>NW_027493458.1:0-393888 GCF_021521415.1 Bidens hawaiensis | reverse complement strand
ATGCAAGCACAAGTAAGCAAGCTGAATTAAATTCCCTAACTAATCGAAAGGTTTTGGACCTATTGTCATTACACCAAAGTCAATAAAGCCTGTAGGATATAAATGGGTTTTTGTGAGAAAACGAAATGAGAAAAATGAAGTTACAAGATATAAAGGAAGACTTGTAGCTCAAGGTTTTTCTCAGAGGCCAGGAATTGACTACGAAGAAACATATTCTCCCGTTATGGATGCTATTATGTTTAGATATTTAATCAGCTTAGCAGTCTCTAAAATTTAGAAATGCGTCTTATGGATGTTGTCACATATTACTTGTATGGATCACTAGACAATGACATCTATATGAAAATTCCCGAAGGATTTAAACTCCTCGAAGTATTAAGCTCAAAACCTAAGGAAATGTATTCCATCAAGTTACAAAGATCCTTGTATGGAATGAAACAATCTGGAAGGATGTGGTACAATCGTTTGATTGATTATTTGATAAGCAAAGGATACACAAATAATCCTATTTGTCCATGCGTCTTCATCTAGAAGACAACATTAGGATATGTGATCATATCTGTGTATGTTGATGATCTCAATTTAATTAGGACATAAAAAGAAATTAATGAAGTTATTGCTCTTTTAAAGAAAGAATTTGAAATGAAAGATCTTGGAAAAACCAAATATTGTCTTGGTTTACAAATTGAGCATATGCATAATGGGATGCTTGTGCTTCAATCAACTTATACTGAGAAACTCTTAAAGTGTTTCAATATGGACAAAGCAAATCCTATAAGCCACACCAATGGTTGTTAGATCACTCAATGTTGAAAATGATCCATTTCGTCCTTGCGAAGATAATGAAGAGATTCTTAGTCCCGAAGTACCATACCTCAGTGCAATTGGAGCACTTATGTATCTTACTAACTGTACAAGACCTGGCATTTCTTTTTCAGTTAATTTATTGGCAAGATTCATTTCATCCCCTACTAAAAGACATTGGAAGGACATTAAACATATTTGTCGATATCTAAAAGGAACTGCGGATTTATGTTATTTTATCCTAACGATTCAAAAGTAGGGTTAGTTGGTTATGCAGATACATGTTATTTATCTGATCCCCATAAAGCAAAATCACAAACTAGATACATATTTAAGAATGGAGGAACTGCGATTTCATGGCGTTCTCATAAACAAACACTCATTGCAACATCTTCAAATCATGCTGAAGTCATTGCATTGCATGAAGCTTCAAGATAATGCGTATGGTTAAGATCAATGTCACGACACATATTGATTTCTTGTGGATTAGAGAAAGATCGAATTCCAACTCCTATCTATGAAGATAATGCAGCTTGTGTCTCGCAATGAAGGAGGGGTATATCAAAAGTGATAGAACAAAGCATATACCACCAAGATACTTTGAGTATACTCGGGACCTTATTAAAGACATCAGGTTGAGAGGAGATATGTCCAATCTACCAACAACTAAGTGATCTTTTCACAAAAGCACTTCCCACAACAACATTCAGAAAACATGTTCATGGTATTGGCATGTGCCATGTACGGACAATGTAACGACCTGCAACTTGAGGGGGAGCTATATCACTCTTTTTCCCTTAGCTAAAGTTTTTTCCCATTGGGTTTTCTTTAGCAAGGTTTTTAATGAGACAGTACTCCAACACACCAAAGTTTGCAAAAAGTGTCATCCAAGGGGGAGTATTGTAAATTATTGATGGATGACACATTTGTCAAAGGTTTTGGCCACATGAACACTCCAAATATATTCAATGTCTGAGTTTGTCCCCTATATATTTACTTTTTGTGTAGTAAAAATACTACTAAGATGGAAATGAAAAATCATCCCTTTGACATTGAACTTGAATAAGTTCTTATCTTTATCCTTCTTAAAATCTCTGCAAATTGCAGTTCATAGATATTGTGGTAATAATAGTTAAGTTATAACAAATATTATTAATAAGGAAATATTTAGTAGTATATGAACTTTATGGTTAAAGTTTAATTTTTGTTATTTTGAGAATCCGAATTTGATATTCGGTTATATATTTTATTATTTTTGACATCTAGGAATAAATATATTAATGATTTAGTTGAAAGCGATATTAAAATCATAATTTGAAATATTTTGAATAGTTATTAAATATATTTTTTTTATTTACGGCATAAATATTGAAAAATTATGAAATGGTCAAATTCATTAAAATCGGCTTTTGAATAACCGTTAAACGTCAAACTATATAACATATTTTTGTAGATATCATATAAATGGTGAGAATCTGAATTTCAATTGTGAAATCAGTTTCTAAAATATCATATTAAATGTGTATTATTTTAAAATGTATAAGTACGATAGTATTAGAAAGTATAATAATGATTAAAAAACGTTGACATTGGTGATTTAATTGCATATGATATTAAATTTCAAATGAAACGAAATATTTAAAATATATTAAATGGACTTTAACCAATAATAATATATGATTGATTATATAAAAATCAAATAAATTACATGAATTGTGTAAAATACATAAATACATGAATAATAACAAAAATATATATCAATATTAAACAAAAAATAAGAAATCTTATCAACAAATCCTCAATCCATAAAATTAGCTATCAAGTTGGGGACATAACCTGAAATGAAAAAATTAAATATTAATATTAATATCACATAATAAATAAATTACCAATTATGAAATATTTGAATTATGTAAACACATGTAAAATTGATGTTCTAATTGATAACCAGAATATTTGAATCACGTTACCGGAAAAACGAAATAGGGAAAATCTCCATTGTATCTTCGATTTTGATACAAAACCTAAAGAGATTATAAGAAAATCATATAATAATTAATATAAATACAAACAAAAACGAAAAACAAAAACAATTGTAAATGAAATAAAGAATAATTTGATAATCGGACATTAGAGTAACAAATAAAACCTTACCGGAAAACCGTAATAACTTCAAAATATCAATTCAATCTTGAATTTTGATATACAACATAAAGAGGTTATAACAAAATAATATAAAAATAAATAAATAAATATAAAACCTTACCGGAAAATCGTAATAATTTCAACATATCAATTCAATCTTGGATTTTGATATACAACCTAAAGAGATTATAATAAAATCATATAACAATTAATATAAATATAAAACCTTACCGGAAAAGATATAACCTTACCCGGAAAATCATATAACATTGTTGGCCATTAGAGTATAAAATATAACCTTACCGGAAAACGATTAATCCCCATCTGCATTATCGGAATATAGGAGATGGTAATAAGCCGAGAGAGAGAGAGAGAGAGATTAAAATGATTAGGGTTGGAAAATCTTAAGGTTTAAATAAGGTGTATGAGATGATTTTGCAATAATCAGAAACGAAATAGGTGACTTGGCAATGATGTGGATACCCTAATTGAATGTCATGTGAAGTATTGTATTGCTTTATTATAAGATGTTTTGTACAAATTTTAATACACCTTTATATTTTTTTATAGAGAGAACGGTGACGTATGTCTAGGGCTGGCAATTTATACACGAGATACGAATACACGACACGTACCTACACGACTTTAACAGGTAACAGGTAAGACCTTAACAGGTTTCGTATACTAAACAGGTAGACCACGAAATTACCTGTTAATTTTCGTGTCTAAACAGGTATAATACTTATTTACCTGTTATGTACCTGTTAGGTTATTTTAAAATTAAATAAATTTAAAAAATATATATAGTTATAACTTATTAATATATCTCATTATACATTATCCCTAACCCTAATTCTTGCATACAATACAACCGTCTCTCTCAAAATCCCTCCCTCGGCCATCACCAGAATCTCCGCCACCGTCCCGTCGCCGGCCTTCCCTTTCACGCCGCCAACCCTCTCCGCCCCGGTCTGCGGTTCTGTTCATCATTCTTCTTCAGCAAGCTATTACTAAATCCATTATTAGTAAGTTATTGTTTTGTTCTGTTAAAACATATAGATTGTAACATTAATTGTGTGGTCAGAAGTTCCGGTCAGAATTCTGATTTGTATATATAGATTGTACCATTAATTGTGTGGTCAGAAGTTCCGATATGTTACAATCTATAGATTGTAACATATAGATTGTAAATAGCTAGGTTGTGTTCACCCTTATTTGTATATTCCGGTCAGTTGTTCCGATGCTTGTATAATAGTATCAATATGATAGATATGGCCATATAGGTTTTACATCACTCCGTTGGCATGAGGGCTGAGTTTAATAATATGAGTTTAATACTATTATAGGGCTGTTTTAGTTTAGTTATTTCACCTATTTGGTTTTGAACTTTTGATTGCTCACATTTGTTAGTATTACTATTTAGATAATTATGAGTGACCCACAAAAGAAGGTAGAAAAGGCGAAGGATAAAAAGCCAAAACAACGGTATGTTTGTTGATTCAACTATACTTATTTTGGTTCAAGTTTGGTTTTATTTTGTGTAACTTTATGTCTTTTTTTCTTTATTCATTCTAGACGGAGAGTGATTCTATCCAAATTGATTTAGAAGATGACTTCTCAATGGATATGGATGTGGATGATGAGGTTTGCTTGATTTTTATAAGTTTTATACATAATATTATATTAATTTTATAATGTATATGTTTGTTTGTACTACATTTGTAGGTTCTAACAAAGTTAGTGTGGAAGAGCTCACTAAAGATATAATATCGCTTGACATTAGTTGTGAATCAAATGCTTCAAACTCGGTGAACAATCCTAATGTACCAACTCCAAATGCTTCAAGTAGTGTTGCTCGCTAAAAACAATGAACAATCCTAAGGTACCTCACTCTAAAACTTTCAAATAATGTCACTTGATAAAACTATATAAATATGTTCAATTGTCCATGATTAATATGACTAATTGAGTATACTTATTTTGTGTATAGGTTTGATTGTTTGGAATTGAAGATTTTAGAAGAAAGACCAATTGGAACTTGGAAGTTTGGAACTTGATGTTGTTTTCAATATATGTTTTGATTAGAATTCTATGTGTTTTTGTCTTAAATTTGTTAAGGAGATTAGATTTATGTTTTATTTTAAGACTTTTATGAACTTTCGTCGACATTTGTTTCGCTAAAAGGTTGTCAAACATGTGTTTCTTAACAGCTATTATCGTGTACTATCGTGTATTATCGTGTATACCAGGTATTAACCGGTTCGTGTTCGTGTTTGGGTTGCAGGTACACGATAAGTTTTCGTGTCGTGTACAGGTATACCCATTTCCTGTTCGTGTCTTATCATGTTCGTCGTCTTATCGTATACGGGTATACACGATATGCCAGCCCTACTTATGTCCTTGTAGTTTGTCCAAGTTTTCGGTTTTAGTCCAATAATTTCACACATGCGGTTTTCATTCAATAGTATTGTTTTCACTTGCATTTAAACCTGATCTCACTAACCACATTAACTCTGATCGTTATACTCATCAACGTGCCCCTCACGTGTGGGGCAAAATTTTCCTCTTCCCCCACAATAAACCCCAACTCTAATTCTCAAATCCCATTTTCATCTTCGTCGTTCTTTCCTTCGCCTTCCGCAAACCCTACACAAACAACATGAGGATCACGATTAATATTTGGTGGCTTTAATCATGGCGCTTAGGTAGTATTAATTTTATAATTATAGTCCAAAGATATGAGAAACACTACCTGAATTTTTAATTGGTTTTGTAATTGTTTGGCCCTTTTATCTACTAAATGTGTCATGATCGAAACTACCAAAAATGAATTGTAATCCTCGTTTGTTAATTTAGGGTATGTGGAAGACGAAGAAAGAATGACGAAGATGAAAATGAGAATGGGAACTAGAGCTAGGGTCTTTTTTATGAGAAAGAGGACAAAATAGTCCCTCACATGTGGAGCACGTTGATTGGTTTAACGACCAGAGTCAACGAAGTTAGTGGGATCGGGTTTAATTGCAAGTGAAAACAAACTACTAAACGAAAAACCTCAAATTTGCAACTATCGGACTAAAACCACCAAATTTGGTCAAACTACAAGGATGAAAACTTCAGTTCTCTCTTTTTATATGTATTTCAATATAATACATTTTGATATTTTAGAACAAAGGGTTCTTGGATTTGAATACTATTAAATTTCACTCGATGGATGGGAACACTAACCAACTTACGAATGTTTACCACCACTCCCAACTATCACCTTATATTCTTCTAACACTCCCGAAGTTAACAAACACTAACTCCATTAGTTTTTATTTTATTTCTTTTTCTAAGGTGGCGTTTTTTTACTTATGTGGCATGCTTATCTGCATTTTTTAAACTTGTGGGTTAAAACACATCCATTTCATTGTTAGAATTTTAAATACTAAAACTAAAAACAAAGATTAACATAATACCTCTCTCTCTCTCTCTCCCCCCCCCCCCCACCCCCTCTCTCTCAAATTAAAATCTATCAGCCACCCCTAGCACACCAGCCGACCCTACAACACTACCACCAACTGCTCTTCATGTTTTCCCAATCAACACCCCTAAAATGGAAGAACAAGATGTAATATCATGGACTTCAATCATTACTAGGTTTGCAAAACATGGTATAGCAAAGAGTGCTCTAAAAGTGTTTGATGAAATGCTTGAAGAAAGTGTGAAGCCTAATGAAAGCACTTATATTGCTAATTAATCAGCTTGTAGTCATGCTGGAATTGTTAATGGGGTTTTAAAAAACCACCACCCACCCACCCCTACTCCATGTTAAAACACCATCACCACCCACCTTCTCATCTCCATGTGATTCCCGAGTAAAAGTCAATCCCCAAATTCCTATTTGCAACTATAATGTAACTACTTTTAGAACCCTAATATAAGCTTTTGACTTCTGGATAACAAACATAGATAAGATGTTGTTTTAGTTAGAGTTGAACTCGATCTGATTCACAGGTGTTTTCAATTTCATTATTTTAATTGTTGTTCTATGGTTTATGTAACAACCCAAAATGTGAACAACGAGAAAGTGGGTTTCTCCCACATTGGTGAAATGAAAAATGGCTTGTCCCATATTGTTCATTTGATAAACTTGTGAGCTCTTTTCAAGGAGGAGAGCTCACAAGATAATATTATTGTATGACAAGACACATTCAATAGCATTATCGAGGGTTGACGCGCACTGGTTTGAGGGAAGAGCAGTGGGCACAAGGTGACGTTTTAATGGCACACTTTTGTAACATCTGACCCCTTACATCACCAATATTGTTCGCTTTGCCCACGAGAAGCTCACGGATTTTTTTTTGGTTGCGCAAATGGAGAACTCTTCGGAGGTCACCCATCCTGCTATTATTCCCGACTGAGCACGCTTAACTGTGGAGTTCTCATCTTGTCCACTGGCATTAAGCTCAAAATGCGTTGAAGATTTAAGAGGCATCACATTTACTTATGAACCAAGAATTATCTACTATCTACTACCAATGTGGGATTCTTCTTGGATATTACAACCCCAGCTAATTTTAGATTCATAATCCTGAATGAGGTTTGCTCCACCATCTGATCCAAGATGTGGGATTCGCCTAAGGTGTACCTCTCGACACTAGGGGATTCACCATCCTTGATGAGGTTTTCCCCACCATCCCGAACGGAACATAAGTGGCTTTGATACCACTTGTAATATTCGGCCCCTCGCATTACAAAAATTGCCCACTTTGCCCCCGAGGAGCTCATAGATTTGTTTTTTGTTGCCCATGTGAAGACTTCCCAGGAGGCCACCTATCTTGCTACTATTCCCACCTAAGCAAGCTTATTTGTGGAGCTCTCCTCTCGTCCACTAGCATTAAGCCCAAAACGCGTTAGTGATTTAAGAGACGGGGGTATTTACTTATGAACCAAGAATCTCTCCTATCCATGATCGATGTGGGATTTGCCTAGGATGTTACAAATTTGTACTTTGTACACTCGTATCATCGCGGGCCCCTTGAGATCCATGTTAGTTCTTTTGAAGAGTGTTCTTTCGTGCTACACGATGGATAACTACAAAGCTCGACGCAATCACGAAGCCTTGTAGTTATCTGGAGATTTTGGTGGTCTTCACGCAATCACGAAGCCTTGTAGTTACCTGTCTCCTTACGCGACATGCTGGCTAAGAAGCCATGACATGTTTCATATCGCGTGGCATAGCTAGGGCTGACTCGGCAAAGCTATGATGTCATCGCGCTACGCAATGACCTTTTTAGGTCGTAGCAATATACGACCAAGCCAGATATCAGCTATAAAAGGGAAGGGTCAATGCCTGCATTCCTTGTTCAAAATTATCGCGTTCTCTCTTATTTCTCTTATAAAGTGTTGATATAATACCACTAGTAGCAACAACGATACCCTGGGGAGTGTTCTTTCACGCTAGGCGATGGATAACTACAAAGCTCGCTGCAATCTGAAGCCTTGTAATTATCCGGAGATTTTGGTGGTTTTCGTGCTATGCGACGGGAAATTGACCCATCGCCTTATGAGACATGCTGGCTACGCAGCTGTGACACGTTTCATGCACGTGGCATAGCTAGGGCTTACTCAGCAAAGCTATATGATGCCATCGCGCTACGTGATGACCTCTCTTTTAGGCCATCGCGATTCGCGACCAACCCGAATTTCAACTATAAAAGGGAAGGTCAATGCATGTATTCCTTGTTCAAACTTCTCACATTCTCTCTGTCTCTTATAAAGTATTGATATAATACTACTAGTAGATGTAACGATACCTTGTTTGATTGATTGAGACGTTGACACACGAATCAAATCTCTGCTTAAACTAGGTGACACTTTGTGCCATTGTGTAAAGTTTTCAATCCCGTGATTAGCGTTAAAGCTTTTTGGTTTATACTAATACATACTACATTGTATTAAATTAGTTGATTAACACTAGGAAGCTATTATTTTGTAAACTTGCAAGGTGAGATATTAGAGTTTTTGTACAACTCACGTTTTTCTACAACTCATGTTTTTGTACAACTCACGTTTGTGTGAGACAACCAGTTTTCCAACACTGTCATTGAGATTCTTAAACATGTATAATTCATGACAGAGTATAACAGTCCAAATGTTATTATAATATTTTTCACTGCATTACAGTGTTAAGTCTTTGTAGACTTACGAGATGATTACTACAGGTATTGTGAGGTTTTGTATACATTACTTATTTATATCGTTACTTATTGGACAAAGAGTTAGCCAATAAGTAATATGACCACAATCACAAATAAAATCGAGTTACAAATACCTTTCAGTAAATTGTAAGCAGACAAATGTAAAAACATCTTAATGGTGTACTGTAAAAATATTTCCTTTTCTATATGGCACTCCAACTTAAATAAGTTGTTTGTCACCAGAATAAATAAATATGTTCTTTTTGTAAATTAGGGGTTTATCCCTATAAAATTATGATTTGTATAAATGTGAGTTTTATCCCTTTTTTGCAAAGTAAGGATCACAGTGTTTTGAACTACGATAAATTTTCCTAACTGCAGTCTTGATGAAATTATCGTTGCCAAATCTTTTAATAAACATCGGTACCACGCCCACGTTCACAGCCGCTGCCTGAGGTATGGGATCGGGGATGGTGACAGTTGAATTTATTGGGTCTTATGTGCGGAGTTGAAAGAAATTGATTGAGGTTGTTAGGCTTAGGTTTGGAATTTGGTATTTGGAGAAAGGTTTACATTCAGACCAAAGCATGACTTGTGAAGAATTTGGTGCGACGCTAGTGACCAGATTGTGATTGAAGCATGGGTGGTTGTGGCTCCGTGTTGGTGCGACGATGATCGGAAAATGGGGAGGGGAGGGTTGGGTAGTGGTGATGCTTAAAATTGGGGAGGGTTGGTGGGTGGCGGCGACCTGGAAGACATTGGGAGCGGTGGGTGGTGGTTAATGGTTGTAGGTGGCTAGTGAATTTAGTTGGAGAGATGAGAGAGAGTATATAGAAAGAGAGGACTGTATTAATCTTTGTTTGTAGTTTAGTCTTTCTTTATAATTTTTAATAATAAAATGGTGTACGGGACTTATAAATTTTTAAGAAAGGTGCCACATAAGTAAAAAAAGCCAAATCGGCAAAAAGATTAACGGAGTTAGAGTATGTTAACTTCATAAGTGTTATAAGGAAATAAGGTGAAAGTTGGGACTTTAAAGTTATGATAAACATTTTGTAAGTTAGAGATGTTCCTAACTAACAAATGAAAGTTGAGAGTATTTAATTCTAGTAACCCTTATTTTGTAACTTATTATTGTGAAAGAGAAAAAAAATGTGTAATTAAACTAATGTATTAAACTTTAGTAGAAAATATTATATACTGAATTTGTAAAAGAAATATAAGTTAACTTCTATATAAGTTTTATTTTGTTGAAAATAACAAATCGGAAAATTGCAAGGAAGCTAATAAGATTGACTAGTTGATAGTTGACTATAATAAACGATAAAATTAGTGTGAGAATATCAACAACGTTGTCGGTCGAATTTTAAGAATTCAACCCAAAAGATTAGAAAATCTTCGTCGACGTGGAATACCAAGGATGGCAAGACCATACTGTTACAAGCCAAACAGAAGAACTCAACCCAAAATACTAGTCTTAAAGATAAGGAACTCATTTGGCTTATAAACCTCACATCAGTTGCCCATACAACCGATGTGGGACAAGTCACATACCTTACAATAGTTTCGGTCCGTAACACATACCCACAAACAATATGGGGGGAAAGAAATAGAACGACGTATAGGAAGAGGAGAAAAAATATGCGTCTGATCTATGAAAGTTTTTGATTTGTCATTGTCTTTTAAAAAAAAAGCCACGCACCTAGATGATAGTCCTTGAAACAACTGTTGGGGATTTCTGCAATCGTATATCTTAGGAAATCTGAGATTCGTGAAACACTTTCAGATCAAAACTATTTGTTGGTTCCCAAATGTTTGGACCGGATAAAACTCATATTGAGTGCAAGAATCTGTATGGTGATTGAGAGAGTTTATGAACCAGAAAAAACATCGTATGATCAAAATGGCAGTTTTAATTAGGGTTGGACAGTTGTAACTGCCTTTGCAGTTATCTGATTTTGAAATTCAAAATCATGAAATACACTCCTTTATTTTTGACAAATAAAAACATACGAAATTTAATTTAATTAAATTTCGACCCCATCCAGGGGCACTGCCCCTTGAACCCTGCCAGGGGCTGCCGCCCCTCGCACCCCGCTACCAGGGGCGCTGCCCCCGGACCCCCGCCAAGGGGGCATTGCCCCCTTGGAACCCCCATGCGCCCCTAAGTAACAATAGAATTATAAATTATAATAAGACCAAATAAGTATGCACCCCGCACCCGACTTATTTAGATTCGTATTACAATTAACTTGATCAACAAGTTAATCCTTAATTACGCTAAAATCACTAACAATCCTCCCCCATTTTGGTGTAATCCCTGATTAACTTAAACAAACTCACACAAACAACAAACTTATGCATAAATGAAATGTCGTGACGATTGAATTTCACATTAGTATATTACACATTCCAAATATTCGAATATAGGGGTATCGCTACGATTGAACCCTTTCTATTCATAATGAATAATCGAAGATAATATACACACAAGTTTACATACTCATATATTCTTACATGACATTATTTTTACTAGCCTATGTCCTATCCTTCAATTAGCATATCAAAGCCAAGTCCCAGCTTCTTGAAGCGGCTAAACTTCATGCTCATATAGGTAGTTCTTTTTCTCTCGCACCTGCATATGCAATTTTTCAAAAGAACTATTAAGAAGTTTAACTTCAACCTCTTTAACTTGCAGGTCTAAACACATACCTTTGGATTTTGTAACTGATGTGTTCCAATTTCTAGATGTTAAGCTTTCCATATTGAATTCAGCACCTAATATCAAATTAGATGGGAATTGGGTATCTCAACATGAGAAATTCAGGTGGACTTCAAACCCATCCCTACAGCCGATTTGTGCACAAGATCTTTACTTAACGCTTTTGTTAAATGATCGGCTAAATTCTGTTGAGTTTTTACATACTCCACTCATATCACACCATTCACGATGAGCTCACGAATCATGCTATGTCTAACACCTAAGTGTCTAGACTTCCCATTATCCATTTGACTATAAGCTTTAGCCAAAGTAACAGTACTATTACACCTGATAGATATGGGTGATATCGGTTTAGGCCACAATGGAATCTCATAAATCAAGTTTCTTAGCCATTCAGCTTCTTTACCAGCTGCTGCTAATGCTACAAACTCGGATTCCATAGTCGAGTTAGTGATGCAAGTCTGTTTCTTAGATGCCCATGACACAGGACCTCCTCTAAGTAGAAAAGTCCATCCACTTGTGGAAGAATGATCTTCCATATTATTAATCCAACTTGCATCTGAGTAACCTTCTATAACCGAAGGAAATCCATTATAATTCAAACCATATCCATGGTTCCTTTCAAGTATTTAAATACTCGATTTATAGCTTGCCAATGATTTGAACTTGGATTGATTGTATATCTACTAAGTTTTCCAACAACATAAGCTATATCCGGTCGAGTACTTATCATTGCATACATGAGAGATCCTATAGCTCTTGAATATTCAAGTTGATTAACCGCGTTACCTTTATTAGGTAAGAGCTTATAAGCAGGATCCATAGGAGTACTAACAGGAGAACAATTAAGAAAATTAAATTTCTTTAAAATCTTCTCAATATAGTGAGATTGAGATATTGAAATACCATTGTTCTCAACCTGATCTTGGTTTGTACCAAAGATCAAGATGTCATCTACGTATAAACAAATTATGACTCCTTTACCAGATGCATCAAATTTGCTGTATACACACTTGTCTGATTGGTTTAATAGAAAACCATTAGACAATACCATATCATCAAATTTTTGATGCCATTGTTTTGGTGCTTGCTTTAAACCATAAAGTGATTTAACAAGTTTACACACTTTATGCTCATTACCGGGCATAACAAAACCCTCCGGTTGTTTCATATATATCTCCTCGTCCAATTCACCATTCAAGAATGCAGTTTTCACATCCATTTGATGAATCACAAGTTTATGTATTGCTGCTAAAGAAATCAGCAATCTTATTGTAGATATTCTTGCTACAGGAGCATATGTATTAAAGTAGTCTATTCCTTCCTTTTGTCTAAAGCCTTGGATAACCAATCTGGCTTTAAATTTATCAATAGAACCATCTACTTTCATCTTCTTCTTGAAGATCCATTTACAACCAAGAGGTTTACAACCAAGGGGTAAGTCAGATAATTTCCAAGTGTTATTTTGCATAATAGAATCCATCTCATCATTAATTGCTTCTTTCCAGAAAGCAATATCCCGAGATGCCATAGCTTCACTATAGGTTTTAGGATCTTCCTCAATATTAAAACAATATTCATATTTCTTTTGAATCTCATTTCTAGATCCTTCAACCAAATATAGTTGAAAATCAGAACCATAGTTCTTAGGCTTTCTAACTCTATTACTTTTTCTTGGCGCAGTTGAAGTTGATTGAACATCATTTTCATGATTAATTGATTGAGAATTACTTGAACTCGCAGTCATGTTCTTTGGTCTAGGTATAGATGAAAACCTGTTTTCATCCCAAATTGCATCCCTTGACTCAATAACAGTGTTTACTAATACGTAGTCATTAGGTTCTATAACATAGAACCTATTTGCCTTGGAATGCTCAGCATATCCAATAAAAATGCAATCAATACCTCTTTCACCCAAATTTTTTCTTTTAGGTTCAGTAAGCCTTACTACAGCTCTACAACCCCATATTTTCAAGTAATGAAATTTTGGAGGTTTACCATGCCAAAGTTCATAAGGGGTAATTTTATTCATTTTATTAGGAATCCTGTTTAATAAATAGCAAGCTGTCAACATAGCTTCACCCCAAACTCAATTTAGACATATCTTTTAATCTTTTATAATGAACATGTCCTAATCTAGCATGCCACGTTTCAGATTCATTTAAAACAATATTAGAACTAGTGGAAGCCATGCAAACAGATTGATTAACAAACGAAACATCAACATTTAACTTAAACATACCATTACATAGATAACTGAAACCAAAAAAAGTACCATGTCTTGACAAGATATACTTGTCACTTTCATACACTTGCTTATAACCGCAATTATTTAAAACAACACCAGACAAGAGATTCTTTCGAATCCCGGGAACATATAAAACATTGTCTAAACACAAACAATTTCCAGAAGTAAATACTAGCTTGACTTTGCCTAGTCCCTTGATCGGTTCGGTTGCAACCTTCCCCATTTTTAAAATAGATCCTTCTTCAACTTCTTGAATTTCTTCAAACCATTGAAAATTTTTGCATACATGGCTAGTTGCACCCGAATCAACCCACCAAGCAACATCATCATCCTGCACAAAACATGTTTCTGAAATTAGTGAAACATAATTCTCAACCGAATTAAAATTATGTATGATATTCTGACCTTGTTGCTTTCCTTGGTCCTTAGACCCACTTGGACCCGCATCATGCTTGTTCTTTGGAC
Organism: Bidens hawaiensis; assembly: GCF_021521415.1. NCBI lineage: Eukaryota > Viridiplantae > Streptophyta > Magnoliopsida > Asterales > Asteraceae > Bidens > Bidens hawaiensis. Next base: position 379,322 of record NW_027493458.1, on the reverse strand, counting down.
CATTATTGTTCACTTTTCCAACCCGACAATCTCTCTTAAAGTGACCCGGTTTGCCACATTTCCAACAGCCCTCTTTTGCCTTCTTGTTTGGACTCGTGTTGTTGTTTCCTTGAAACTTCCGTTTCCCTTTAAACTTATTGCCTTTTGATGTTCCAACATTCTCAACCATATTCACATATGATGGTCCAACATCTTTCTTTTCATCAACAGAAACTTTTTCAAAGTTTCTCAAACCTTCTTCAATTCGTAAGTCACCCCCAAGTTCAACCAAACTGATTTCTTCTTTCTTATGTTTTAAGTTATGTTTAAAATCTTTCCATGAAGGGGGTAACTTATCAATAATTGATGAAACAGAAATGGATTCATCCATATTCATGTTATGTTGGGAAAACTGCCCTAAAATTCGACACAATTCATGGTATTGTTCCACAACAGACCTTGAGTCAACCATCTTGTAATTGTTGAAATTACTCACAAGAAACTTCTTACTCAAAGAATCTTCTGCCATATACTTGGCTTCAAGTATATCCCACAGTTCCTTAGCGGTTTCAATGTTTTGGTACAAATCAAATAACTTATCACACATACCATTCAAAATAAGACCGAGACAGATGTAGTTGTCATTCTCCCATTTTGATTTCCTCCTAATCTGTTCCAGGTTTCCTTCTTCTTCAATCACCGGCATGGGCGTACTCAACACGTGCACCACTTTCATGGTTGTCAAAAGGAAGTGCATCTTCATTTGCCATCTGCGAAAGTCTTGGCCTTCGAATTTCTCCAGTTTGTCAAACTTGCCCGTTATCTCCTTCAACGATTGTTCGTTCGTCATCTTCACAGAAATAGTTTTGATCTATTGTTGTGGATTTCTGCAATCGTATATCTTAGGAAATCTGAGAGTCGTGAAACAATTTCAGATCAAAACTATTTGTTGGTTTCCAAATGTTTTGACCGGATAAAACTCAGATTGAATGCAAGAATCTGTATGGTGATTGAGAGAGTTTATGAACCAGAAAAAACAACTTATGATCAAAATGGCAGTTTTAATTAGGGTTGGGCAGTTGTAACTGCCTTTACAGTTATCTGATTTTGAAATTCAAAATCATGAAATACGCTCCTTTATTTGTGACAAATAAAAACATACGAAATTTAATTTAATAAGTGTGCACCCCGCACCCGACTTATTTAGATTCGTATTACAATTAACTTGATCAACAAGTTAATTCTTAATTACACTAAAATCACTAACAACAACGTCCCGTGCTTGAAGTTCAAAACTTCAAAAACTGGCATTTCATGTTAACAAATAATGTTTTTGAGTTTAAACAAAATACAAAATAATTTTGTAATTTTCTGATCTTTTTTCTAATTTTGGCGCTATAAATAAATAGTAAATTTATAATATAACATAGAATACACTCTTCCTATTTAACACCTCTCCATATGGAGAAGAAAGATTTTCCAGAACTAATAATCTTCTTCTTCTTTCTTTTACTGAAGCTCATCACCGGCGCTGATGACGACTGCCGCCCGGCCTCCTGCGGCCCACTCGAACCAGAAATCCGATTCCCGTTTCGTATAACTGGCCGACAACCAGCTCGCTGTGGATACCCAGGCTTCAACCTGTTTTGCGACGAACAAAATCAAACAATCATCCAACTTCCATCGTCCCGCTCATATATCGTCAATCGAATCAACTACGTTTCACAGGTTTGCTTCCGATCAAAAGTAGCTTAAAAGTTAAATAACCCGTGACCGAGTTGTCTAGTGGTACTTACGGAATTATAATATTTTCATTTATATCCAAAATATATTTGCTATTTAGGTGCAAAAAGTTGTTAAAAAATATCTTTAACCAAACCACTAATTACCAAGTGGTATCAGCATTCTTGTGTAGGACCATGCTAATGATCTCTGTATCGTTCCAATTTTATCGGATGTGCCAGAGACTACAAAAGTTATGTGGTGTTTAGGTGTAAACAAATAGTTGTTAAAAAGAAATATCTATAATTTGAACCAGTAACTAACTGTGAAATTCACAGGTGATCTATATAGATCCGGATTTCTGCAGGCGGAATGAAATCTCTGAATTCAATCTAACCAACACGCCCTTTGATTCGGATATCGTACAAAGCTACACTTTTTACAATTTCACGTTACAGAGCTTCGGTTTCATGTACCCAGCCGTGCCGTTTCGTTGCCTAAGCAGAGGGAATTACTCGGTAATCGCTGTTTCAGACGGGTTGTTTTTACCGGAAAATATGCCTTCAAGCTGCGAGGTAATGAAGACGATCACGGTACCGGGGCATTGGAACCCAGGTGTCCAAGTGGAATTGATGATGATGTGGTTCACTCCGTATTGTCGATCTTGTGAAATTGAAGGTTGGACTTGTGGATTGAATTCTGAAGATGGACAAATAGTTTGCCATGATTCTTCTAGAGATAAGGTTTCTTCATATACATATGTGTTAACATTTTTATACATTAACATTTAGGATCCGCATGTTGAAGCGGTGTTTAAGTCGATAAATAATACTGACATAGGTATCTATGTTGAATATTTATATCAATTGCCATGAAAACGAATAACAATATAGGTTGCGTGTTATGCCGGACCCGTAAAGAGAAAGAATAAACAGATGTACAAATACAAAAGCATGTTACACTAATTAATAAAGCACAACCCAAATTAAATAGTGAAGTGAAAAAGAAAGCATCTAACAAATTAAATAGAAAAAAAATGTGAAAACTTCAAATATAATCTCCTCCAATTTATAACGAAGAAGATTTTTGGCACGTAGTTAAGATGGGTGGTGTTGTAGCCCAACCCTCCCCCCACCCTCACCTCCACACCTATAGTTGATCGTCACGTCAACATCTTTATAACACAAGCATGCGACAAATATATGTCGCGCCCCTCGAGCGACAACAGCTCGCTACCAGAGATGTGTTCGTTGTGCAAGCACGTCTAGGCATGTACGCCTCTTTAATCGCTGAGGCTGTGCCCGATGAATTTCGGGGTGAGCCAAAAAACCCAAGAGTTTCAACTAAAATCAAGTATATCGATCTCCAATTATTTGGCCAGTGACACTCTCCCACCACCATAACCATTAAAAAAATCTTGCATGCATATGTAGTCCCGTACTGACGTGCAAGACTAAGACGACGTGGTCTTCCCCTATGCCATGCATGTCTGAAGAGAAAACTCGTCGTCCCATACCGACTAACTAGTAGAAGCCATGCGTTTTTAGAAGGATTCACCTTGGTATATGAGACACACGGTAGTTCAACCAAAATGTGAGTTAATCGTGTCGGTTAATTATTTCGTCGGACTATGTGACGCCGACGTTTGCCAAATTAGCAGACTTCAATATAGGTTACGATTCTGCTACATCGTAAAACTTTTAACACGAACACGGTGGCCTTCAGTGACACTTGACTAGGGTCGCGCTCACGATCCAATGCTCGCAACGTACATAGACCATTTGATTTTCTCCCACCACCATTGCATAACTCATTCTCGGCATTTTTAAGCTCTTTTTGCTTGAGTGTACAAGTTCCAACGTATCCGAGGTTCGACCAGCTTTGATACAACTTGTCACATATATACATTCTTAGACTCCGTGTGGCGATCGAAGGCCAGCCAATAGGTTCGCTTATGATCAAGGTCTGCTGGTTTCGTTCTGCCTTATACTCTCACGCGAGCGACAAAAGCTCGCTAGCAGCGACGCGTTCGTCATGCAAGCACGTCTAGGCATGTACGCCTCCTTTCTCAGTGAGGTCCTGCCCGATGAATCCGTGATGAGCTAACAAACCCAAGTGTTTCAACACAAATCAAGTATCTCGTTCTTCAAATAGTTGGTAAGTGAAACATGTCCTCTATGGCTCCATGGGTATAGAGAAACAACACCCTACTAGGACGAGTTAAGGTATGAGATAGATACATTTTCATAATAATCAAATATTGTCACACCCTCAAAATCCACTAACGGAGTTTTACCGTCGGAGGGTGTGAACTAACAGGATCGGATTCATTAGTTAAAATCAAACCATAAAACAAAGTTTCAAAACCTTGAAAACGTTTACGAGTAATTAAATGCGGAAGCGTAAAAACCATAGAAACCAATGTTGCGTCACGCAGGACGACTTAAAACCCAATGATAACAGTTTAAAATAAGTTTGCATTATTAAAAGTGTTTCAAGCAAAGCATGATCCAAAACCGCGCGCCCGCCTCGGCTACCTGAGAATAACATACTAAAAGTGTCAACACAAGGTTGGTGAGTTCACAAGTTTATATAAAATAAAGCGTTTGCGTTCAGCGTTTTGCGTTACAGCGTTTTGCGTTACAGCGTTTGGCGTTACCAGATAGTGTTATGTCAATTATATATCTATAGGTAGCTAGCCTATAAAACAAGTATCACTAAGTGTTCGACACCGAAGCTGACTGTTTATCATTTGCCTTGCCACCAGGTCTATCCCGACCATGGTATGTGTTTAGCCAAGATTACACCCACTCGACCTCCAGTCGAGTTTAGCGTTGGGTGGGGTTTGTCAAACCCAGTAGTACTACTCAACAATGACTCGCTATTATCCAATATTAAACGGTTCGATGTGAATGAAGGACTTTAGTTATTGCGTTTGCCACTTAGTCTTTACAAGTGATATATAATCTATATTAACAAAATCTTAAATGCGTTTTCGGAGTATGTTATCTCCCCCAATTGAAAAGCGTTTGAAAACAGTTTAAAAAGGGGAAAGTGAAACTCACTGTTTGCGAAGTATTCCCAAAATAATTCACCAAGCTGCGCGTCACAGAAAAACTCTCTCTAGCGTTCTAAAACAACAAAGAGATTTTTCTAAGTGTCGGAAATTTATCGAGTTTCTAGACCCGGCACATAATACCTATGCACACAACATGTTTCGTGTTTACTCTTGTGAATCGTGTGTGACTTGAACAAGTGTATTTGTGATACGTTACATGTGTGAGCAATTATTTACGTGTCATGTATTTATAATGTACATCACTAGCAATTACTCCCCGTAAGGGCAATTTGGTCAAAACATAACAATTATATAGCAAGTATCATGTTTCATGCATTTTCACAAAATTCAGCAGCTAGTTTCACCGAGACAGAAATTCTACTTGAAAGATTGTACTATTCCACCGATCATAGCATCTCAATTAATTTACCAAAAATCATCACAAAAGCATATATGTGTTAGGCTTCCAGAAAATATTTTATTTTATTTTTATTCCACATAGATTTCTCATAATGATCAAAACATTACATCAAACTCATAACAGTCAAATTCATGCGCAACAGAATGTTATTTGAAATTCCCGTTAAACAAAAAATCCAATAAATGCAAGACCACTTGGGTTAGGTTCCTAACTCAATAAGTCAACTTCCAGAAGTGGAACCAACCCAATTGGTCTCGTAGTTCATGAGATATAATATTTACAAAATAACCTAACAGCAGGTCTAACAACTCAGCTTTGCACAACGTTTTTGTAAAATCATAAACGTTAACTTTTACACGTTCAAAAATTGCAAATTTATATTCTTTAGAAACTAGACTCAACCTAGTTTACATTAGTATCAATAATCTCAACCAATTTTCACCTTTACACCCCATTACAGTCAATTAAACATCAATAACACAATCTGTCCAGAAACTGTTTGCATCCAAACTCAACATATTTACTATCTATGGACCATAATTCATTCATATAACACTCTAGACTCCATAATCACTATCCATGCACATCAATTACACATTACATACATGATTAGGGTTTTTGCTTGAACTCAAATCAAAGACACAACAATTAACATGTAGCAATATCAATTCTAGTTATCAATTCATCATCAATACATCATCAAATCAAACAAACTCATATGAACACAATAACATGTAAAAATCGGAATCTAGGGTTTGTAATTAACCCTATAAAAGTCAAGATTAAGTATAAAGGATGCATAGGATAGTCGTTTATACCTTCCTAGTACCTTAATCTTCAATCAAAAGCTTGAAATTGATTGTATGTATGTGTGTGTATGTCGACGGCAGCCAAGGGAGCCAAGGGGGGGGGGGGCGATCGGATTGTGTGGGGAGGAGGAAAGAGTTAGGGTTAACATATTATAAATAATAATATGTTACACCTTGGCCCCTCCACTTCTAAGTATTACTTATCTAGCTTAAACTAAATTGTTTACATCTTGAGTTAGTGTTTTAACCAATATTATCACATAACACATAAGTCTAACACCTAATTATCACATAATTATTGTTTTGACGTTTTTCGTTTATTCACCAATCGTTTGCGTCAACTCGTTTGCGTTTCGGTGCAATTCCCGAAAGACTACACATGTAGTAAGTGTTAAGCGTCATTTAAACCCTAGTTTAAATGTAATGAGGTGTGCGTTATAGATTCAGTGATCTTAAGTTTGAATTGACGGAGTTGAGTTAACGGAGTTAACCTGAAATTGACGATTGTCACAAATATAAGTCCGATTAATTACTACAACTGTTTATTTATAATAAAGACGCGATAGCAAGTAAGAGCATGTTCAGAATTGAGTGTAAAAATAACTTATTGGTTTATTGGTGTTTTCAAAAAGTATATAAGTTAAAAAGTGTTTGGCAATCACAAAAATTTCATTTTAGCTTTCTGAAAGAGTTAAAAATAGTTTTAAAAACCCCAAATTATGACTTTTCAAAATGTCTTTTGAAATAGTCAATAAACCAATAATCATATTTTAGATTTCAAATTCAATCATCAACATGCTCTAAATAAGAAAATGTTAGAAACTTCACACTTGTCTTAAACCTAGAGCAACTACTTATAAAATCTTGATTATTTATGCTGGTCAATTAACACATAACTTTAATAATATAAAATAACGTTAATAATACTCTATCCGTCCCACTTTAAGTGTCATGTTTGAAAAACATAAAGTTTAAAGTAGATAAAATAATTATGTTTTTTTTTCTGCTTACCAAATGACAATAATATTATTGGAAATAAAGTCTATCAGTATTGTTTATTAATGATAGTTATGTGTGTTTAAGAGTAAACTTGAAAATTAGCTAATAAATTTTGAAAATAGACATTTCTAATAAGATAAAAAAAAATATGAACACTTTTAATAAGATGGAGAGAGTATAACAAGAGTATTATATTATTTATGGTGTCTCACTAGTTGAATGATTACTGGTTAGTTCAGATTTCCATCTAATTTATTTAACTTATTATTTATTTAGTATATATAAATAGAAAGTTTGGTGTCGTTAAGCAGCCATTGAGTCATTTGGCAGCACATTGATCATTTTGCCTTTGTTTTTCCTGCTATGCTACTATAACGAACATAACGGAAGCTAAACGAATGACAATTTTTTTATTCTTTTGTTTGTTTTAATTCCGATATCATAAAGAACGTAATGAAAACCAAGCGAATTCACAAAGAATCAACATCTCAACGCCCGGGAACAACAACACTCAGTTTTACCAATGTCCGAGTTTACCGACTGACATCACCCATTGGTCCACTCAATTTTTATATTTTTTTCCTTTTTTAGCTCTGATACGTAACAAACGTAGCCGAAATCAACCGAATTCGTGTCCAGTTATCGCCTCATTGCCCGGGACCAACAATTATCACCGCCTGGGTTTACCAATCAAACAAACGTCGTTTTCAATAATTTATTTTTTTCTATGTTAATTTAACAAATATATTTTTTTTGGACGCTAAGAACGTAAACGACTATTAACCGAATTCGTGTCAACTCACCGACGCAACGCTTGAGTTTTACCAACACCCACATTTCAACGTTGTTACGCCGGGTGAAAATCTAGTTTGATAATAACAAAGAAAAAGTTACTAAAATATGACAATTCTTATTTTGTCTATAAATATCTTTTTGTTTTGTTTATTGCCATTTAAATAATGGACATTTTCATGATAGTCTACTACCAGTAAATGGTGTAACTAGTCAAAAATGGCATCCTATATTGAAAGCTACAATGCTGAGAAATAATTATCTTGCTAAAATAGTCAATAATAAGCAACTACCGTCATATAACTGAGAATAATTAACCATTTTTTTTAAAAGAAAACTGAAATTCACATAGAATTGCATGTGATCTAATACTTGATACAAAATGGTCCTAATGTGACTGAAAGAACAAATGATTTATATCCTAGAATTAGTTTTTAACCAAATTTTAAAAAAGAAAAAGAAGAATGAAATTTACAGAGAATTGCATGTGATCTGATACTTGATACAAAATGGTCCTAATATGGCCGAAAGAACAAATGATTTACATCCTAAAAGTAGTTTTAATGTAACACTTGCTAATTGAAGGTTAGATACATCACTTTTATTTCAACTATTGCTTATTTATAATTTGTTTAGGTATAGCTACGAGTGCAAAGTATGGGCTAATTTTAGGTATCGGTTTGCCGGCTTCAATAGGCTTCATCATGTTCGTATGCTATAGGGCTTCTAGAGCAAGGGAACGCCATGAAACTCCCCACGAGAGCATCAACCACTTTTCAATCGCCATTATCCCACAACCACCCTCCACAACGGGCTTAAGCGGGCCCATAATCAAGTCATACCCTAAAACTGTGCTTGGAGAGAGTTGCAGATTACCTGATGATGATAATACTTGTGCTATATGTCTTTCAGAATACAAGCCTAAAGAGTCAATACGGATTATCCCAAAATGTAACCACTATTTTCATGCGGATTGAATAGATGAGTGGCTCAAATTAAATGCAACTTGTCCGGTTTGCAGAAATTCACCTGATAGTTCATCGCTAGTTACACAATCTTCTTCCACATCAACAAATAATGTTGATTTGCCATAGAAACCCAATCAACAATATTGAATTTTGATCATGTTTACTATTCACGTGTATATATTTTGTTTGTATAAATACTAGGTTATAACATTAAAAAGTTAATACACTTATATGTTGTTTATTATTTAATAGTTTTTTAAATATTAATATATAAAATTTTGGTAATAGATCTATGACGTGATTCCGAATTCAAAGTTGGTTATTGTTAGCTACAAATTGAGAATATAGAGAAAGAAGAAGGAATTAATGCACAATCAAAGCTAGCCATTCTCAATTCTCATTCATCAACTGGTTGTTAATTGAGGGTAAAATTAAAATAAAAGGATAATAAAAATGAGAAGGGTGAAAAGAAATCTAATCCATTGATCTTAGATTTTGATGATGGAGATTAATTTGAAAATAAAAATTGATGAAAAAGACATGAAGGTAATAACTCACTTATGATGACTTTCTCTCTCTCTCCACATGCATGGCACATGTCAATTTTCAATCATTTTAAAACGTCTATAACTTTTTATACGACGTTTTTTTAGAAATTATTTTTACCATAATTGATACTCACATTAAAAATAAAAATTTAAGACAAAGATTACGTCATTGTGTCTTTCGTTTGTCACAGTGTCTTTGTGCTCAACATTTGCTTTATGTTGATTGTGTATTACGTTCAAGCCATTGTGTAATATGTAAATTCCATTGTGTCTTACGTTTAAGGTCATTGTGTTATATGTATTTACCATTGTGTCTTACGTTTAATGTCATTGTGTTATATGTATTTACCATTGTGTCTTATGTTTAAGGTCATTGTGTTATATGTATTTACAATTGTGTATTACGTTTAAGGTCATTGTGTTATATGTATTTACCATTGTGTCTTACGTTTATGGTCATTGTGTTATATGTATTTACCATTGTGTCTTACGTTTAAGGTCATTGTATTTTATATATTTACCATTGTGTCTTACGTTTATGGTCATTGTGTTATATGTATTTACCATTGTGTCTTACATTTCAGGCCATTGTGTTGTTATATTATATATGTATTCATTATTGTGTTTTACGTTTCATGTTATTGTGGAATATGCATTCATCATTGTGTTTTATGTATTAGATAATTTGTTGGTATTTTTCATTATATATATATTATTACATAACGGTGTTATTAGTATTTAAAAAAAACACAATGATCAATTGAAAGACACAATGACGAAAAAACACAATAATAAACAGAAAGACACAATGACGAAAACAGATACAATGGTAAGCAAAAAGACACAATGACGTAAATTATTTTTTATTCTTATATAAAAAAAATTATACTCATATTAAAGGTAAAAAAACGTTTATTATTATAATGAATTTTATTTAAAAAAAAAATATCGTGTGAAAAAGTTATAGACGTTTAAAAATGATGGGGGATTAATATGTGACTTGCATGTGGAGAGAGTAAATGTGTAATATTACCTTTATATCTTTTTTCCTTTGGTCCCTACTTGACACATGTCAATTAATTATGGCTTCTCATCATTCTTAATTTTTATTCCCTTTTATAGAATAACTTAACCCTGTTAATTAATACAATGACTAAATGCACCTACAACTCTAACACTATGTTATTACAATTGACCCCTTTTATTATTTAATACTTAACAACAATTAGCTAAGTACGTTTCTACCTTAGATTATGTGTATCCTAAAATGTTGAACACGACTTTTTCATTTGAATTAGTTGGTTTAGTTATCACCTCCTAGTTTCATACTTAGAGAATAAAGATTATTGTGTGGGGTAAGTGGTCAGATGGGGAGACATGGGAAGAAAGTGTTCTCGTCCATCCTGATCTGTCATCTTGTTCCCCTCCATAAAATTTCGAACTATCTTTACTCATTTGCTGATCATGCCAATTGTATTTACTTATATGAACCTATCATGCTTCCATTCCTTATACTTTTACCAGGAATGCTATAAAAAGTTTAATTAATCTTGAAAGGCTGTTTCCTGAGAAGTTGGAGAACTAACAAAGATTAATAATGTTTAAGATATTTACAAAAGATACAAAGACGATTTAAATAAAGACAACGAATGTGAATTTCTAAGAAATGTTGCTCCACTTTTGGAAAAGGTTTCTCGCATTTCCAAAATTCTTGATGCACGACTCAATCTCACTTTGTCAACTTTTGAAAAGGTATATGGAATCCTCTCGTAAAGCAAAACTCTTTTATTTATTTTAAGAATCGTGTCAAATGATCTTAAGCTCTAAACAATTTTATTTTCTTTTTAAAATGAACAACGAATAAAGTCTGGCTATCTAGGTAACCGGATGGCGAAAGTCAACCCCACACGCCTAGGATCACAGCAGCACTAGGTAGCCAAAGCCCACAAGCTCCTTATCTGGAGAAACCCTCACTTGAAGTCCCACTACGGTTAAACCCGGCTGAGATCGAATTCGAACTTAAAACCTTACGGTCGCCATTTCAAATCTTCACTTACCATCGATCCAATGCCAGTTAAGCTAAAATTCATTAACTCTAAACACTTTATATCAATATTCAAGATCAATGATAACAAGAGAAACGATGTTTGAATGCTCTTATTTTGAAATCATAGTCACTCATTTTAGGTTGTGAGTAATAATGTGAGTTTCGATTACAAATGTGTTGATTATAGCTAAACAAACATGTCGTTCGAATTATTTAAATATATTGTTTGCTTTTATAATGGCATTTGTGTAATTATATTGCTTGCTTTTATTATGACGTTGAGTTAATAAACAAACACAAAACATTATTTGTTTCTTATGCCACAAATCAAAATATGATTAGGGTTCTAAATCTTGTAAAACCTTATTATAAAAATTAACAAATTAATCATTTTGTTAATAATTCAATATATTTTCAGATTAGATACGAGTTTAAAAGAAATAAATCATCCAAACAAACTAGACATGGCGTAACAGACAGGTTGGGTCGGACGACATGCGGTGCCATAATGGGTGCGAGTCAGCACGAGCCGGCTTAAGATAATATTATTTTGGTTCAGGTTAGAATGGATGTCGTAGGGGTGTTAATCGTGTTGGGTTAGCGAGTTGATGAGTTGAAATGTTCAACCCGAACCCGACCCGTATTATTATTCGGGTCAAAGATTTCAAACCTAGCCCGGACACACACAAATTTGGGTCGGCCCAAAACGACCCGTTCTACTTGTTGATACAATGTTTATCTATTTGTCTTGTTCTTTGTCAATGTTGAAAAAGTAGGTCTCGAAGGCCGAGTACTCTCCGAGTACTCTCTACAAGGCATGGCGTCGAGGAGAGTTTCTTTAACTCCGCCTAGTTACTAACAATTGATCAAATGTGTTCAACCTCAGCCAAAATTTCATTCAATCGGTCAACTTTAGCTGATTTTGACTTAAACATAATATATATATATATATATATATATGTATATATATATATATATATATATATTTATAATATTAAAAAAAGATAATCACCTTTTTATTTAATGGTTAGCAAATATTAGAATAATTTTGTATTTAAAAATGTATTTCTCTTATTTATATTGATATTCATTTATTTTGTTATAAATATTAGTATACATATGATAGTTGGCATATATATAATATCCAAAAATTAATTTTCTTTATAGTTACCAATTCCGAGTACTCTCCGACTACTTCCCGAGTACTCCGAGAACACCCAACTCCCATTCGGCCGCCTAGGGTCTACCTAGCGACTTTTGCAACTTTAACTTAAATGGTCTTGTTTGGATAATTGAGGGACCGAGAATGCCATTTATGTAAAGAATATGGACACATATGCTTAGAGTCTAAGCATCTATACGCGTATCTAGTTGGCGTATGGGGTGTTATTCAATAGCTTAGACAAAGTTTTGAGGAGAATGAAGTCTCATACGCTTGTGATGTAATCGTATGAGCGCATATGCCTATGTGTGTGTGTGTAATGTTTGATCAGGGAATGTAAGTTAACAAGTTAGTTTATGATCCGAGCAATGAAACTCTGTCCGTACACACACACTACACACATTTACGTCAATTAAGCTTAAAACCTAATATGCAGACTAGATATGAGTTATTCTACAAGTGGTATTAGAGCATCATCGTCTGGTTAGGTTGTTAAGATTGAATTAGAGTATTATTAGGCTTGAATTGCGTTCATTCGAGGTGTTTTAATGGTGGATGAGTTAGTTTTGATAAAACAGTGTTTCGAAGCTTTGTCTAATCAAATTGAGCTTGATTAGATCATGTTTATGGTTTTGATTGATAGGATTGGTTTCGGATAACAAGTAGACAATTAATCCTCGTTCTATTGGTGTTTTACTCGATTAATTGAAGGATTTGATTTGAATTAGAAATTAACCGCGAAAACATAGTCACATTTGACTTGTTTTGACTTCGACTATGTCAAAATTAAAGTTGATTTGACATTCATATTTGTATGACGAGTGTATTCGGTTGAGTCTAATCATTGAGCTTGGATTCGAATGCTTTTTGGAAATAGTTGAGGATTTGAAGGTGTTCTTGAGCTCATTCGTTTAGTTCTTAAGCTCACTCGATTGATAATTATCGGACATACGCTTGGTTACTAAGTTTGTGTTGCCGAGTACTGTTCATTATTCGTTCATACTAAATAAATGCTTCTCATACTCTTTAATCGTCTTTCATTAGCTTACATTATTCGCTTACACTCAGTCGCTTATACATTCATTCGCCTACCCATTCGCTTACCAAGTTAACACTCACATGCTTTTCATTTAAGCGCATGAGTCATTAAAACCTTTCATTATTGACAAGTTAAACACTTATACTTTCTGTTTGACACATTTAACCCTTGAACTTTTAAGTTTAAGAAGTTTTACTCTTTAACTCTTACAACTTTCACTTTTCGCCCACAACTTTCATCAAATTTTCATATTCCTACTGGTTATTTTCAAGATATTTGATTACTATGCATTATTTTTCTTAAAACATGGTCAGGCAAACGATGTTGAATTATGACAATGAGATTGGAATGCATGCCAAAACCCCAAAGCTAACTAATCTTGATGATTTTCAACGTTAGAGTAAGAGGTTTGAAGCACACTTAGGTATTGGTGATCCAGATTGTTTAATTCTACTAAGAGATAGATATATTTCTCCAAGAGTTAATACTTCTACTGCATGAGAAGGAGAATGGGTCCTAAAAAGGTAGGTTTTCAACTTTCAGTTAATGAAAAGCAGTTACATGATCGAGAAGTTAACACCATGTCCATTATTACAATGGCTTTACCAGAAAATATTTATCATCAGTTTTATCAGTATGAAATCTCATTTGACATGTATGATGCTTTAAGAACAAGAAGTGCTGGTAAGATGACTAAAAGCAAGAAGATAGTTCTCAATACACAAACAGAAATTTCAATATTTTGCCAAATGAGATTATGTTTGAGTTGATTGCTAGATTATGTCACTTGATTGCTAAACTTAACAGATGCAAGCTTCATTGTATTGAGACTGGTAGAATTGAAACTTTGAAGTCTGCATTACCTGATTCTTATTCTGAATATCTCATGGTACTTAAAGAAAAGGATTACTTTAATGTAGATTTGACATGTTTAGAGTTTATTGAGAAGTTGCAAGCTCGAGAAAATGAGATAAGGTTTTCTGGAAGGCCTCGAGTGAATCAAGATCCATCTTTATATGGAGCTTCTCTTCCATCTTCAATGAATACTTTTGCTCCTATAACTTCCTTTTACCCTAATCGAAATCAAAATTCTTCACTCGATGGTTTTACATCTGGTGGTTCTTCGTCTGGTGATCATCGGCCAAGAAATTCATTTAATGGTTAAAGTTCATCAAATTTTCAACAATAGCTACAACCGAATGTTAACATGAAGAACGGATATCAGAATTTTGCCTTCATGAGTGCTTTTATGACATCGTATGAGCAAATGTTGGAAGTAAGGTGGCTACTTGTGATCTTATTGAAGAAGACTATGATCAAATTGATCCATATGATCTTGAACTTATGGATCTGAAATGGAATATGGCAATGATTGTTAGAAAAGTCAAGAAGTATATAGAGAGCTTGTAATGATCTACCCAGTATGAGTCATAGAGTTGGCTTTGATAAGCTAAATGTGACATGTTATAATTGTCAAGAGTACAAACATTTTGCAAAAGAGTGTGTCAAACCCAAGAACTGTATTCTCAAAATAATCATAACAGAGACTCAAATTCTTCCATGAATTACAATAACAAAAAATCGAGAGCGTCTAAAAATCAGAAGTCAAATCCAAAACCTCAAGATTCAAAAGCACTAGTTTCTCAATCTAAAGAAGGTGTTGATTGGTCTAGCAGATTCCAAGAAAAAACTGATAATTAACAACAAGTAGACTTACCTGAGATAGTGCCTATTGAAAAGGGGTCAATGAGGTTATAAAGAAGTTTGATGATGTGTTGGTTGATTTTGATTCGAGTGATGATTCAGAATATGTAGATCAAAATGATTCAAAGGATGCAAGTCAGATTGTTGAAAAACCTATCTTTGCTCTCATGGCCAAAGTCAAAGAGGTAAGTTCTTCGTCCTCATCTGATACTTCAACTTTTTCAATGAATTCTGATTCATCTGATTCAGATGAATCTAATTCATCTTTGTGTATAAAGTGTTTGGAAAATAGTTTCAACATTGATGGATATCGTGACGATAATACTCGTCTAATAACATATCTATCTATCTTACAGAATGTTGCTTCATCATGAGAAAACATATACAGAAAAGATTTAATCTTTAACTATACATAATCATGACTCAAAAGTCACTATTTTGAACAACACAACAGGTTATCAATCTTCAAATCTATGAGATTGATCAATGCGACAAAGAATACGTTAAAGCTAAAAGTGAAATTTTGAATTTAAAAAGAAAATTAGATCAACCTCATTGTTACTAAGAAAATTAGACAACAAATCGATGAGATTGATCGATGCGACAAAGAATACGTTGAAGCTAAAAGTGAAATTTTGAATTTAAAAAGAAAATTAGATCAATCTCATTGTTACTAAGAAAATTAGACAATTTAAAAAATTCATCTTTTATTTTGGATCATATCACTGCTACTATGAACATTTATCACAAGGAACTAATCATGGGATTAGTTTTAATGAAATTCCTCCACCCTTTTGGACAAAATTTTACAAAAATGCCTGATAAAGAGGGCAATAAGGAAGTGGATATTTCATACCCTTTGATTGTAGATCCTCTTATTCAAAATAATTGTGTTAAAGATGAATGAACAAAATATAAAGGGAAGAATGTAGTTTAGGATGTGAAATCTGAAACAATAGATGATATTGTTTCAAATTCAAAAGTTCAATATCTTAGCAACATTGTATTAATGAGAGTAATGTTGTTATCATCATTGAATATTTGTGTGAAAAGGTCGAAGTAAAGAAAAATGAGAATATTCCAAGAGAGAATCATATCTTATTTGAACTAAGTGTGGTTAATGTGGGTAAAACTTAAAAGGTTGATAAATCAGTCAAAGTTGAAAAATCTGTCAAAGTTGGTAAATCTGAAAAACTTGTTAAAATCAACAAAAAAGAAAAGGTTAAAACTGAGTTAAACACATACAATTTTTCAAAATATGAAAATGCTCCTAAACCTCAACCTGATATCATGGCCGGTTTCTTATGAGAATTGAAACTTAAGAATTCGGAAATCTCAATTGATATCTAAACTAGTTTTGTTTCAACAAAATAAATTTGTCAAATCAAATGGTACTGATGTGTTGAGAAATTTTGCAAATTGTTCAAAGTTGGATTTCATCAAAAAGAAACAATCTGAAATTAATTATGTTTTGAAGCATAAACATGGTTCTTCGTCAAGTACTAATGTTTCTCAAACACGACCAGTTTCACCATACAAGCTTGTTGAATGAAGATTTTGTTTTTATTGTTTATATTGGTAGCTGTCGAACAAGAGTAATTGAAAATTAAAAACTTTTGAATATTGTTAAACCAACACTTGTGAGAATCATCTAAAGAAGAAAACCAAGTTCGAAGCCTAATGTTGAGAAATTTTGTAAACCAAATGTTCAATCACAGGATAAGATTGTAAAACCTGTTGTTGAAAAATAACAAAATGAGAGTGGTAAAAATGAAACTGTTATGACCGGATTCTTGACATTACTAAGCTTAATCGGACAAGATCACGAAACACAAATATGATGAAGACATTTAGGTGTGGCCGGCGGAATCAACCACAAAGAGAAAGTTGCTAAATACAGATAGTAAAATTAAGAAAAAACACATGAGATAACTAAAAAGATTTCCATTATCAAAATACTCAGAAAGATACAAGGAGAAACTTTAGGGTTTCAGGTGGAAATGTTATATGCGACTGTCCATACTATGTTAGAATAATCAGAGGTAAAATGTATTTTTATTTCAAAATGAGACATATCATTCTATTTATAGTCACCTGACATTCCTTCTAGAAACCCTGTTTATTACAAAATATTCCCAAAATAAATACAAGTGTAAATCAGGTCTTCGAGTAAACATAATCCCTGTTCGAGCAGACCTTGTAATCCAAGAGTCTGCTTAAAACATTACTTCGTGTTGAGACCAAAAATGATCAAGAAAGATTGGATCTTCTCAACCTCCTCAAGAAATATGCTAAGTATGAAATACAAGCAAACTAGGCACTTCGAGCAAGCCTGATATTTATTCAAGCAAGGTATCTTACATCGAGCAAGGTTATCTTCTGGAATTCTTCTAACTGTTTAGTTCGAGCAAACTACACTTCATCAAGCAAGGCAGTTCTTCAGTCGAGCAAGGTTTGTTTCAGAGCAAACCCTTAACTTAGCCAAGCTTAAACCAAGTAAATTGGTGGGTCGAGCAAGATTTTAATAATGATGATCTCAAGCACACTTGTAGAAGTTAAAGGAATTATTATAAGGAATTCTACGAGCAAGGTTCAACCTTGAGCAAGCTACAGTACCCAAGCACACTTTGTTTGCAAGAATACGTCTTTTGACAAAAAAGGTTGAAGATATCAAGAAGAACAAGTTTGCTCGTAGGATATCCTCGAGAAAAGTTTGATTATATCATGAAGATTGAATTCTGCTTGAAGAATATTTTCTATAGAAAATATTCGTAACTAAAAGCTTGCTCGGAGAACTGTTCCAGCACACATACGAATTACCAGGTTTGCTCGATAAAGGCAAAAGCTTACTCGAAGACCTATCCAACACTTGTAATAATTTTGAATATGTTTTAGCAATGATTAGGGTTTCTCGAAGGTCTCAGGTGTTGCTATTTAAGGAAATACAAGGTCACATTTATGACAACGGTGAAAAACAGAAAATTACACACTTTCCAAGCAGACAGAATATTTTTGTACGGAAAGCAGCCGGCCTAACATTGCATCTAGAAACCCTAAAGTTATTCCTTTGTAATACTAATTCTTATCAATGAAAACATTTTGAGTCTTTTGTGTGTTTGTGCTATTATAGCAACATGTTGGTTACTATTGGTTCCGCCTTTAATAATCATTGGTCTTTACATTAGCTTATTCGTAATTGTCTTATCAAAATTAATTTGTTGGTTACGAGTTTGGTAGTGAGAAAATCGATCTTGACAAGTGGTATGAGAGCTTGTGTTTGCTCTTGTGAAGACCAACGTGTTGCTATGAAGATTGATTGTGAAGATTTTTACTGAATCTATTTGATTTAAGGTTGAAGATGATGACATAAGCAGATTACTATTACATTGAAACGTGACGTCAGCTGCTCCGTTCTTCATTCTTCAGATCTACAATCATTTAAGGTTTAAAAGTATTCTAATATCATATTTACATTGATTATTGTTTGTTTTGAGTCTAGATCTCGGTTCAATCCATCCGTTTTCATCTGAGTCAAGGATTTTATCCTCAGATCTGAGCATTTTCAAAGGTTGTTTAAAATTTGAAGTAATTATCATTTTAAAGATTATTAAAAAAAATACCAAAAGTATTTTCAAACAAATGGATGACCAAGAAGTGTCTACTACCAAGATTTCAAGATTGTAAGGTTAAGAAAACTATATCAAGTGGAAGGTATTGCTTTGAGGCTGTTGTTTGTTACAATGACTGAACTAAGGAACTCTATAAAAAATGGTCTATATGTTACCACTAAAGGTGCAAACAACAATCAAGCTGTTGAAAGACCGGTGAAGAAAATGGATGAAAATGCACTTTCAATGTTAAAATTGGGTTTGTCATGGGAAATTTTGACAAGTGTGAATCATCACACCACTGCAAAAGCAATGTATGATGCAGTGGTGGAAATGTTTGAAGGAACTACTGAATTGAAAGACATCAAGAAAGATAGGCTGAAGCTGTCACACCCAATCTAAGGCGGAAATGTCGGGGCGTAAGCTGATGGTTCACAGCTCTCAAGGTACTATCATACAATAATTAAAATGACAATATCTATTTATTTGATTTAAATATTCAAACAAATCCAAGTAAACAAAGTACATTATTTAGAAATAAAGCAAACAAAATAATTTAAATTAAACTAGTCTTGATTTATTATTGATAATTTCTTCTAACTTAAATTCTTCACTAAGTCTTCATCAAATCTTGCAACTAGTTCAAACAATAACCTGTATATGCGTATAAAATAAAAAGTTTGTCAACAACACATGTTGAGTGAGTAAAACACCAGATTTTGAAACTACAATAATAATATATAAGAGAAAATGCAAAATGTTCCCGTGAGATAAACAATTAAGCCATAGCATAAAACAATTCAATCAGATAATAAATATAGGGCTAAACCGTTGCCATGCGAATGGGCATTGGTTACCAAAAACGGGTTGTCGGTGAAACCATTGTCATGCGAATGGACGCCGACCACTACGATGGTCGTATGATCATACTATTAATTGATGGACCACTCCGAATGCGTTCAAATAAAGCAAGTAAGCTGTTGGGTCAAGAGTTTGACCCAAATGAGGAGATTTGACCTAAATGAAGAATATTGAAGATTGGAATCTTCTCAACCTCCTCAGAAACTGCTAAGTATTGAATCCGGGTACACCTTGGACCTTCGAGTAAGCTTTTACTTAGCCGAGTACGAGATTTTGCCTTCCGGACACGGTTTACTTCAAATAATCTTCTTAAGTGGATATCCGAGCAAGGTATGCTTTTTGGTAATTTCCGAGTAAGGTTCATCTATTTGGCATATCCGAGTAAGGTTCACTTTGTCAAGCAGGGTTGTTCTTCAAGACCAAGTATTTTACTCTTCCGAGTAAGGTTTGGTCAACCAAGTCCAAGAAGCCAAGTAATTGGAAGACCGGGCAAAGTATTCTTTAATAATTATGGTCCGAGTATACTTGATGAGTTGATGGAATATCTCTAAGTTATATCGAGTAAGGTTCGGCTCGAGTAAGGTATGTACTCCCGAGTACGCCTTATCAATAAGTTGTTTAACTAACAATGAGCCGAACAGGATCATAGAAGAACAAGGTTGCTCGTAAGGATTTGTCGAGCAAAGTTTGATAAATTCAAGAAGATTGAAGTCTACTCGGTGAATATTTTACTTAGTAAAATATTTTTTAATTAAAGTCTACCCGGAAACTGATTCCGAGTACACGTCTATGTTTACCAAGTCTGAAGGAAGGCCGAGTACGCTGCGTACTCGGTGACTGAAGTTTAATGAAAAGCCTACCCGGAAGACTTGTTTTACACTTAGTATAATTTTTGAATATGTAAATTGAATATGTACTATCGGATAGGGTTTCTAGAAGGAATGACAGCCTGTCCTAGGTTGGCAGGCCTATAAATAGAATAATTAGGGCACGCCGCCAAGGACACACGGAAAATACGAGACAATACGGATAAGACCGACACATTAATTAAGAGATTATTGTGTGTGTGAAGGCTGTCCTAGGATTCCTCCTAAACCCTAATCGATTATCCTTTTGTATGATTAACGTTATATAAATGGAAATCTTTTGAGTGAATCCTCCATGTATCTTCGTATTTTGAATATTCATTGCAACCGTATGTTTGTTATTGATTCCGCCTCTAACAAACGGTCATCTTTCTAAACATAGTAACCCGTCATAAACTCTTTTGTCAACACGATTAATTTTGTGTGAGTTATGACATGATTGATTAAGATCCGATCCGAAACGGTCCAGCCAAGTGGTATCAGAGCTTGTTGCTGCTATTTTTAGAAAGATTGTTGCTGATTAAGTTTTGAAGAAGAATGACGTAAGCAGAGCACTGTTTGATTGATTTGTGACGTCAGAAGCTCTGTTCTTCATTTTTCTTCCAGATCTACAAGTTTTAGGTGTTTTCTTTTCCTTATTTCACTTAAAGCTTTGATTTTTATTGTTGAATCTTGTTCTATTCATATCAGACACCTCAGATCTAAGAATTTATTCTCAGATCTGATTGTTTTAATCTATTTTTGATAAGAACTTAACTTTTATTTTAAGAAAATGTCTGGATATGAGGAACAAGAGGTGTCTACTAATAAGATACCTAGATTGTATGGACAGTAGAACTTTACCAAGTGGAAAGTGCTTTTTGAGGCTGCTGTTTGTTATAATGATGTGGATATGTGGAATTCTATAAAGAATGGTCCACAAGCTGCCGTTGAAGAAGGTGCTAATGCAAATGCTATTGGTGCTGTCAGAGAGAGAATGAGAAAAGTTGATGACAGAGCATTGACTATGCTCAAACTTGGTCTGTCTTGGGAAATCCTCACAAAGGTTGCACATCATCAAAGTGCTAAGGCAATGTATGATGCAATCCTTAAGATGTATGAAGGGAACACTGAATTGAAGAACATTAAGAAGCAAAGACTGAAGCAACAGTTAGAAAGATTCAAGTATAGAGATGGTGAAAGGTTGAAGTCAATACTAGAACGTTTTCTGAGTATCGTGAATGAGTTGAGAACAACTGACTATGTAATGACTGACTTTGATTTAAATACAAAGTTGCTCAACTCAATGCCAAAAGAATGGTATACTGCTTGCAAATTCATCCTTCAATAGCAAAATTTCAATGAATTGAAATTGGATGATGTAGTATGTTTTCTTCAAGCTGCTGAACTTGAAATGATTGAGAATGAAATGATCAAGGAAGATAAAACCAAGTTTCAATGTGTCAAATGCTATAATTGCTCCAATGGGGAATCTTACAACAAAGAATCAACAACAAATTCCCATCATTGAAGAACCAAGTGATCACAACAATGAGACTGCTAGGTCTTTCAGTGGAGGTGGTTCAAGCAATCAAAGTGGTCAACAGAGATTTAATGTTCATTTGATTGATGATGATTCAGTTTCTGTGGGAAATGGAAATGCTCAAAGTGCTGGTACAGGGCATGTTCAAGGGAATGATGCACAAGCCCTAATGTCTATGTTCACTGAGTCCTACAATGCATTTGTGGCCAAAAACATAATTCACACAAGTGTAGTGCAGGATAATTTGTAACAAATAGATGCTGATGACCTTGAAGACATGGATCTCAAATGGCAAGCTGCAATGTTGGCATTAAGAAGCAAGAGACTGTTCAACAGAACTGGTAGATCACTAGTTTCTGGTCCAAATGAGAGAATAGGATTTGATAAGTCCAAGGCTATCTGCTACAACTGTCAACAGCCTAGACACTTTGCAAGAGAGTGCAATTTGCCAAGGAACTTTCAAGTCAATCAGTTCCAACAGCCTAGAAACCAACAACAATACCAGCAGAATGTGCATAGAAACAACAAGCAGCAGAACTTCAACAATAACCAAGGATTCAATCCCAACAACAACAACTTCCATCCAAACAACAACTTCAATCCCAATTTTAATAACCACTATCAGCCTCAGATGAACAACAAGCAGGGCATGAATCAGAATCAAGTATATCAAATGAACAACAATCAAAATCAAGCTGTTCAAATCCCTGCAACTCAAAACATTCCAGCAAACCAAAATCAAACAAGAAATCAAGGCAATGTGGCAGTAACTACTCAGCATGAGGGAAGCTTTGACTGGAGTAACCATGAGGAAGATATAGCAGATGATATCAGAAAAGCTAATGTGGCATTCATGGCCATAGACTCTGCATCTTCATCTAAGGTACATTCTGATCCTAATGCTGATTTACCTAAACTTGTCAATGAATTAAAAGAAAAGATTGGTAAGTTGGAAAGTGAGTGTTTTAAGAAGCAAAGCATTATCAATGCTTATGAGGCAAGTGAGATTGTTAGTGAGGAAAGAATGAAAAGTTTGGAAGAGGATTGTATGAATAGCTATAGAGCTCAGACAAGATTCACAACATAAATTAGTGGGTTGAAGAAGATGGTGATTGATGAAAAGGTGCTGAATACAAAGCTGCAAACTGAAAATGAATTCCTAAAGAACTTAGTTTCAATTGGAAACATTTGTGGAATTCTGAATAAAGTAAAAGAAGATGAAAAGTACAAGGCTGTTCCACCACCATTCAACAACAACTTTATGCCTAAAGTTGACAAAGAGAATAGAAGTGCTTATCTACAACAATTCAATGATGTGTTTCAAGACAAAGAAGATGTTGCAGATTTGTACAAAAATGTTGAGGTGAGTGAAGATGGTGAATTTGTTATGAAGAAATAAATGAAAGAGGAAAAGTCAATTGGAGTTCAAGTCTCTGAAGATGACTTTGATTCAGATGAATTAGATCAAGATGATCTGAGTGATTTGAGTGATCAAATTACTGAAAAAGAAATTCAAGCTGCTGAAAAAGGAAGAAAATATAGAAAGCCTGAATCTGTTGATCAACTTCCAAAGTATCCTCCAGTTACACATAAAATGAAAAGAATGAATGAACAAATGAAAAGAGAACATGTTTCTTTTGACATTAGTGAAAAGAAGAATGTGTGTTACAATGCTGTCAGACCTCCAAGCAAAAAGTTTTTGGAAAAATTAGAAAAGAACAAGAAAAAGAAGGTAAATAAGAAAGAAATGGATATAGAATATTTTACTCATATTTATCCTATCTTTTCAAGTGTTGAAGACTTTGATGTGGGAGAGGTAGAAACTGTTGAGGAATATGAAAGAAGGAAGTCAAGATATAAAGAGAATGAAGATGATCAACCACTGAACTTGAAAAAGGTTGTCTTTGTTAAAGGGAATGTGGAAAGAAATGACATCAGAATGGCTGAGTTTGTTCCATTCTCAATTGATTTTGACAATCTGAAAAACAAAAAGACAATTGGTGTAAGAGAGCCCAAACCAAGTGAAAGATTCAGGAAACCACAAGAACATGAGATGTTCAAAAGAAAGGTGTGGTGTAGAAAGTGTGATGAATATGGACACCATACTGATTCATGTAATGAGAGACTCAAGTTTCAACCATTCCATGTCCCAAATGGAACAAAGTTTGGTCAAGACTTTATTTTGTACAAAGAGAAGTATGCAATGTATTTGGGAAAGGGAAATGTGAATAGAATAGAGGCAAGAGTTGAAGTGAAGGGTGAGACAAAGAAGAAGATGCATATGACTGAAAATGTGAGAAGAAGTAAATCACCTCAGAAGCAAAAGTAGGTGATAAGGGAAAATCAGTCATTGAAATTTACCAAAAATACTCATTCAGTCAAGTCTAATGAGTCACAAGAATCATCAGGCGGTGAGAAATCAAAAAGAAAAACCGTATATCAAAGAAAGAAACAAGCTGTACTCACTGGTGATGAAAAGTTCTTGTTAAAACATGGGTATGAACCACAAGGTATCACATGGAAACCTAGAACTGAAGCTAAAGTTGAAGCTGTGACTAATGTAAGAGACTTCTCAGAATCAAAGGACTATGTCTTACAAGAAAAGAGAACTGCCTCAGTTGAGCTTGACAATTCAGCTTCACTTGTCAAGACACCACGAGAGTGTGGGTATGAAACTGACCATTCAGACAACTTGGAGATCACTCATGAAGATCCTGAACCTACTACACTCACTTCCCAAGCTGCCACTAAAATTGACACTGATAAGTTGCAAGTTGAAGAAGCTTGCATCTCATCACTGAACTAATCAAATTTCTCTTTGTGCAGGAACAGGCCACTCCATTGAATGATATATGGTATATGGATAGTGGTTGTTCTAGGCACATGACTTGTGACAAGAGGTCACTTGTGAATTATGTAGAGAAGTATGAGGGTCCAGTTGCCTTTGGGAGTGATGAAAATGGAGGAAAGATTATGGGTAAAGGGATATTGACAAATGGGAAGGTGTCTTTTGACAATGTCTTTCATGTTGAGGGACTACAATACAATTTGTTGAGTATATCTCAAATGTGTGATAAGGGTTACAAAGTCAGTTTTGATGATTCTCATTGTTTCATCTTAAAACCTGAGTTTGTGATCCCACCTGAAATGATTATGATGATGGCACCAAGAAATGGCAACTTGTATGAGTTGAATATGAAAGATGCTATTTCAAGAGGTGGTGCATGTTTTGTGTCCAAAGCCACTGAAAATGAATCTAAATTGTGGCATAGGAAGTTGTGTCATGTGAACTTAAAGAATATGAATAGACTGGTCAAGGGTGAACATGTGATTGGTTTACCTACAAGAGAATTTAAGTCAGATGATCATTGTGACTCATGTCAGAAGGGAAAACAACACAAGTCTACTCATAAGACAAAGCTCATCAACTCAATTGATCAACCACTTGAGTTACTTCACATGGATCTTTTTGGTCCTGTGAGTGTACCAAGTATTGGAAAGAAAAGATACTGTTTGGTGATCATTGATGACTATTCAAGATATACTTGGGTTTATTTCCTAAGCACTAAAGATGAGACTGCTGAGTTGATTAAAGGTTGTGTCACAATGATTGAAAACAAGCTGAATAAGAAAGTGAAGATGCTGAGAAGTGACAATGGTACTGAGTTCAAGAATGGAGTTATGGAAGAATTTTGTGCTATGAAAGGAATACTTCAACAATTTTCAGCTCCAAGAACTCCTGAACAAAATGGTGTTGCAGAAAGGAGAAACAGAACACTAATAGAAGCTGCAAGAACCATGTTGGCTGATGCTAACTTACCTGTCACATTCTGGGCTGAAACAATCAACACTGCTTGTTATGTTCAGAACAGAGTGCTTGTGAACAAAAGGCATGATAAAACTCCATATGAGATTTTCAACAAAAGAAAGCCTTACATCAAGTTCTTCAAGCCCTTTGGCTGCAAATGTTTCTTATTAAACACTAGAGACTATTTGAACAAGTTTCAAACTAAGTCACTAGACTGTTTCTTTGTTGGATATTCTACTCACTCAAAGGCTTACAGAGTTTATGTGAAAGATCACATGAGTGTGATAGAGTCATCTGACATTATTTTTAATGAGAATCAATTCAACACAGTCAGGGGTGCAACATGGCTGTTTGATCATGAAAAATTGATAAAGTCATTCAAGATTTATTCTGAAGACTTTGATGATACATTCTACATGACCAATGTACTTAAAGAAAATAAGAAGAAAGAACTGGACTTGGAAGAATTGTGGAAGAAAGTTGCTAGAACAGAAAAAGAATATACTTTTGTGAAGAGCTCCTCAAACAATGACATTGAACAAGATCAGGAAATGACAAGTCAAGATAGTACTGATGTACAAAATGATCATGTTCATAATGAGAGTGACACAGGCAACAAAACAAATGATGAAGAAGCTGCAACAACAGCAAGATTTCAAGACTTGTTTCAAAGTTTGAATCTGGGAAACAATGGTGCATCCACTTCAAGACAACATAATGATGAAGCACCAGAGTTTCATGATGCAGAAGCTGATTTGATCATTGAAGAACCTGAAATCAATGAAACAAATCTTGACACAAATTTGTCTACAAATATGATAATACAAACTCCTACTGTTGAAAAGAATCATCCTGCTGAAAATATCATTGGTGACCTGCATGAAAGAGTAACAAGAAGTCATTCTGAGATAGCTAACATATGTCTGTACTCTTGCTTTCTATCCCAATTAGAACCAAAGAATATTGCTCAAGCTTTAAAAGACAATAGTTGGGTAGAGGCAATGCAAGAGGAATTGGCTCAGTTTAGAGATTTACATGTATGGGATCTTGTAGACAAGCCACATGACAGATATGCAATAGGAACCAAATGGGTGTTCAGAAACAAAAGGGATGAAAGGGGTTTGGTGATTAAGAACAAAGCTAGACTTGTAGCGCTGGGATGTCTTCAAAAGGAAGGGATAGATTTGAGGAAGTGTTTGCACCAGTTGCAAGACTGGATGCCATAAGGATTTTTCTTGCATATGCTGCCTCAAAAAACATTAAGGTATTCCAGCTTGATGTCAAATCGGCATTCCTTAATGGAAAGATTGATGAAGAAGTGTATGTGACTCAACCACCAGGTTTTGAGGATCCCATGTATCCAAACAGGGTGTATAAGCTAAACAAAGCCCTTTATGGTTTACATCAGGCTCCTAGAGCATGGTATGATGAGTTATCAACTCATTTATTTGAAAATGGCTTCACAAGGGGAGCCATTGACAAGACACTCTTCTACAAAAGACAAGGGTCAGATTTGCTGCTTGTACAAGTCTATGTTGATGATATCATCTTTGGATCTACAAATGAAAATATGTGTTTGGAGTTTGAAGAGGTGATGAAGTCCAAGTACAGCATGAGTTCCATTTGGTGTAATGAATTTCTTTCTGGGACTACAAGTTCAACAAAAGGATGAAGGAATCTTCATTCACCAAGCTAAGTATGTGCAGGACATTCTGAATAAGTTCAACTGTCATGACTACAAGACTGCCTCAACTCCAATGGACACCAAAGAAAAGATGATAGCTGATGAAAAGGGGGAGTCAGTTGATAAACATGAATACAGAGCAATGATTGGATCTCTGATGTATCTGACTGCAACAAGACCAGATATCATGTTTGCTGTGTGTGTATGTGCTAGGTTCCAGTCAAATCCAAAAGTCTCCCACATGAATGCTGTGAAAAGAATATTCAGATATTTGAAGGGAAGACCAGACTTAGGGATTTGGTATCCAAAGAACCAATCCTTTGATCTGATTGCATATACAGACAGTGATTATGATGGATGTAATATGAGTAGAAAGTCAACATCAGGAGGATGCCAGTTTTTGGGTGAAAGACTAGTGTCATGGCAATGCAAGAAACAGACCACAGTGTCAATCTCCACTGTAGAAGCTGAATATGTTGCTGCATCTGCCTGCTGTACACAAGTTCTCTGGATTCAGAATCAGATGCTGGACTATGGTTTGAACTTTCTAAACACCCCTATTCTGATTGATAATACTGCTGCATATTTTACTGTAAAGAATCCTGTGCAACATTCTAAGACTAAGCATATTGAAATCAGACATCACTTCATCAGAGATTGTAGTGAATAGGGTTTGATTGACATGCAAAGAGTTGATACAAGTGATAATCTGGCTGACCTATTCACCAAACCACTTGATAGAACCAGGTTTAACTTTCTTTTGAAAGCCCTGGGGATGATCAACTCTGATGAAATCTGATTAAGGATGTGTGCTTAGTTGTGTACCTCTATGTGCTACTTGAATATTTTAGAAGAGGTTACACAAGTTGAATATGTTGCTGAATATGCTGCTGAATATGTTGTTCAATATGTTTTGATTATGTCACTATTTTGATGTTAACTGATAGGTGCTTGAGTAAATATTTGTGCAATTTGGTTGAATTTGATGATAATACTTGACTATCTTGTTAACTGATCTAATGTTATGATAAGTAATTTGATCTGTTTAGGTGAGATTAATTGCTTATATAATGTCATGGGTAATCACATGTTTATGGTTACTTGAATATGTTCTTAATCTGATCTTCTGAAGTTGTTAAGGTAGAATAGACATTGAATGATATTACAGTCTGTTTTTCTTGATGATGATAGAATGATTAAGATTTGAGTATGTGATGCAACTGTTTGTGTCAAAATGTGTTTTATGTCAAAATTATGTGATTCAATGAAATTTATAATGAATTTTGCATAAATACTATATTTTAGTCAAAACATGAGCAAGTTGATTAATGGTGTAAAGATATGATAAGATTATTCAGTTCAAGCTTTTAAGAAGCTTAAAAGAAGGATTTTTTTTAAAGGAAAAGATCTCAAACAGTTGTTTTTTGCTGAAAATTATGTCATTTGCCCAGTTTGACAGGACATATATTCACATGTATGTTTGGTCCTTGAATCTCTTAGATTCAAAGGATAGCCATTGACCTGAAAACTGAATGCATTTGGGGCAATTATAACTTGTTTCTTATTCCTTCACTTAAAACTATGTCAATAACTCTAACTTTGATAGGACATATATTCACATGTATGTTTGGTCCTGTTGACCACTTTTGGTCAAAACAGGATAGCCATTAACCTGATAAGAAAGAGATATTGGGATGATTGAATATTAAACTGTATTTATGGGAAATGATAGTACATTGACTACTTAGCTGATCATATGGAATTAATATGCTAAAAAGGCCTTACTATAGTCATTAACATGTATGGTTGCTTTCCCATGATGATGTAAAATCTAAGGTGATATAAACATAATGAAAATGCTAATCTTTATGTGGAGATGCATAGTTGTTTTGCATGTCTCAAGATAGATCTCTCCGAATGATATGGCAGAAAAGTGATTACCCAGTCATACACAAGTCTGTTGTTATTTGGTCAACCAAAATGAAACATTTTTTTTTATATATGATAAAGAACATGCTTTAAGAAAATTTGAGAAGAATGAATAAATCAACCAAAAGTTGATAAATGTTTTAGATATTTTATCAAACAAGAGGGTTACAACAAGAAATACAAAGATGTTGACAAAAACTGTCTCATCTTGAATGAAAGGCATGTTGCTAACTGTAAGTCCAACGTTCAACCTCTATACATGTTTGAATATCAAAATTGCAAAAATACAATAAGTTCTGTCATACAAAAACTATTTTTGACCAAATACAGGAGGTTGGAGTCAAATTGGGGTGATCTGGGGAAAGCCAAATAAGCTTTGAGAAGAGATATGAGGCATCATAGCACAGTGTTGACCATTATTGCATTATGCTCAAATTGAATCTTAATCATATCACCAAAGAGATGAAAATCATGCTAAGTTTATACCTGTTGTTAACCTATCTAAGTTGTCATAATAATGCTGAGAGTGAAGTAATGAGATAGCTACTTAGTCAATATGATCCCATTCCTGAGATCTTTTCAGTTTATAAAAGAAATTGTTTTGAATTGAAGTATAACTGAAATTTGATCTCTTAATGCACCATTTGCTCTTAAACTATGTTCCGAAATGATACATAACTTAGAAATGTCTTTGAAAAATGGTTTAAGTCAAAAAGTGTTGCATTTTGCCTAAAATAGGCTGAATATGTAAGTTCGAGTAAGGTTTGATGATTTCTAATCCTCTCGAGCACAAACTGTTTGAATATGTATTTTCGAGTAAGGTTATTGAATTATAACCTTTCCGAGTACAAAACAGTTGATTATGTCTGAATATGTAAGTTCGAGTAAGGTTGGATGATTTCTAACCTTCTCGAGCACAAACTGTTTGAATATGTATTTTCGGGTAAGGTTATTGAACTACAACCTTTCCGAGTACAGAACAGTTGATTATGTGTGAATATGTTGTTTCGGGTAAGGTTTGACAACTTTCAACCTTTCCGTGTAAGCTTAGTCATTTTTGACTAACTTTATGATTTTCGGGCATGCTTTGAAGTGTTTACACTGTTGCACTCACTTTCCGAGCAAGCTTGAAGTCTTGAGATGATTATGTGTTGAAATAGCTAACTGTTAACAAGAAAATCTTGTTTCGAGTAAGCTATGCATATTTTATGTTAGCTTCGAATAAGCTATGCATGTAATATGCTGATTGTGTTTTCAAGCAAACTTTGTGCACTTAAAATGAGTGTACCGAGTAAGCTTTGAGTGAATACGTTGTTAGGAAAGGTTTGTTAATCTTTCTGGGTACGCTTAGATGTTACTGTTTAAGTTTGTCATTTTTCGGGTATGGTTTGATATGATAAGTTCCCTCGAACAAGGGCATACCTGATGTTTGAATGTGTTTATCCTAGCAAGCATTATGCTAACTTAGGATTTTCGAGCAAACTCTATGAAATTTTAGACTGTTGCACACTTAAATGTTTATGTGTTAAATTTCATTCCGAGCATGCTCTGTGATATATGTGTTTATGATTTCTTTGAAATTACAAGTGTTTTCGGGCAAACTTTGTTTTCCGAGCACACTTTATATTTCGGGTACACTTGTGTTCCTTTAATATACTTGGTAATTTTCAAAACCCAATTTTCCGAGTACACTGTCTGCTAGAATTTGGTTTCGAGCACACTTTGTATTATATGAAAGTTATTCGAGTATACTTGGCACAAGATTGTTGTCCGAGCACACTTTACATTTGACAGAGTGCTCGAGCACAATCTTCATACAAGCATACTTGAATGAATGCGTTGATTGATTATGTAAGTTGGTATAATGAAATTGTTTAAGTGATTCATACTTGAATGAATGCGTTGTTTGAATATGTTAGTGATTATGATTTTTAGGGTTCATGCTAGATGAGTTTTAATTTGAATTTGAGAAATTTTTGGAGGATCTTAATTGATTCTTAGTAAGAATGTTTATTTGATAAATATATTTGATTATTTGTCTTGCGATTTATTTCTCAAGAAATCAAGTATTTCGGGTAAGCTTTCTTCATTATATCTTAACTTTAAATTAATTTACTTGATCGAGCAAGGTTTAAATAGAGAAGTATTCGGGCAAACTTCACATTCAAAATGAAAAGTTTTCGAGTAAAGTTTGACCGAGTAAGGTTGTTAGTGGAAGAAGATCGAGTAGACTTTGGTTAAATTAAATTTTCGAGTAAGGTCTTATGATTTTAAATGAGATTAAATGTTTTTATTATATCAAGTGGATAACGTTACTAATTGACAGCTAGTAATTCACAAGAAGACAAAAAGCATTTAAAACTCACTTTCAAAATGTATAAAAGAGGGACTAGGCAAATTTCTTCTACATTATTTCCCTCTATCTCTCTCCTTCCACTGCAACTCTCTCTTACTAAGAAAAATAACCGACTTATCGAATTCAAGATTAATCCATACCCTAATTTTTATCAGCCACTAATTTCCGACTCGGTAAGCATAAAATTTTATGTTT
The DNA here is from genome assembly GCF_021521415.1 of Bidens hawaiensis. NCBI lineage: Eukaryota > Viridiplantae > Streptophyta > Magnoliopsida > Asterales > Asteraceae > Bidens > Bidens hawaiensis. Next base: position 347,245 of record NW_027493458.1, on the reverse strand, counting down.
TCCGATCATGATTAGATTGTTATTGTGACCTGATTATGTATTCGAGTACTAACACTCTGTTTATGTGTTTAGGTTATTAATTTGTCGAAGAACAGGTTCTTGAAGATTTCTATCTTTCTTCTTCATTTTTATAACTTGAAATTGTCTAAAGTTTTAAACTTTATGTCTAATTTCACTTTTAATATGTTTGTTTATGTTTTACAGATATGGCAGGCAACGAGCCGAAGTATGTGTTTGAGCCAAAGAACAATATGTGCGCACTACTACAAGTAACACCAGAAAATGAACCGATGGCTCGGATGATCGTATGGATGGCACGATCAAACATTAGCTTTGAACTCACTGAATGCCCGATTATCTACAGAAATCACTCTTTGGATTTCTGGAGATCAGCAGAGCTTATTGAAGACGGTAATGAAAGACGAATCGAGGCGACCGTGGCCAGACAGGAAATACAGATCACTGAAAGATTGATCAGAAGATGTTTAAGACTAAATGACGATGATCACAATCACATCAGCTTCGATACAAAGCATCTGTTGAAGATTTTCAGAGAAACTATGGGGTATCAAGGAAATGTCCATGAGGGACAGTTTCAGAAGGGCTTATTTCCAATGTTGTACAGATTTCTGATTCATCACATCATACATGGATTTGCTCCTAGAAAGGGATCGTGGACTCTGATGAGTCTTGATCTAGCAAATGCCACCGTTGGAACAATCTATGATCTGCCATTTAATTTTTCCAAGATGATATTTGATGGGCTAGTGGGGAATCTAAAGAAACCGGAAAGAAAGAGATTTTTACAGTACCCGAGATTCCTGCAGATCATATTCAATAGCACACTACAAGATTTACCAACAATTGGAACCACCCATAAACTGCAAGATCCCGATGCCTACAAGAGAATAAAGAATCCTGGTGTCTCTAACAATTTTGATGCAAGTATTCCATTTGAAATTCTGCCATGGTTATTAAACCATGATTTGGCTGTTATGCCTGTGCCTGAGCTGAGCTCAGAGGAGGAAGAAGGGAGTGATGAGGAGAGTGCTGAAGGAGACTCTGATGATGATGTAGATGACAATGATGGGGGAGATGGTCTAGATATGGAGATTATGGCACCAGTACAGGGGGAGCAATATGAAGAACTTGAACAACATATCCCTACACTACCACAATCACCACCACATACCTCACCACATCAAACACCACCTCAATCTTTCAACTTAGACCAACCAGAAACCTCCACACAACACACACAATCCCCATCCATCACTGAACAACCCACTTATGAACCATTCCCTACAACCCCACCCTCAAGCCAACAAAATAATACACTTCAAAGAAATATTGAACTAATGTTGGAGAATGATGAGTTGAAGAGGAGAGTCGAGGAGGTTAGGGATGAAAATGTTGAGTTGTGTAGAAAGAATGAAGAGCTAACAAATGAAAATGAACTGTTATTGAAAAAGTTAGCTGATGCTGAATTGTTAATTCGAACCCTGGTGCAGGAGGTTGAGAAGACCTTAGCTGCCCCAAAACAGGGGGAGAATATGGATCAAAATGATGTGACTGATGCTGAAAGTGCTGAAAATATTGATGGTTTGATGAGGATCATGAATGAATATGATGAAAGTGATGAATCTGTAATGAATGTGAATGATGATGTTGAGAATATGCTGACAGAAGTGTTGACTGAGATTGTAAATGAAGAAATGAGTGTGGAGAATGTGAATGTGAATGCTGCTACTGAGGAACTAGAACACACTGAGCCAATTGATGATCAAGAAGCTAGTTCCAAGAGGGTAGAGCATGACTCTGAATTGGAAGACTTATTTAGAGAGATTGATGAGTTTGAAAGTGATGAACAAGAGGATGAAGAACAGGTGATGAGAAGAAAAGAAAAGGGTAAAGAGATAGCCACAGATGAAGAACCTGTTGTATATGTTGAGAAGGATGTATCCTTTGTTGATACTGCTGCTGCTCTTGCTGAGAGAGAAAGACTTATTAAAGAATCAATGGAAAGGGAAGCAATTGCCCATTCCTTGACTCAAGAAGAGTTGGCACAGCAGGACCTATTGATCAATGAAGCCAATGTAGCAAAAGAAATATTTCAAGATGTGGCAGATCAAGAGGTTATTGAAATTCTGGTGAATATGAAAAAAACTCAAGAGTTTGATGACTCTTTGAGAAAGGTGGTTAACAAGTTTCAGGAGCAACAAGAGGAGACTGTTGAACCATCAACCAATCTTAACACTGACATGATTATACCTGAAGAGATTGGGGAGTCAATTGCATCTGAAGCTGCTAAGAAATGGGTTGAACAAGTAAAAGAAGATATGAAAACGAACCCTACTAGTAACTGGGGAGAAAGAAGATTTGAAAAGACTTATCAAAGAAGAAGGAAATCTACTGAACAGACTGATGATGAACCAATCAGGGCAATCCCCTTGAAAACACTGAAACCAGGAGAAAAATTACCAGGGGTACCTGATGTTGATGTCCCTGAAGTTGAGGTTCCTGATGTGAATGTTACTGAACCAGAGCATCCTGCCTCTGATGAACCAAAAATAGATGCCATGAATGATCTATCAGATGATGGGGAGGATGACTCTGAGGAGTCTGATGGAAAGGATGATGATCACCCTGATCAAGGAGGTGAGAAAGTTGACACAAGCTCTACTGCTGAGACCCCTCAAGCTGAAATGACTTATATTCAAAGGGGCATAATTGAAATCAATGCAGAGGAAGTCCTAAAGAAGGTTGAGAAAAGAAAGAAAAATACTGAGCACTATAAAACCTTTTTGAAGGTTAGAGGCTATCCTGAAGCTGCTTTAGAAAAATACACTGCTGAACAAATTCAAGATCTTTATAACAGTGAGAAAGAGATAGTTGCAGAAAAGTTTGTGAAACAAGATGATAAGATTGAATTGGAAGAATTAAAGAAAAAGTATGATGGAATGTGTGGTTATCTGATTGAGAAAGAGATAAAGACTGAGGTTGTGAGAAACTTGAGCAAAGAGGCAGTATTTGACCAATATTCCAAAATGAAAAAGAAAGAGATGAAAAGGGTCCAAACTGAGAGCTCAATTATGAAAGAAACTGATGGTGAGCCACCTTTGAAAAGAAGAAGAATCAGGACTGTGAGGGAAAAAGAGAAGGAACTAGAGAAAATTGATGAAACTCCTATCCCTCAGCCAGAACAGCCTGAGCCTGAGTCTAATGAAGAGAAGTTCTTGCCATGGGAGAATGAGGAAATGATAAACATCCTCAGGAACATAATGATACATCAAAGAGGCATGACTGAAGCTGATTTCAATGCCCTGGAAAAGGTTGATCTGAAAGACTTATTTTATTTCCAGAAGGCAGAATGGGAAATGGCCTTAAAGGAGGGTGAAAACCCTAGGTATTATGCAGATGGCAGGTTTGTACCAGCCAGATCAGCAAATACAGTGGGAATGGCAAAGATGTTGAATGAGCTTCACAAGCATGGGGTGAATGTGAGAGAGCTTGAAAATTTACCAACTGAAATGGTGGAGGCCACATACAGAAAATTCTTTAATTTGGGTCCTGAAAAGCCAAGAAAGTCCATTCCTATTAGACCTCCATTTCATCAGAGATTCCCTAGAGGAAGAGGTCATGGTGGAAGAGGTGAGTCAAGTAGCTCTGCACAAAAAAGATCATATGGACCACAGTCTGATGTGGATCTACCAAGAGAGCTTTACTATGACTCAGTTACTGATTCTTTGAAAGTCATAATGGAAAGTAGGCAGTTACGGGAGATTGTTGTAAGAAGTGACTTCAGAGAATACAACGAAGAACAACTAAGAAGAATGGAGTCGCTTCACTTATATGATTTCAGGGACAGAGACAGATCAGCAGGAAGACAAATGAATGACTTATCTAAGTATCTGCAATAACAGGCTGCTGATGGGTTCAAATTTTTAAAAGAAAAGAGAAGTTGGAGACTGATCCAACTTCACAAGTCAAAGAGGTCAGAAAAACTGAAGAAAATGGACAGGGCTGAACTGAACTACCAGATGAGAGTCCGAGATCAAAATCCTCTGTCCAACATGGAGACTTGTATAAGCTTGGGAAGAAGGATGGGAAGGCCAAATTACACAGTGCAGAAAAACGGTGTCATTACAGAAGTTGAATACAAAGAAGACACTGGCCACTATGTGCTGAGGAATTCAGATGGGAAGGCCTTGGCAACAATCAAGAAGGATGCAGATCTGACATGCCTACATAATGATGATCTTGCTGATATAAGAGACTTGGTGATACAAGAAGGACACACTCACTACCAAGTGCTCAATATATTCAGAGAAAGGGCAGCATCTGTGATCCAGCTGAGAAGACAAGCAGCCTACAATGAGAGGAAAAGACAAATGAGATAGAATAGGCGTTGCCTTGTAATGTCTTCGGACAAACCTTTGATTATGTAATTTTTACTTATGTAATTCAATTATGAAATTTGATGTGTATTTTGCTAAGTGTAAGTAACCATAGAATGTTTTGGGTCAGCTGAGGTGTTCCAATCTAGGGGAGATTGTTGGGTCAAGAGTTTGACCCAAATGAGGAGATTTGACCTAAATGAAGAATATTGAAGATTGGAATCTTCTCAACTTCCTCAGAAACTGCTAAGTATTGAATCCGGGTACACCTTGGACCTTCGAGTAAGCTTTTACTTAGCCGAGTACGAGATTTTGCCTTTCGGGCACGGTTTACTTCAAATAATCTTCTTAAGTGGATATCCGAGCAAGGTATGCTTTTTGGTAATTTCCGAGTAAGGTTCATCTATTTGGCATATCCGAGTAAGGTTCACTTTGTCAAGCAGGGTTGTTCTTCAAGACCAAGTATTTTACTCTTCCGAGTAAGGTTTGGTCAACCAAGTCCAAGAAGCCAAGTAATTGGAAGACCGGGCAAGGTATTCTTTAATAATTATGGTCCGAGTATACTTGATGAGTTGATGGAATATCTCTAAGTTATATCGAGTAAGGTTCGGCTCGAGTAAGGTATGTACTCCCGAGTACGCCTTATCAATAAGTTGTTTAACTAACAATGAGCCGAACAGGATCATAGAAGAACAAGGTTGCTCGTAAGGATTTGTCAAGCAAAGTTTGATAAATTCAAGAAGATTGAAGTCTACTCGGTGAATATTTTACTTAGTGAAATATTTGTTAAGTAAAGTCTACCCGGAAACTGATTCCGAGTACACGTCTATGTTTACCAAGTCTGAAGGAAGGCCGAGTACGCTGCGTACTCGGAGACTGAAGTTTAATGAAAAGCCTACCCGGAAGACTTGTTTTACACTTAGTATAATTTTTGAATATGTAAATTGAATATGTACTATCGGATAGGGTTTCTAGAAGGAATGACAGCCTGTCCTAGGTTGGCAGGCCTATAAATAGAATAATTAGGGCACGCCACCAAGGACACACGGAAAATACGAGACAATACGGATAAGACCGACACATTAATTAAGAGATTATTGTGTGTGTGACGGCTGTCCTAGGATTCCTCCTAAACCCTAATCGATTATCCTTTTGTATGATTAACGTTATATAAATGGAAATCTTTTGAGTGAATCCTCCGTGTATCTTCGTATTTTGAATATTCATTGCAACCGTATGTTTGTTATTGATTCCGCCTCTAACAAACGGTCATCTTTCTAAACATAGTAACCCGTCATTAACTCTCTTGTCAGCACGATTAATTTTGTGTGAGTTATGACATGATTGATTAAGATCCGATCCGAAACGGTCTAGACATAAGCAAATAGCAAGTTAGGGATAAACTGATATACACACACAAGGATTAACAGTTGCAGTTGAATACTATATAATAGATAAAAAGATGAAGTACGCATATTTCCCCAAAAAGGTTTAAAAGAGGTAAAAAGGGAGTGATTACTCAACTTAGTAATTAAGCAAGAGATAATGATTCGTTAAGAAAAAAGGTAGATCAAGCTCTTCGGGAAATACCGACAAGATATCCTAATAAAGATTAAATGCGAAACGAATATAAATGAATGACTAGATAGAGATTCGGGAATTTTAATGATCAAGTATGTTCTTTGTGAAAATTAAATATTACATTAATTTATTATCAATTTTATTATTACTATTATTTATTAATGCTTTATCATAACTAATACAATTTAATTATATAAAGTACTTAAAAAATAATGTATAAAAAGTTTGGTTTAAATATTTATTTCAAATTAAAAATACATTATATATATGTGTGTGTGTGTGTGTATAGAGCAAGGTTAAAATAAGAAATTTACTTTTCCTAAAAAGTGTAAGAAGAGATTTGAACCATTGGAGTCAATAAAATACATAGGGGTAAGATTGTCTATAGGTTTTTTATTATTTTTGAAAATTAAAACTATTAGTTATTATAATTCCTATATCCCCTCTTTAATATTACAATCTGCTATTATTGGAGAACTATTAGTTATTATAATTATTGGTGTGTTTCTGCTATTATTGTTATTTTATTATTAGTTTATGTCAAGAATAATATTTTTGTGGTTCAATATTGGTGTGTTTTTATTGTTTATAGTTGATGTTTTAGTATGATGTAAATTGTGTTTTTGTACATCATGTTCAACATAGTGTGTTTTTGTTCTTGATATTCTTGGTGTTCTTGGTGTTGTGTTTTAAATTTCGATGAGAATTTGGTGTTGTATTTTAAACATATTGTAAAATAGATTATGATGTTCTTGGTGTTTTGTTTTAATTTTAGATTAAAATATGATAATCATAGATAAAATATAGTGTGTTTTTGTTCTTGATGTTCTTGATGTTTTTTTTTGTAAATTTAGACTAAACTTTTGTGTTATGTTTTATAACACACTGTAATTCAACAAGGTTTTACGTTATGTTTTTTTAATGTTCTAGTGTGTTTTTTATGGTAATTCAACAAGGTTTATTTATAGTATGTGTTCATGTTAAATTTGGATGAAAATATGATAATTAAATATTTAATAAATATTTCCATATATAATACAACACATGAGACGATTATGCCCTTTAACACATCTTTATATGCCTTTAAAATAAAACACACCGTCAATTATCTAATCTTTCCATCTTAACCGTTGATTACTAAGATCCAATGCTCCAGATTTCTTCCAACACTTTTTAGACACTCATCTTTTTAGAATAACCCCTCCCTATATATATATATATATATATAATATATATATATATACAAACCTTTACTTTATAAACAATTTACACACACACACTCATACATATACATATACTCTAGTTTTATAAAAATGACCGAAAAATGACCTTAACGATGCCGGTTTAGTAATTAAATGTTTATTTTATCATTATTATTAATTACAATTGATTAATAACCATTAAAACTATTTAATAAAAAATAAAAACCAAAGAAAAAGGCTGGCAAGGACTCGAACCTGCGCCAATGGTCGACTCAGCGAAGGGATACGCACACCACACAACTAGCTGCGCCGGGGTGTCTGATGGTAACCAAACACAAAGGATAATTTAAATACAAAAAGCCTATTAAACCCAATATGAATGATAAACCCTAGAATATGGAATTGATAAATCCGTTTTATGTTTGATTAATTTGGGTTAGGGTTTTCATTAAATGATCAACAACAAACTAACAGCACAAAAAAATTACCTTAACGATGATTTTATGATGGTTAATTAGTCCGATGTAATGACACAAACGGGGATTAGAACAAGTACCAACAAGCTAAGATCGTCTAATTAATTTTGGGGGTTTAGATAGCGAGGCTATGAGGATTGTGCAAGGGGGATTAATTGGGTTATGGTGATTGATAGGTGATATAACATACACGAGTTATAGACGGTTTTGTTAAAAGAGTTTTACGAATCACCTTGATCTAGTTTCCTGATCTGTTACGTCGTTGTGCTCGATTAAGCAGGAGTAATACAATGTACGATTTGATTCCTAGTTTGCAACGACAATTTAGGCTCAAGAAAACTAAACGGGTTCCGGGTTCACAATACGGGTTAATGGGTATAGGTAACTGAGTTAGATGGTTTTAATATGCAAAAATTGCAATAAGGTCCATGGAGTATGAAGAGGGAAACACAAATGGGTAAAAGTTTAGTTTAGGGTAAAATTTGAATATAAACCAAAGCTATCTTATATATATTAATTAAATATAATAAACAAATATTAATAAAATAATATTAACTTGAATAATGCGATATTTCTTGGTAAAATTTCCCGAATATAAAAGCGGGTCGGGTAACAGATAAAAAATATTAATTTGAAATCCGAGTTGATATAGAAGCAACAACTTGACAGATTCAAGTTTAAAGAGGGAGGAAGGCTGAAATCAGTTTTGCAAAGATTTGTAGCAGTTTTCAATGAAATTAGGACAACTGATCTTGCTATTACTGATTTTGATGTTAACAAAAAGCTGTTATCTTCATTATCTGGTGAATGGTATACAACAAGCAAGTTCATCAAGAAGAAATCCAATTTTCCCAACTTCAAGTTAGATGATGTAATATGTTTCCTTCAAGTTGTTGAACATGAAATAATTGAAAATCACATGATCAAAGAAGAGAAGCCTAGGAAATCTGTCTACCAAGAATCAGCAATAAATTCCTATCATTGAAGAGCCTAGTGATTTTAATGTTGACACACCAAGGGTCTTTGTAGCAAGTCAAGCATCTGGGAGCCTGTCTGGACAACAAAGATTCGATGTCCAAATGATAGATGATTGTGATACATCTTTTATGGCTAGTCGACATGCACTATATGTTCCTAGCAGTTCAAATCAAGGAAATGAATATAAAGCCCTGTTTTTTATGTATACTGAATCCTATAATGCATTTGTGGCCAAGAACTTGATTCACACAAGTGCTGTGCAAGAAGATTTGGAATAGAATGATGCAAATGATCTTGAAGATATGGATTTAAAATGGCAAGCTACAATCTTAGATTTAAGAAGTAAAATGTTGTATAACAGGACTGGAAGGTCTACATTCTCTAGTCCAAATGACAGGATTGGATTTGATAAGTCCAATTGTCAAAAACCTGGTCACTTTGCAAGAGAATGAAATCAACCAAGACAATTCCAGAACAACAACAACAACAACAACAATATTCAAAGAAATCAATTCCAATATCAGAATCAAGGTCAAAGTCAATAGCAGAGACAATTTTACGACAACAATCTTCAACCACAACAGAACCACCAGCAAATCATTTCCACCAACAACCTATCCAAAGAAATCAACAAAACCCTCCTCAAGGCCCCACAAACCAGAACAGAAACAATGAAACTCAACCAAGAAATCAAGGAAATGTTGTTGTAGCTCAACAACCACAAGATGGTTTGTTTGACTGGAGCAATCATGCTGAAGAGTTTGAAAAGGCCAATGTTGCATTCATGACTGATGTAACACCCCGTAACCGCAGCGGAAACGTAAACGGGATGCAACAGACACGTCTGATATCAACAGCATTGCTTATAAAGAAAACACCACTACATTAATTTACATCATATTACATTGTTCCGAGTTTAGTTACCATCTAGGCGTTAACACATAAGTTTTACCAACAATACATTAACATATTTAATACAAAAAGATCATTAAGCTTCCACAAAAAAAACACGAATCGTCAAGCATGTAGCACTTATTCCAGTTTGGGAGTACCTAGAAAGCATGTAAAGAAAACGGGTCAACTACGAATAGTTGGTGAGTTTCACTAATTTAAACAACTGTGACAAATCATTATAATAATCATATATTAGCGATGTAATTATGCTGAGCCCACAAGTGAAACCTCTGTTAACCCAATACTGTACCCGTTCTGGGGGCAATGTTAACCCAGAAACACTTCTAGGGACATCTGGGGACACTGTTAACCCAGTACAGTACCCATTCCGGGGGCAATGTTAACCCAGAAACACTTCTAGAGACATATGGGGACACTGTTAACCCAGTACAGTACCCATTCCGGGGGCAATGTTAACCCAGAAACACTTCTAGGGACATCTGGGGACACTGTTAACCCAGTACTGTACCCATTCCGTACGATTCCCGTACAATCAAATATTTATAAATACACGCAAATCAATGCGTTCAGTATGTACTTAAACATTTCAATAGTAACATGCTTTCCGCCCCGGGAAAACATTTAAAAACAATTCAGAAAAAGGGGCTCGTGAAACTCACCTTATCGTAAGCAATTAAGTAACACAGTACGCCAGCTACTAGTCCGGATCTGTAATACGATCCCTAAGTCCGTTACTATACAATCATTATTAATATAACTTTAACCGTGTTAACCGGTACATCTGGGGACACTGTTAACCCAGTACTGTAACCGTTCCGGGGGCAATGTTAACCCAGAAACACTTCTCCGGACTCAGATTGTGATATCGTTTAGAGTTCACTAGTCAAAATCACTATTAGTCGTTTTTCCCGTTTTGCGTGCCTAGCACGGTTATCCGTTTTTACGTTTCAAAAATGAGTTTGGTCACACACGACCCGAAAATAGTTGTTGACTGATAATTTAATTAATGTTGTGAAATTAGAGCTCGGTTTAGACGCCCCGATTGGCCGCGGGACCCGTTTCCGTCTTTAGTGCACCGGAAACTGTTTTATCGGATAAAATTACCCAAATCATCCGATTATTTTCGGATGATTTATTTTTATTTGTTCAACTCAGTTATATGAAAATAGTTCATTTTTAGGGTTTTTATACACCAGTCAGCTCGTTTAAGCGAACTTTACCGGTTTACGCGTTTTAAGCTTTAAAAGTTTGTTTTTATTTTCTTTTTAGCACAAATAATTATCCGCTTAGTCTCGGATCTTGAAATTTTGCACAAATCACTTTTTGACAGTGGGGAATTTTATAAAAATATTTCCAGAATTAATTTTTATATTTAAAATTTATTTATCTATTTTTAAACACTATTTAAACACTAAATATGTCGTAAATACCAAACGATCTTAGAAAAATCCCAAATTTTTCCTGGATGACCCCTGCCATCCCCATAGTCCCCTGTAATATTTTCAGAACCAAAATCTTTTTTTACATGCCATTTTCACTAAAACCGAGCTAGAAAACCCTAGAACTCGTTTAACCAAAAAGCCTACTTAGACTTCTCCAAATGACCTAAAGTTATGTGTGTGACTTATACATGTTATAAAAAGCTTATCTGGAATTTCTCAGAATTTTTCATGATATTTAACTATTTTTCACCATTTTTGGCCAAAACCGAGCATTAAATTCACCAAATATTCATCCTTTTTCCAAAAATTACCAAACTTTCACAGAACTCATATTTTCATATATCTAACACCTCTGTAAAATTTCATGACCTAAATCTAAACACATCACAATCTGTCCAAATCACAAACATTATAAAAAAAACCGAACTACCTTGTGTTTCTAGCTTCAAATCGCAGGGATCTCGCTTTCTAGCCTTTGCTAACAACTAGATACAACACCTACAAGCACAATAACACCACACCAAGCAAGTTACACTCACAATCAAGCCATTTCTTTCATGGTTTCGGTTATGGTTTAAAAACAAAGATTTAACCGTAAAAATTCGTTTTTGGTTCGTTTAACTCCTTTCTTGGACCAAGATCCCTTGATAACCCGTATACATCACTTGATCATGCAAGAATCGGTTTCGTCTCGGGTTTTCACCCTTTTTTCACTTGAAACCTCATTTTCTTGCAAGTAAACTCAAGAAACGAAGATGAACACGTAAATATCTCGATCTTTACCTCGTTGTTCTTGCTACAATTGTCGGTTTTTAGTTCATGATCTTGAGAGGAAAGGAAGATTGTTGATTTGTTTGTGTAAAAAAAATAACAAGACAAGGGGGAATACCCCTTGTCCGATCGGTGTAAAGGGGGGAGTGGGGTGGGACCCACTTCTCCAATCTTTGCCACATATTCAGATTTCTGTAATCGGGATAATGTTTTGGATAATTCGATTCAGTTCGTTTTTTGGTTAAATGTTTAATTCGGCTTAAAACGAGGCTAAAACGGTCGTTTTCGGCTTAAAAATGAAATTTATATAAAACCGATTTAAAAACTTTAAAAAAACTTAAACCATGGCATTTATTATCTTAGAACATCATATTATTAATAATCGCGCATCTTTTTCGGCTTGATCGATCATCTCTTGCTTGGTTTGGTATTAAAGGTTTCGTTTAACGTACCGACGTACCATTAAATCGAAATTCTTTTTCTGTGCTTTAATTCACTTATCCCGAAGCTTTAACACTTCGTAAACATCACTAAATATTATATATCTCGTCTATAACATAATCCTCGATTCGTTCGGGCTTCAATAACCGTTAATCGGTTAATCGTATTTCCAATACGATTAACTGTATAATCGAGTATAATCCGTACTGTGAATCATACATACTCGTATAAACGCAATATAATTCATATATTCACTATTAAATAACACATAAATAGTATATACCGGTTAGGGTATACCTGATTCTGCCGGAATCGTTACATTCTCCCCCCGTAAAAGAAATTTTGTCCTCGAAATTTTACGCGTCGACTACTTCCTTTTGAGGAAATAGATAGGGGTATTTCTTCCGGAATTCGTCCTTTCGTTCCCATGTATATTCTGGGCCTCGTTGCGAATTCCATCTAACTTTGACCAACGAAATCTTATTGTGTCTAAGTTGCTTGATTTTCCCGTCTACTATTTCTATGGGCTCCTCTACGAAATTGAGCTTATCACTTATTTGGACACCCTCTAAAGGTAACACCGATGTCTCATCCGCCAGACATCTTTTCAAGTTCGATACGTGAAACACGTTGTGAACTGCACTCAGTTCATCGGGTAGTTCTAATCGGTATGCTACGGGACCGATTTTTACAGTAATATTAAATGGTCCAATATATCTCGGGGCTAACTTCCCCGCCTTTCCAAATCTGACTACACCCTTCCAATGTGATACTTTCAAATACACTTTATCACCTTTCTCAAACGACAACGGTTTTCTACGGGTATCGGCATAACTCTTCTGCCGATCCCGCGCGGCCTTAAGATTGTTCCTATTTTCAAGGATTTTGCTGGTCGTTTCCTGGACCAGGTCTGATCTAATAACCTGAGTGTCGCCCACTTCAGTCCAGCAGAGTGGTGATCGGCACTTCCGACCATACAATGCTTCGTAAGGCGCTGCCTTTATACTGCTATGGTAACTGTTATTATAGGAAAATTCAACGAGTGGGTGATGTTGATCCCAATTTCCCTTAAAATCCAGTACGCATGCACGAAGCAAATCCTCCAAAGTTTGGATGGTCCTCTCAGACTGACCATCGGTCTGAGGGTGGTAAGATGTGCTTAGATCAATGCGCGTTCCCAGCGCTTCTTGCACAGCTTGCCAAAGATTGGAGGTGAAATGGCTATCCCGATCGGAGATGATTGAGATGGGTATCCCATGACGAGACACGATTTCATTTATATAAATCTGCGCAAGTCTCTCAGTGTTATAATTATTCCTAATCGGGATAAAATGTGCCGATTTGGTTAATCGATCCACGATTACCCAAATTGCATCATGTCTTCGGGACGTCTTAGGGAGATGTGTCACAAAATCCATCGTGATTTGCTCTCACTTCCATTCGGGAATTTCCGGTTGTTGTAACATCCCCGAGGGTTTCTGGTGCTATGCCTTAACTCTCGCACAAGTCGTGCACTTACCGACATACGTTGCTATGTCCTTTTTCATACCCGGCCACCAGTAGAACTCCTTCACATCCTTGTACATCTTATCCGATCCCGGATGTATGGAATATTTCGATCTATGCGCTTCATCCATGATTAGTTCACGAAGATCATGGAGGGTTGGGATCCAAATCCGATTTTTGAAATAGAGAATTTCGTCCACGCGCTGTTCGAAATTCTTCTCATTGCCGTAAAGTCCCTCCTTTTCCAATTGTTCCTTTTTCAACGCCTCACGTTGAGCGACTCGAATCAGGTCCGACAGGTTCAACTGGACTATCATCCCCAGTGCTCGCACTCGCAATGGCTTAATCCGATCTTTCCTACTCAGGGCGTCGGCTACGACGTTAGCCTTGCCGGGGTGATAACGGATGTCACAGTCATAATCACTTAACAACTCGACCCATCTTCGTTGCCTCATATTCAGTTCTTTCTGATCGAATATGTGCTGCAAACTTTTATGATTGGTGAAGATGGTGCACTTCGTACCGTAGAGATAATGTCTCCAGATTTTAAGTGCGAAGATAACCGCTCCCAGTTCTAAGTCGTGAGTAGTGTAATTTTTCTCGTGTACTTTTAACTGTCGGGAAGCATATGCTATAACCTTATTATTCTGCATCAACACGCATCCTAACCCTCTACGCGATGCGTCACAATACGCGACAAAACCATCGTCTCCATCGGGGAGACTTAGAATCGGCGCTTGGCACAATTTTTGTTTTAACGTTTGAAACGCCGTTTCCTGCTCTTCTCCCCACTCATACTTTCGATCCTTTTGAGTCAGGAGAGTTAAAGGTTGGGCGATGCTGGAAAAGTTCTCTATAAATCGACGATAATATCCAGCTAAGCCTAAGAATTGGCGGATTTCCTTTGGCGATTTAGGCGCTTGCCAATTCTTAATTGCTTCAACCTTGCTCGGATCAACTTGTGTTCCTTGATGGTTTACAACGTGACCGAGGAATTGCACTTCTTGTAACCAGAAGTTACACTTGGAGAAATTTGCATACAACTTCTCTTGATTCAGAAGCTCTAAAATTATTCTTAAGTGTTGCTCGTGCTCTTCTTTACTTTTCGAGTAAATCAGAATATCGTCAATAAACACGATGACGAATTTGTCGAGATAGGGTTTACAGAATCGATTCATGAGGTCCATGAACACTGTCGGCGCATTTGTTAGCCCGAAAGGCATAACTAAGAACTCGTAATGGCCGTAGCGAGTCCGGAATGCGGTTTTTGGAATATCTTCTTCCTGAATTCTAACCTGATGGTATCCCGATCTAAGATCGATTTTTGAGAAATAGCTCGCACCTTGCAGCTGGTCAAACAGATCATCAATTCGGGGAAGAGGATACCTATTTTTGATTGTTAACTTGTTCAATTCCTTGTAATCAATACACATTCTAAGGCTCCCGTCCTTCTTTTTCACGAATAATACAGGTGCACCCCACGGGGAATGACTAAGACGTATAAATCCTTTATTCATCAATTCTTGCAACTGATTGGATAATTCTTGCATCTCGGACGGTGCTAGTCGGTAGGGTGCTTTAGCAACAGGGCCAGCTTGAGGTATTAAATCGATTCTGAATTCGACCTGTCGGGTTGGCGGTAATCCAGGAAGTTCTTCTGGGAAAACTTGTGGAAATTCGCGTACCACCGGGATATCTTCCACCCGTTTCTCCTCAGAATCTGTGGCCGTCAAGCTCGCTAGATACGCCACGCATCCCTGGCGTATATATTTTAACACCTTGAGGTGGGATATAAATGGTATCATTGTGCCTGACTTCTCTCCTTGCACTAACACCTCTTCGTCATCCGACACCCGGATCTTGACGATTTTCTTTTCACAATTTATTTCCACTTTGTTACGTGCCAACCAATCCATTCCCACTATTACGTCAAAACTACCTAATTCTACCGGTAATAAGTCAATCAGGAAGGATTGATCGTTCAGAATAAAAGGGCAATTCCGAACTATCTGATTAACTATCATGGTTTTACCGTTAGCGACTTCTACGGTATAAGGTTCTATGGTTTCATTAATTGGAAGGTTTGCTATCGATAGGAATTTAACGGAGACAAAACTTCTATCGGCGCCCGTATCAAATAATACAGAAGATTAATGATCAGAGACGAGGAATGTACCTGTCACTACGCTGGGGTCCTGGCGTGCTTCGTTCGCCCCCATCACAAATGCTCGGCCTCTCGCCGGATTGGAAGACGATGCCTGACCCACGGTTTGCCTCCCATTTCCTCCCTGGTTCAGTTTCGGACAGTTTCTCTTGAAGTGATCTGTGCTGCCGCATTCAAAGCAAGCACGGCTGGTGGTCATCATTTGGTTTCCTTGTGGGTTTTGTTGTCGGGCTGGTTGGGTCCTAAATGGCTGCGCACGGATAGGTTGCGGTTGTCGGTTCAGATTGTTCAGGTTTGTCCTACATCTCGGTGCGTAGTGCCCATCCCTGCCACACCGGTGGCACACTACCTCCTTGCACACGCCACCATGCTGGTAACCGCATTTCCCACACTTAGGGAACGTCCCTTTCTGCGATTCCTGCCTTCCGCCTGAACTAGTCATGGCGTAGTTCTGGGCAGCGGGCCTAGCACGTTTATTTTGCTGCTTCTCCTGGATCCTATGGTCATACGTACCCCGCTTTCCCCCAGCAGACTCTCCTGCCACCTTCAGTGACCCACTCCTCACGAAATCGTATGTGACGATACCAGCTTGCGTCACCGCACCCTCAAACGTCTTGTGTCCCCCAGCGTTGACTATACTCCTTACTACTGGAGTTAGTCCCCATATATAACGCTCAACCCTCTTTGACTCTGGGGTGACCAACCATGGCACCAATCGCGACAACTCATTGAATCGGTTCGTATAACCCAAGTGGTCTGCCCCCTGCATCTCCAGGTTCCACAATTCGTTTTCTAATTTCTGCAGTTCGTTTTTCGGGCAGAAATGCTCAAGTACAAGGGCCTTGAGCTCTGCCCAGGTCATGCGGTTTGTCGCTGCCTGACCGCGAGTTTGCACTATTGTGTTCCACCATGTCAAGGCATGGTCCGTGAACGTGCAGGTAGCATACTTAACAACGTAATCCTCAGGGCAGTTGTTGATGTTCACAACAAACTCTATTTTCTCAATCCACTTAACCAACCCATTTGGTCCCTCAGACCCGCTAAATTCTAGGGGCTTGCACAACATAAAATCTTTAATTGAACATCCCTTTGTTGCAGGAGTCGGTTCAGTGCGGTTCGTTTCTACACTAGGTACAGGGCCATTACTGTCTGTAACGACCACCCTAGGCGGTGCGTCATTACTCGGAATCGGGTTACCGTTCGGTGGAGGGTTCACATTTTGTTCCCCATCATTATTGGTGGTCGTTTGGTTGCTCGAAGGGGCTGGATTGGTCGTATTATTAATACTGGCGGCGATGCGCGATACTATATCTGGTATCGCCGCCTCTAACTGACGAGCAATCAGACTGTCCTCATCCACTTCTGACATTCGAGCTGACCGTTTTGGTGCCATTCTACACAACATTAAGAGAAATACATATAATTAATACAAATTCCAATATCGATACACAACACACATTCCATTCATTAATAAACATCAGTACTGTAGGTCCCCCCCGGGGCGTCGCTGATCGATACGAGATCCGCACGAGGTCTAGGAGTGCGGAATCCTCCTAGACTCGTTTATTGGTGTAAAGATGAAGAACACAAACACGTACACGAACAAATACAAGAACGGGATAATCAAATCTGCAGATTCTTATATAATAATCAAAACACTTACATACCAAACATGAAAACAGAAACACGTCCGACCCGAGGTGAGCTCTACCTCGGGCCGTCTCACACGGCTCACTCTCTCGGTTTCTCTCTAGCTAATTAAACTTATCACACAATACTCTGATTTCTGGATTCTTAACCTAAACAAGACACACCTATATATATATATATAAACTTCAGTAGGCGTCAGTAGGCGAAGTTGTTCATAACTTCGCCTATGGCGAAGTTGTGATAACTTCGCCTATGGTGAAGTTGTCCTAACTTCGCCGTTGGCGAAGTTGTTCTAACTTCGCCTAAGGCGAAGTTGTTCTAACTTCACCTATGGCGTCTCCACTGGTCTGAATTGCATAGCGACGGTCACAAAATGCACCAACAGTCTCCCCTTTGACCGTTGCTCTCAATTCTAACAAACACAAAAGATCATCTGTTACAAAACATGCACCAACAAGTACATATTACATAAACATCAGTACACATTACATTAACATCAGCCCATAGATTAAGTTTTCATACATCAGTCCTACATCGGCATCATTTCGACATAACCCGCTATGGGTCAGTGCTTGAATGATACACCAAAAGTATCTACAATGATATTCCCAAAAAAAAAAGACCCCCTATGGGCTAGTGGCTGTACTATAACTACCCAAGATTCACTCTATGTTAGCATCGCCACTAACTGCTTACACAGAGTATCAAAAAGCGGACCCTGACTACTACCACCCTAACATAACTAAACATGGTGGTATACCAACCACACCAACACTGCCACCATCACCACCAACACCGCCATCAAACCCCGGATCCGTGTCTCCATCCGGTCAATCATCCACTGGTAGTATGCGCCCTCCCTCCTCAGCTGGCCAATCGCGTACTGGCTGTCCAGTACGCAGTCCGCCAAGTGATTCCTCCTCTGGATACCCACCGTCAAGGCGATGGTGTGCTCAACCACCTGCTCGTGGAGCACTCGGAGCCATGCAGCCTCGGAGGAGGGACGCTCATCCCTCTCCAGCCTAGGGGTACCCCACACGGGTGGAGGCACAGGCTCAGGCTGGGGGCGGGAGGACTCGCCCCTGTGGTAAGTGGGTCTGGGTGTGGTAGAGGTAGGTGGGACATAAGGGACACTGATCCGCGCCGTGAGGCGGGGACCAGGTCTGGGAGGGGTAGGGGTGTCCTGTGGTGCGGGTGGGGTGGGGGATCTGGCAACCCTAGTAGGGGAGGACAAGCTAGCACTCCTACGGCTAGTCTCACTAGGCTCAGTGCTGGATGCTAAGCGTAAGCTCCTAGAGTTCCCTAAACTGACCTCCTCCGGGTCCTCCTCCACTGACAGACTTCGAGACCTCGACATCCTTACATGTACACAAGTTAGCAAACATATAGTTCCTTCCATAATGTAAATCACAATTAATATACACATACTTATACAACTTTGTCACATAAAAATATTATCATATACTTACACATATGTTGCCAGTTTTACCTATTAACGTTCCCCGTGACTTCCCCTGAATTCCCTCGTGTGGACAAGTCTGTTATTATGTTCCGGACCATAATAACTCACTTGTCCATCCAAGTTCATCCAGATCTCGTCACTATAAATTATTAGTTGATATTCAGATCCTATAATACTTGAGCTACTGGTTATATTTTAGGTATCTTTTAAAGACATCCTAATTCTTTATAACCAATGGCTCTGATACCAAGTTCTGTAACACCCCGTAACCGCAGCGGAAACGTAAACGGGATGCAACAGACACGTCTGATATCAACAGCATTGCTTATAAAGAAAACACCACTACATTAATTTACATCATATTACATTGTTCCGAGTTTAGTTACCATCTAGGCGTTAACACATAAGTTTTACCAACAATACATTAACATATTTAATACAAAAAGATCATTAAGCTTCCACAAAAAAAACACGAATCGTCAAGCATGTAGCACTTATTCCAGTTTGGGAGTACCTAGAAAGCATGTAAAGAAAACGGGTCAACTACGAATAGTTGGTGAGTTTCACTAATTTAAACAACTGTGACAAATCATTATAATAATCATATATTAGCGATGTAATTATGCTGAGCCCACAAGTGAAACCTCTGTTAACCCAATACTGTACCCGTTCTGGGGGCAATGTTAACCCAGAAACACTTCTAGGGACATCTGGGGACACTGTTAACCCAGTACAGTACCCATTCCGGGGGCAATGTTAACCCAGAAACACTTCTAGAGACATATGGGGACACTGTTAACCCAGTACAGTACCCATTCCGGGGGCAATGTTAACCCAGAAACACTTCTAGGGACATCTGGGGACACTGTTAACCCAGTACTGTACCCATTCCGTACGATTCCCGTACAATCAAATATTTATAAATACACGCAAATCCATGCGTTCAGTATGTATTTAAACATTTCAATAGTAACATGCTTTCCGCCCCGGGAAAATATTTAAAAACAATTCAGAAAAAGGGGCTCGTGAAACTCACCTTATCGTAAGCATTTAAGTAACACAGTACGCCAGCTACTAGTCCGGATCTGTAATACGATCCCTAAGTCCGTTACTATACAATCATTATTAATATAACTTTAACCGTGTTAACCGGTACATCTAGGGACACTGTTAACCCAGTACTGTAACCGTTCCGGGGGCAATGTTAACCCAGAAACACTTCTCCGGACTCAGATTGTGATATCGTTTAGAGTTCACTAGTCAAAATCACTATTAGTCGTTTTTCCTGTTTTGCGTGCCTAGCACGGTTATCCGTTTTTACGTTTCAAAAATGAGTTTGGTCACACACGACCCGAAAATAGTTGTTGACTGATAATTTAATTAAAGTTGTGAAATTAGAGCTCGGTTTAGACGCCCCGATTGGCCGCGGGACCCGTTTCCGTCTTTAGTGCACCGGAAACTGTTTTATCGGATAAAATTACCCAAATCATCCGAATTATTTTCGGATGATTTATTTTTATTTGTTCAACTCAGTTATATGAAAATAGTTCATTTTTAGGGTTTTTATACACCAGTCAGCTCGTTTAGGCGAACTTTGCCGGTTTACGCGTTTTAAGCTTTAAAAGTTTGTTTTTATTTTCTTTTTAGCACAAATAATTATCCGTTTAGTCTCGGATCTTGAAATTTTGCACAAATCACTTTTTGACAGTGGGGAATTTTATAAAAATATTTCCAGAATTAATTTTTATATTTAAAATTTATTTATCTATTTTTAAACACCATTTAAACACTAAATATGTCGTAAATACCAAACGATCTTAGAAAATCCCAAATTTTTCCTGGATGACCCCTGCCATCCCCATAGTCCCCTGTAATTTTTCTAGAACCAAAATCTCTTTTTACATGCCATTTTCACTAATACCGAGCTAGAAAACCCTAGAACTCGTTTAACCGAAAAGCCTACTTAGATTTCTCCAACAGACCTAAAGTTATGTGTGTGACTTATACATGTTATAAAAAGCTTATCTGGAATTTTCCAGAATTTTTCATGATATTTAACTATTTTTTACCATTTTTTGGCCAAAACCGAGCATTAAATTCACCAAATATTCATCCTTTGTCCAAAAATTACCAAAATTTTACAGAACTCATATTTTCATATATCTAACACCTCTGTAAAATTTCATGACCTAACTCTAAACACATCACAATCTGTCCAAATCACAAACATTATAAAAAAACCGAACTACCTTGTGTTTCTAGCTTCAAATCGCAAGGATCTCGCTTTCTAGCCTTTGCTAACAACTAGATACAACACCTACAAGCACAATAACACCACACCAAGCAAGTTACACTCACAATCAAGCCATTTCTTTCATGGTTTCGGTTATGGTTTAAAAACAAAGATTTAACCGTAAAAATTCGTTTAACTTCTTTCTTGGACCAAGATCCCTTGTATAACCCGTATACATCACTTGATCATGCAAGAATCGGTTTCATCTCGGGTTTTCACCCTTTTTTCACTTGAAACCTCATTTTCTTGCAAGTAAACTCAAGAAACGAAGATGAACACGTAAATATCTCGATCTTTACCTTGTTGTTCTTGCTACAATTGTCGGTTTTTAGTTCATGATCTTGAGAGGAAAGGAAGATTGTTGATTTGTTTGTGTAAAAAAAATAACAAGACAAGGGGGAATACCCCTTGTCCGATCGTTGTAAAGGGGGGAGTGGGGTGGGACCCACTTCTCCAATCTTAGCCACATATTCAGATTTCTGTAATCGGGATAATGTTTTAGATAATCCGGTTCAGTTCGTTTTTCGGTTAAATGTTTAATTCGGCTTAAAACGAGGCTAAAACGGTCGTTTTCGGCTTAAAAATGAAATTTATATAAAACCGATTTAAAAACTTTAAAAAAACTTAAACCATGGCATTTATTATCTTAGAACATCATATTATTAATAATCGCGCATCTTTTTCGGCTTGATCGATCGTCTCTTGCTTGGTTTGGTATTAAAGGTTTCGTTTAACATACCGACGTACCATTAAATCGAAATTCTTTTTCTGTGCTTTAATTCACTTATCCCGAAGCTTTAACACTTCGTAAACATCAATAAATATTATATATCTCGTCTATAACGTAATCCTCGATTAGTTCGGGCTTCAATAACCGTTAATCGGTTAATCGTATTTCCAATACGATTAACTGTATAATCGAGTATAATCCGTACTGTGAATCATACATACTCGTATAAACGCAATATAATTCATATATTCACTATTAAATAACACATAAATAGTATATACCGGTTAGGGTATACCTGATTCTGCCGGAATCGTTACAACTGAAATCAATGATCAAACTGAATCTTAAATATCCCAGGAACAATCCACAGAAGTCAATGATGTATGGTATATGGATAGTGGATGTTCTAGACACATGATCTGTGATAAAAGATCACTGGTTAATTATGAAGAAATGTTTGAAGTCCTAGTTGCTTTTGGAAGTGATGATAATGGAGGGAAATTTGTGAGCAAAAGCATTCTTTCAAATGGAAAAGTATCATTCGATAATGTATTTCATGTTGAAGGTCTCCAATATTACCTTTTGATCATCTTTCAAATGTGTGACAAAGGTTATCAGATTGGTTTTGATGAATCTCATTGTTTCATTTTGAAACCTGAGTTTGTGATTCCACCATAAATGATTATGATGAATGCACCAAGGAATGCCAATTTTCATGAATTAAGAATAAAGGATGGCGTTTCTATAGGTGGCACCTACTTTGTTTCTAAAGCTTCTGAAAGTGAAACCAAGCAATGGCACATAATATTATGTCATGTGAATCAAAAGAACATGAACAAACTTGTAAAGAGTGAACATGCTATTGTTTTGCCAACAAGAGAGTTCAAGATTGATGCCAATTGTGTTTCATGCCAAAAGGGAAAACAACATAAATCATCTCATAAAACAAAACTAATAAAACTCCATTGATCAAGTGCTTGAAATGCTTCTCGTGGATCTTTTTGGCCCTGTAAGTGTTCCAAATATTGGTAAAAAGAAGTATTGTTTGGTGATAATAGATTATTACTCAAGATTCACTTGGGTATATTTACTGAATTCAAAAGATGAAGCTGCAGAATTGATCAAGAGTTATGTAACCGGAATTGAGAATGGATCTGAGTTAAAAAAAATGGGGTTATGACTGAAATTTATCTTGTAAAAGGAATATTTCAGCAATTCAGTGCCCCAAGAAATCCTGAACAAAATGGTGTTGCAGAAAGAAGGAATAGAACACTAATAGAGGCTGCAAGAACCATGCTTGCAGATGCTTAGCTACATGTATCACTTTGGGTAGAAGCAATCAATACTGCATGCTATGTTCAGAACATGGTCATTCTCAACAAAAGACAGAACAAAACTCCTTATGAGATTTTGTATAAAATAAAGCCCTATATCAAGTTTCTCAAACCTTTTGGTTGCAAATGCTCTCTATTTAACACCAAAGATTACTTGAACAAGTTCACATCAAAGTCCTTAGACTGTTTCTTTGTTAGATATTCTTCACACTCAAAGGCATATAGAAAGATCATCTGAGTGTGATTGAATCAACTGACATCATTTTCAAAGAGAATCAGCTTAAGACTGTTGATGGAGCAAGTTGGTTATTTGATTTAGAGAAATTGATCAAATCCTTCAAAATCTATCATGAAGACATTGATGAATATTTTATGGAACAAGTTATCCTGAAGCACCTACTGAAAAGAAGAAAGACTTAGACAAATTGTGGTATGAGGTTGCTAATGAAGACACTTAGTTCTCATTCAAAAGGAAGGATTCTAAAGATAATGAAGATGGGCACAATGACTAAAATGATGAGCCACAAGATCAAGATCACTCTGAAACAACTGGTGATCAAACTAATCACCAACAAGACCATACTCAACCTGACACACAACTAATGTTTGAAAATTTGTTTCAAAATTTGAATATTTCAAATGATGTTGCATCAACTCAACATCAAATCAAAATGTGGAAGAAGCATAAATTAAAAATGATGAACAAGAATTAATCATTGAAGAACATGATCAAAATATTCAAAACCTGGATACAACTCTAACCTTACCTCAAACCATTCAAAAATATTCTGTTCAAAGAAATTATCGTATTGAAAATATCATTGGTGACTTTCATGAAAGAGTGACCAGAAGTGCCTCTGAAACTGCAAACGTCTGTTTATATTCCTATTTTCTATCCCAAGTAGAACCAAAGAACATTGTTCAAGCACTTAAGGACAACAGTTGGGTAGAATCTATGCAGGAGGAGTTAGCACAGTTCAGAAATTTGCATGTCTGGGAGATATTTGATAATCCAATAAGAAAATATGCAATTAGAACCAAATGGGTTTTCAGAATTAAAAGGTATGAAAGAGGAATTGTAATGAAAAACAAGGCTAGATTAGTTGCCCTTGAATGCTTACAAGAGGAAGGAATTGACTTTGAGAAAGTGTTTGCTCATGTAGCAAGGTTGGAGGCCATAAGAATCTTTTTGGCATATATTGCATCAAAGAACATTAAAGTGTTTCAATTGGATGTTAAATCTGCTTTCTTGAATGGAAAAATAGAAGAGGAGGTGTTTGTCACTCAACCTCCAGGTTTTGAGGATCCTGATTATCGAAATAGAGTATACAAGATTAACAAGGCTCTATATGGATTACATCAAGCTCCAAGAGCTTGGTATGATTAGTTGTCAAATCATCTAATTACTAATGTTTTTCAATGAGGAGCCATTGACAAGATCTTATTTTACAAGAAAAGAGGAAGAGATTTACTCCTACTTTAAGGGTATGTTGATGATATCAACTTTGGATCTACAATTGAACAAATGTGTTTAGAGTTTGAAGAAGTCATGAAGTCAAAATACAACATGAGTTCTATGGGAGAGGTGAATTTCTTCCTTGGATTGCAAGTTCAACAGAAGATGGATAGAATATTCATTAGTCAATCCAAGTTTGTACAAGACATCTTGACCAAGTTCAAATGCCAAGATTTGAAGACTGCTTATTCTCCAATGGACATACATGAAAAGATGGTAGCTGATGAAAAGGGGGAGCCTGGAGATCAACATGAATAAAGAGCTAAGATTGGATCACTAATGTATTTGATGGCTTCAAGACGAGTTATCATGTTTGCTGTGTGTGTATGTGCAAGATTTCAATCTAATCCTAAAGTTTCACATATGATGGCTGTTAAGAGAATCTTCAGATATATGAAGGGAAAGCCAGATTTGGGAATTTGGTATCCAAAGAACAATGCTTTTGATCTTCTTGCCAACACCGACAGTGACTATGATGGATGCATTATGAACATCTGGTAGTTGTCAATTCTTAGGAGACAGGCTAGTCTCATGGAAATGCAAAAAGCCAACAACGGTGTCAATTTCAACTGTTGAAGCTGAATACATTGTTGCATCTACTTGTTGTGCTCAAGTCCTCTTGATTCATTAAACAACTGCTTGATCATGGTCTGAACTTCTTGAACACTCCAATTCTTATTGATAATACTGTTGCTTTGTTTATTGTGAATAATACAGGTCAACACTCAAAGACCAAACATATTGAAATCAGACACCATTTCATCAGATATTGCAGGACTAATAGAAATGAAAAGAGTTTAAACTAGTGAAAACTTGGTTGATTTGTTCACCAAGCCACTAGATAAGAGTAGATTCAATTCTTATTAAAGGCTTTAGGCATGATCAACTCTAATGAAGTCTGATTGATGATATATGTTCACATGTGCTAACTGATTACTTGTTTATAGGTCTTGAGTGATTTACAAGTGTTTACGTGTGATTGTGTGCGACTATGTGTGATATTTTTTGTGATCAAATGTGCTTAAGTGATTATGTGTGGCTTAGGTATCTATGTTGCTTAAGTATGAATTTGTGATTATGTCTCATGATTATTGATAAGGATGAGTAAATCTATTTTGATTTGAGAAATCTGCATACTTATCTGAAAATTAATCATGATTGTTGTTTAGAAATGATTTTGCATTGTGTTCTTATGACAAGTTTGTTTATGCATGTTTTATATTAATATAATTTCATGTCTAACTGCTTGTGTTTATGCATTAATGTGATTTCTGATTATGTTTGATTGTGTAAACAGTTTGTCTTTGTCAAATTTAATTTTGTGCTAAAAATTTTGTCTTGAGTGAATTATCAATGAAATTTTCTAAAGTAAAATGTTTTTGATAAAAGGGCAAACTTTTGGTGTAGGAGAAATGATAAGATTATTCAGTTCAAGCTTTAAAGAAGCTTAAAAGATTTTCAATGTAAATTGATCCAACCTTTGGGGAAATGATAGAAGGTTGATTATTTACACTAATATTACGGATTTAATAGGCTGAAAAGACTATTAGAGCAGTCAATGATATGTATGGTTTCTTTCCATGATGTGTAAAAACTGAAGTGATATAAACAAAATGAATATGCTAAACTTAATATGGAGATACATTGTTGAAATATGCATGTTTCAAGATAAATCTCTCCAAATGATAGGCATAAAAGTAACTACCAAGTCATACACAAACCTGTTGGTATTTAGTCACACAAAATGAATCATCTTATATATATAACAAAGAACAAATTTGAGCAAAATGATTATAAATCAACCCAAAGTTGATAAAATTACAAACATGAGGGTTTAAAACTAGAACTACAGAGGTGGGGCATCAATGTAAGTTCTAAACACCTTGAATGTAAGACATGTAAATCCGTATTGCGTGCCATGTAAGTCCAACGTTCAACCTCAAAGTTTGAAAAGATAAATTTATTAAAGAAAATTATTCATGTTATATCATTAAAAGATATTCTGACCATATATCAGGGGGTTGAAGTCAATTTGGGGTGATCTAGAGTAAGCCAAATAAGCATTGAGAATAGATATGAGACATCATAGTGAAATAAGTGTTATCCATTTATGTGTTATGCAACTAATTGAACCTTAAAGCATATCACCAATGTCATGAAAATCATGCTAAGTAATTACCTGCTATTAACCTGCCTAATGTGGCATAATGATGCTGAGAATGAAATATTGAAAGGTGACTTAATCAACATGATCCCATGCTGAGATCTTTTCATAAAAGAACAGGATGTGAAATGATAAACTGAAATTTGATCTCATAATGCACCATTTGTTCTTAAACTTTTAAACAAACGGGAAAAACTGTTTAAAGTAAGGTTTAAGTAAAAAACGTGTTGCAATTAATAGCAAATCTACTCTCAAAATGTTTTATTCATTGATGATTTGTCTATTTTAATACTTAATATGTCTGAATATGTGCTTTCGAGTAAACTTAAATGTTTATTTGAAATTTTTCTCATTCAAGCATACTTGATAAATTCTTGGTGTGATTATGTTTTGGATTATGTCTGATTACTTTGTTTTGAAAATAAGTGTTTTCAAGCAAACTATGTTTCTCGAGTACACTTTATGCTTTGTGCACACTTCTATGTTAGCCTTTGACATTATAAGTGTCCTCAAGCATACTTGATGTTTTGAATTATTTTCGAGTAAACTTTGTTCTACGAGTATACTTAATAGTATATCTTTGGACAACTTTAACTCTTTTCTTGATTATTATTCTTTCGAGCAAACTTTGTGTTTGAAGATTTCAATATTGGGTTGTTGACGGTATTCATGTACTACACGACAAAAGCTTTTATTCCTTACCTTAAAGTAACTAATGTACAATAATAATGAGGGAATCAAAAGAAATTTTCAGTAACTTTTCTCTCCACCTATTGCATACTTGTACCCTAAAACCAAATCATCATCGTACACAAATTTGCTTAATCTGTTGTCGCTTTTATACATTTAGACTCTGTAAGTGTCTTACTATTGAATTCCGACATTGCTTAACCTGGTTAACGGTTACACTTTTAAGTTTGACTCACATCTTTGTTTTGTTTGTAGGTATTCACATTGTTGAAGAACAGGTCCAACAAAAAATTATCTCTCATTATTCTTGATTATTTCTCACATTTTGGCTTTAAAGTGACTAATCAATTCTCTAATTGTGATTTGATGGGTAATTTTGCAGAACAAAATGGAATTCAACTCTGTTTTCCATATTTCATACAAAAATCGTCTAACAGAATTCGAAGACGAACTAAAGAAGGCATTGAAGAATATTTAAACCCTGAAATATGAGGTTGAGAAGACCTTAGATGAACCAAAATAGGGGTAGAATGCATTAAATATTCAATCAATGTATGAAAATGATGATTCAGATAATGAGATTATTGATGAAAGAGAAAATGCTTTACATCTGTTAAAAATGACAATGCATTAAAGAACCCACTTTCAAATAAAACTAGTGATGAGCTTTCGAAAAAAGAAGAATAATGATAATGAAGAGAGAAAGAAATCCAAGGGAAAGGGATTGCAAAAGAAAATGATCAAATGCAGCTCATAAATACTCCAAAGGGCAATGAAGAAATTATGTATATTGATGAATCTAACTAAAGGCTATAATGGTTTTTGACCAAAGAACGAATAAAATTCAAGACAGAATATTCATGAATCAAATGTTGTCTGAGGAAGAGATTGAAGAGCAACGAATAATAATGGAACAAATTTGAGTTTGAGAAGAAATCAAGGGATGAAACTAACAATGAAGATAATAAAGATATACCACAAGAAGTGATTGAAAAATTATTAAATGTTGAAGAGATCCCAAAGGGAGTTCTTGTGTCACTACTCAAGTTAATTCAATATGAAGAAACAGAAAGGCTTGCAAAAGAAAAACTAGACAATGTGCTTGAAAAGGTCATCAAGGCCTTGAATGATAAGAGTGATTAAAAGACTGTCAAGAATGTTAAATCAGCAAGTGAAAGACTAAAAGAACAAGATGAACAGAAAGAGAAGAAAGAAAATGAAAAATTTCCATGCAGATATGGAGGAAAATCAAAGTATCTTGTGAACAATGGTGTTCCCTTTGATACTATGAAATCCATGACGAAGAAAGGAATCATGTCAAAATTCAAAATCATCAAAAGAAGACTCCTTGAAGATGAAAAAGCAACTGCTCAACTAAGTAGTAAAAAAATCAAGAGGGTGACACCGAAGAAGACTTATCAATCAAAGAATATGAGATTAGAAAAGAATATATATCTAGAAAAGTCAAGTTCTACATCCTCTAAACCAGGTGATGAAAAAAAAGGAAAAATGGCAGGATATACCCCAAGAAAACCAAAGCCATCTCTTAACAAACAACTTCTAAGGTGCCTGAACCTACAACAAGAGCAAAATTTGCAGATGAAAGTCATCCAGTCAATGATGAGAACATACCAAATGGATTATTTTCTGATTCTAGGGCAGAGGATCTGAAGATCCTAATGAAAAATGGAGAAATAAGGTCAATAATCTTTAAAGATGATTTCAATGACTTCGCTCTAGAACAATTGAATAAAATGGCAGCATTGCATTTGTTTGATTATTAGAAAAGGCGCAGGTCTACTAGTGCACAACAAAATGAATTATTAAGATATTTGAGAGAACAAGCAAAGTTAGGTTTTCCCTTTCTGAACAAAAAGAAAAGATTGGACGACACTAAGGAAAAAAAAGAGAAAGACTCAGAGTTGCAGCCTCATAAAGCAAACCATGTTCTGTTACGAAAGAGTGTAACAACATTGGAAGGGTAATGAATATACCAATCTCGCAAGTCCAAAGAAATGAAAGAATTGAAAACATTCTGTATAGTGACAGAAATGGAAAATTCTTGCTGAGAAATTACAGGTGGTCCATTGGACAACCCTTAAATGATTAAAGACCATTAATAAGCATACATTTTATCGATTTACATTGTGGAATTGGATGACTATGATAGAATGTTATGGTACGGGAGAAGTAAAAGAAGTGGAATTAATGTGTGGGAACGAGGCTATCCGAAACGGGGAGGTCGAACAACGGAAGATGGAAAAAGAACAAGAAAAAAAGAAGTCAAGAAAAGCCTCCACCATAGCTTACGGTGTCCACGTAAGATACGGTGGACTCTGAAGATAAAATGCTGCCGTAAGGCAGATCCTTTCTGCCGTGGGATTTGAGGAAGCGACCGTAAGCTACGGTGGCCACCGTAGCTTACGGTGGGCCCAACACAAGTTTTGGTAACTGAAAACGTAAGGCTGTTTTTGGACGGCTTTTCATTATCTTATCATTATCTTTCAATCAAAGACGACCTAGGGGTGATTTTCAGGTACCATTGTTCAATTGTGAGTTGTATAACCATTGGATACTTGTTTTTGATTCGTATGCACACTATAACCGAAGGGATGATGAACCAAATCTTGATTAGCTTGTTTCCTTTGTGTTTTCCCTCGGAATGTAAGGTTTTGTTTTGAATATTGATTGAATGTTTTTGCAAATTCTGAGATAATAGTTTGATCTTATTGATTTCATTATTGTGGTATGTATGTACTGATAGATGAATTGTTAGTTTGTTGAGTTCGTGTTCTAAACCGCCAGTTCTTAGTGCTATAGGAAATCGAGATTAATAAGGTGAGATTTGGGGTTGGATAAACTAATTGGTTTTTGAGTGATTACCTTGCATATTGTAATCCAAGTACATAGACTTCAATTATCACAACCATTTGCATAATCACGAACTATGTCTTTGTAGTTTATCTCAGATTAAACGTTTACATTAACATTCATAGAAACCTGAAACCGAGGAAGGCGTATTATCTTGTCTTGATTTAAAACTCGTTAAATTGTTTTTAGTTCCTTTTGTTAATCAAACCAACCAATGAAATATTTGAATTTATTTTCCGCAATTTGTTTTTAATATAGTTATTTTACAAGACTGCATGGTAACACGTTTTAAACAGACTCTCGGTGTTCGGTACCCACTTACTGCTATCTAATTAGTGTAATTGGTTTATATTTGAGTGAGACTATGACCTCACGTCAAATTTTGGCGCTGTTGCTGGGGAGTAGTGCGCAACGTGTGTTAACTTTTGTAGTTTTTGTTTGTTATTTTCGGGTTTACGCTAGTTGTATTAGTGTGCAAGTACTTACAGGTGTATGCAGACTAGAGGCTCTAATAGGTCATCACCACTAGTTTTTGATCACGAAATTGAACGAACGCTTAGAAGAAACGGAGTCCTACTTCGGGAGAATAAACTTTTTGGTTCTCCTACTACATTGAGCAACACAATGGATTCACCGCCTCCCACTACTGGTCAAAGATTTCCAACCACACCTCCACCAATTCCGCCTCCACAAAATTCTACTACCATACCTACTTTATCAAGTGAAGTGAAACCAACCTACACAGCTGTGCCCACAAGTAGGGCTGTGCATTTCAATTAACCGGGACCGACCCGGGTTAAACCCGACCTGACCCGAGACCAAAACACATGGAAAATCAATAACCGAAAATTGGACATGCACATAATTCTGGGTATCGGGTATTCTAGGGTTCGGTTCTTCGGGTTTGCGGTCAAAAACCGAAATTTCCTTCTTCTATATGCTTTACACCCATTAGGAGAAGACTAGAAGGGAACGATAAGGAGAAGAAGATAAAGCTATATCGATTTATGAAAGCTTTGTTACTGGTTTTGCAAGTTGCGATGGTTTTAAATTTTTGCTTGGAAAATCGCAAATAAAAGAGAGAAGAGAGATGAGTGATTGCCTTTGATTATAAACATTATGTTTGATCTTTATTCTAAAATAAGTCTTCAATGTAAACATGCTAGAAGAAGAAATTAAAATCATGTAGATTAGAGGAGAGATGATGAGATAAAGAAAGAGATAAAAAGGATGGTTGTAACTCTTTGATTCTCCTTCAGGGACCCACACATAGCTTTGATATCAACAAAAGCATATTTTTAATAAAAAAATATAAAGAAAATATAATTTATAGTTGTAATGTAAAACTAAAGAACTAGTCACTTCAATCTAGTTTTAAACTGGTTGGATATCAATAAATAGTTATAATTAATTAACTTTATTTATAATTCAAATTTACGACTACATTTTCTAGATGGACAAAAGAGAGCAAGCTGCTTTTAATCTTCCCTATATAACACTTAATAATTTTTTTTCTCATCTAGCTCAGTCCTCACTCTCTCTCTCTTCCCTCTACCTTTACATAACTTTTTCTTTAAGCCTTTACGAAGAATATGAAGTTCATCTGCATATGCTAGTTTGAAGAAAAAGAAAATGGTGAAAAGAGTGATCTTTAAAATTGTACATAAGATGATGTTCTTTACAGAGCAGGGAACATTCAGTGTTATGCAAATATGGTGTTTATATGGATAATGGAGGCTCACAGGCAACTATTCGGGCCGGGTCTTGAAAAGTCGGGCTGACTCAGGTAAGGACCGAAAACCGACCCGAGACCGGGGTAAACTAAAACCTAGAACCGACGGGCACCCGAAAGTCATAAATACGGGTCGGGTTTCGGTTGTCTTCGGGTCAAATATCGGGTTTTATACGGGTAACCCGAAATTTGCACACCCCTACCCACAAGTACTCAATACACATACCAAACTTCATTAACATTACCACCAATTTCCCATCTCTTTCTAATTTCGGTCAATCATCATCCCAACAATACCAACCACCTCCATACTAACAAGAACCTCAATTAATATTTCAATATCAACCACCGCCTTTTATGCAATCTTTGAGAACACAAGGTAATGGTTATGGTGATGGGTTTGAAAGGGAGTTCGAGGGTTATTAAGAGGAAGGATTACATGAGAGGTGATGGAAATCAAATGGGGAATCAAGGGAATTTTGCTTATGCTCAATGGCAACACCCGGCACCGGTTGTTCAACAACAAGTTCAACAACCACCACAAGTTATTTCACAACAAGTTCCTCCACAAGGGCAACAACAAGAACAACAGTTTCAACAAATGCCCCAACCACCGCTTCAACAATTTGCACCTCTAAGGCCCATGCATAGGCAAATGGGCCAACCAAGAGTACCATTGGGGGTACCAAGAAGACATAATTGGAAACTATAAGGGGAATTGAAGCACATTTTTGGCATATCATCACTAATAAGCCTTCTCTGGTGGTTATTCCTCATAATCAACAAGGAAGAACATTTGAGGTTAGAAACAACTCACTCCAAAGTATAAAGGTTTGGTGTCACACCCTCAAAATCCATTAATGGAGTTTTACCGTCAGAGGGTGTGAACTAACAGGATCAGAATCATTAGTTATAATCAAACACTATATTTAAAGTTTTCAAAACCAAAAAGATATCAAGTCTTAAATGAAATGCGGAAGCGTAAATTGTAAACCAACAAGTTGGGCCACGC
The DNA here is from genome assembly GCF_021521415.1 of Bidens hawaiensis. Lineage (NCBI taxonomy): Eukaryota > Viridiplantae > Streptophyta > Magnoliopsida > Asterales > Asteraceae > Bidens > Bidens hawaiensis. The sequence continues at coordinate 313,918 of NW_027493458.1, read as the reverse complement.
AGGACACATAAAGTTATCAAGATAAAAATTAAAAGAAGGTTTTAAAGCAATGGTGTTTAGCGGATGCATGTCCTATACCGCGCGCTCGCCTCGGCTACCTGAGAATAAAAATACTAAAAGTGACAACACAAGGGTTGATGAGTTCACAGGTTTAAATAATTAAAGCGTTTGCCTTTTCGTTTGCATTACCAGGTAGTGTTAAGTCAATTATATATCAATAGGTAGCTAACTTATCAAGCATGTATTACTAAGTGTTCGACACTGAAGCTGACTGTTTATCAATTGCCTTGCCACCATGTCAACCACGACCATGGTAATGTGTTAGCCAAGATTACACCCACTCAACCTACAGTCGAGTTTAGAGTTGGGTGGGGTTTGTCAAACCCAGTAGTACTACTCAATAGTGACTCGCTATTATCCAAATATTAACCGGTTCGATGTTATGAAGGACTTTTGTTGGTTTGTTTGCCACTTAGCCTTACAAGTGATATATAGTAACTAACAAAATCTATGTTATTGGAGTATGTTATATCCCCCTAATAAAATCGTTAAAAAGAGTAAAAGCGGCCGTGAAACTCACTGTTTGCGAAGATAACAAAAGAATCCGAGAGAGGCGTGCGTCACAGAAAATCCTCACTAGTGCTCTAAAAACAAAAATGAGATTTTCTAAGTATTTATACTAAGAGTGAGTCCCTAGACTCGCCACATAAAACTTGTGTAACATCCCGAAATTTCAAGATAATATTAATTATATTACTTAATAATAGAGGGAAAGTTTACTCGGGTTATCAGGAAATAAATAACAGAATAGGAGTTGGTATGAATCGGGCTAGTGTTGGGTAATGGATGCGGGTTGTGGACTTGGATTATTTGAGATGGGTTAAATGAGAATGGGATTTAAGGGATATAAATATCCCCTAAACCCCAAATATCTTCATTCTCACCCTACACCCTAAAACTCCTAACACACACATACACACACATTCTAACCGATCAAGATTCGGAGCCGAGACCCGAGATTTTGTTGGTAGATCTGAGTTGGTAAGGTAAGAACAAATCCACAAAGCTTATATTACTGTAAATGGTTAGGATTGGATGGGTTAACCGGACCCGAAACCCAAACTGCCCAAATCGGACCCCTAAAACGTCGATTTTAGGCCGATTTGATGGTTGGGATTTGTAGGCGCCGATCATACGATTCCGTGGGTACCAAAATCGAGTTATTTGGCTAAGAAACGAAGGATTTATGGGCAAACAGATCTGCAGCACGATAACTTCGCCTGCAAGATTAAGTTCGCCTGATGAACTTCGCCTTCAAGCGTAACTTCGCCTAAGGTTTAACTTCGCCTGAAGCCAAGTTCGCCTAAGGATAACTTCGCCTACGGCCAAGTTCGCCTAAGGTTTAACTTCGCCTGAAGCCAAGTTCGCCTAAGGTTTAACTTCGCCTGAAGCCAAGTTCGCCTAAGGATAACTTCGCCTACGGCCAAGTTCGCCTAAGGTTTAACTTCGCCTGAAGCCAAGTTCGCCTAAGGTTTAACTTCGCCTGAAGCCAAGTTCGCCTAAGGTTTAACTTCGCCTGAAGCCAAGTTCGCCTAAGGTTTAACTTCGCCTGAAGCCAAGTTCGCCCAAGGTTTAACTTCGCCTGAAGTGAAGTTCGTTTAGGAAATAAATTGAAAGCGATAAGTTAAAGTAAATACCAGGCCACCAGATTAAATCAGACGAGTATTGATACGTGTAACTTGTACAGTCAACCGAGCTCAGTTAAGGAAGGGATTTACAGCTATCAGAAAAAGAAGCAGAGTTCAGGTGAGTTTCTAGCCCCATTCCTTGTTATGTTTTCGGGGCTGTGTGCATACTTGATGTGTTGTTAATACATTTATCCTAAGTGATAAGTGTATGCCATATGTGATATATGTGATATGTATGAATGATTGCTTGATGGTACGCGAACGATCTTCGGATATTGCACGTACTGTCAGGTTGTAACGTTATAAATATGGTAAGTATGATATGTATGTTTATGTGTATGAACGTAATAAAGTTAATAAAAGAAGGAAATGACGGTTGTATGGTTGTATGGTTACGAAAAGGGTACCGAGCCCTAATAATACTCGAGGTATGATGTATGGTTGTATGGTAACGAAGAGGGAATCGAACCCTACTAATATTCGCAAACAAGGGACCAGACCCTTATAATATCTGTGATGTTAGGGACCAGACCCTCATAATATCTGTGATGTTAGGGACCAGACCCTTACAATATATGTGAGGATAGGGACCAGACCCTCATAATATCTGTGATGTTAGGGACCAGACCCTTATAATATCTGTGATGTTAGGGACCAGACCCTTATAATATCTGTGATGTTAGGGACCAGACCCTTACAATATCTGTGAGGATAGGGACCAGGCCCTCATAATATCTGTGATGTTAGGGACCAGACCCTTATAATATCTGTGATGTTAGGGACCAGACCCTTATAATATCTGTGAGGTTATAGGGCGAAAGGCTCTTTAAAACGTATGATTATGAATGTAAAGAAAGTATGTAAGTAAGAAAGAAAGTATGTAAGTAAGAATGAAGGTATGAGTACTTATGTGTGTATGAAAGAAAGTTATGAGGTTAAGTACGTATGTATGTAATAAGGTATCGTATGGTATTGTATGATTAACTAGAACTCACTCAGCGTAGCTGACTTTTAGTATGCACGCAGGTGAGCTGATTATAGAGTTAGCATGAGGATGACACACGGCATGGATTGAACGGCTGGCATCTGAAGAAATAAGTAAAGATGTTTTAAATATAAAGTTTTGTGTTATGGTATCAAAGAAAAGATTTAATGTTTTGTAACAAATGATTGATGTTTTATATTCCGCGAAAAGTTTTAATAAACTCTGATTTGAAGAACTGTGTTTATGAGTAAATCCGACGCGAAAGTAGGGCTACCGGGTTCGGGGCCTTACAACTTGTGCATGAGATACGTTTCGTGTTTCGTTTGTGAAATAAGTGCGACTCGACAAACACGTTGGTGATAAGCTACATGCGTGAACAAATATTGTGTCAAGTGTTACTATTGTACATTACTAGTAAACTAACTCTCACATGGGCAATTAAGTCATGCACATAGCAAAAATCGATCAACTATATACTTTTCAAGTTAACTTAAGTAATTCAGCAGCTAATTTATCCAGGCAGATTTTTACTCGACAAGATTACTCTATTTAATAAATCAATACATGTCCAATAAATCACCAAAAAACATCACAGAAGAAAACTTGAGTTAGGTTTCTAAAACTATTTTTATTATATTTTTATCATATACGTTTTTCTCACAATGATCAAAACATCACAGTAAACACACAATAGTCATTATCATGCGCAACAGATTGTTATTTGTTATTCCCGTTACATGGAAAATCCAATTAATGCAAGAACAATTGGGGTAGATTCCTAACTCAAAATATTAACTTCCATAAGTGGAATCAACCCATTGGTCTGTTGGAATATCGTATGCCCGAGACACATAATTAAGTTAATGTGGCTAGTTATGTTTGATCCAAGTCGGGTCATACCCAATAACGAGTTAGACACACACCAATTATGTATTTGTTAAGATAAGATCTTTAAGACAAATACAGAACACGACACATTCAGAAAAACGGGTTTCTGAATAATTACTTGAAAGTATTAAATAATTAATTGGTTAATTTATTTATTTAAATAATTGGAATGATTATTTAACTATGTATTCTTTTATAAAATGGTTTATAAAAGATGGGGTGTTTATATATTTTATAAAGTATAAAATATATAACATAAAAAAAAATAAATAAATAAATAAATAAATAAAATATGTTGGGGCCGATTTTGGGTGGGCCCCACACCCCACTCACTTGGTCAAAATTGTCAACATGCAAACATAGATGGAGTATGGACTTGTATAAACATCTAATCAAGAGTGTGCATGTAAATATAATGATCAATACTTACAACACTTTCAAGTAACCTTTTCAAAAAACACACCCTTTCTTTCTTTTCTCTCTAGCTCACGGCCAAAGAAGGGAAAGTTCGGGTCTCGGGTTTTTCGTGTTCAAGCTTCCTAGCATAGCTCGGTGCGTGTTGGAGGCTCGGGGTATATTCCGTTTGAGGGTTTTCCTTTGAAAGTCTTGCATTCATCATCATCTTCTTCAACCATCACTAAACTCTTAAAGGGTTAAGATTGTAAGTGTTTTATATGCTTTGATAGTTTAGTTATTCCCGTATCATTTGATCCTTGCTTCGGGTTTCTAGTAAATAGATTATTGGTAATCTTGAAATGAATAAACTAGGTTGTTCATATGTTTTAGTTTGTATATATCACGCTTCCGCCTTAATTGTGACTAGTTAAATGGTTAACTAAGTTTATAAATTCTATAGAAACCTAACAAATGGCATCAAGAGCCGGGATACGGGATACTAAGCTTCGGGTTCTCGGTTTTTATTTTCCCCTTGAAAGATTTTATACAAAAATTAACATGCATGATATTTTTGTATTTAATCTTGCTATCGTTTTTGGCTAAGTTCAAAAAAAAAAAAAAATAAAATATAAAAACCGGGCTAATGGGCCGAAGCCCATTTCGGGTGAAATTTGGGCCGAAGCCCATTTTTGTTATTGGGCCGGGCCCATAAGTTTTATTTGGGCCGAGCCCATGTAAGTCATTTGGGCCGAGCCCATGTAATTTTGTTTGGGCCGAGCCCAAGCAGTTTTTTAATTGGGCCGAGGCCCATAATCTTGTTATTGGGTCGAGCCCAAATGGGTTGGGCTAGGCCCGATAAAGGCAAGGGGTTTTGGAACGGGTTCCTATGACATATCGGGTTATGTTTGTTAGTACTAGACCGAGCCGTAGACCAAATGGATGTTTTGTTTGTGATTGATGGTTGTGATTGTAATTTATTATTCAAAGTATCGGTTTGTAATAATTAATTAGGGGCTATTTTGTAATTATTTATTCATATGGGCATGTAATAAATAGGTAATTTGTAATATCTTTATTTTATAGAAAAAATGTATTAGGACATTTAATTTTGTAAAATTAAAGAAGATTGCAAAGTTGGAAGTTTGGGCCTAATTGGGCCGGGTATGGTCATAATGGGTTTCACAAGCCCATTAAGGGATTCAAGCCCAAAAGGACCTAAGCCCACCAATTGAGCCCAAGTGGAAGCTTATGGAAGCTAAGGCCCAAGTTCAAGCCCAATGGATCACAACAAGGTTGAAGAAGATGCTCGAAGCATTTGGATGCGGGATCGAGTGGGAGCTACAACATCCATGTGTCATGTGTCCCTTAGGATTGGACCTAAGACACACACTTGTTTCGGCTAACAAGTGTGGTCTAACTTAGTGGCTCGTGTCTAGTATATATTGTGTGTATGCTTGTTGATTGATTGTTTGATTGTGTGGTTGTTAGATATTAGGATATCAACTCCGTCACATAGAATTAATTAACAAAGCATAAAACGGGTTCTAATAATTATCGGTAATTACGTGACACGTAGTTTAATAAAATGGAATTATTAACTAGCCGTCTCACGCCCATAATAAAAATGGTTTTATTATAAATTAGTTTTGAAAATGGTTTCAAAATCATGTTTCTAAATGCATGTTAGAACATGATTTAAAGTTTTATATCTAGAATTATTAAAACTAAAAATCCCTTTAAAATTAAGGATAATAAGTTAAACACCATCCTTTTGTATAACACTTAACATATTAGTAAGCTCTTAGTGGGAAAAAGGTCACCTAACCGCATAGAGTAAATTAACATGTTAAGGTAATATTGGCATATAAATGGGAAAAAGGTCACCTAACCATTTGTATGTTAATATTACAAGTTGATACAAGTAGGACGACTTAAATTAGAACCATGTGAAGAGGGTCACCCAAGCATGGGGTCTAATGGGTGTTGATGGGATAAACATGCCAACACGAAATATGATTTCGAACCGGTCCCATAAATTCTAGAAGTTGCAAAAGGGTTTGCAATTGTTATGAATAACTACCTTGATAAACCGACAAAGGGAAAAAGGTCACCTAACCGGAGTCGGGTTTATCGTTGGATTCTAGATTTTAATTATTAATTATATTTGGTATATATAAAAGGGTATTAATAATTAAAAGGTTAAAACACTAAAATGAACTTATTTAAAATTCTGCAGATGGCCACACACGTCGACGACAACATTATCCCTAACGTCCAAAACGTATCTCTCCGATCTATTCTCGCTAAAGACCGTCTTAACCACAATAACTTTTCGGATTGGTTCCGAAATTTAAGGATTGTTCTAAAACAAGAAAGATTATATCATGTTTTGGAAACACAAATCCCCGAAGAACCGGAAGAGGGAAGTGAGGTCGAATATATGAATTGGGTCAAACTCTCGGAAGATTCCATTCAAGTGTCATGCCTCATGTTGGCGACTATGATTCCCGAAATCCAAAAGGATTTCGAAAACCATAATGCGTACGACATGATTACTCAACTTAAGGAAATGTTCCTTAAGCAATCGAGGGTTGAAAGGTTCGAAACGGTTCGAGCCTTACATGCATGTAGAATGGATGATAGTCAACCAGTTTCATCTTATGTACTTAAGATGAAAAGTTATATTGATCGGCTCACTAAGCTCAATTGTCCCATCTCAAATGAGTTAGCAACGGATTTGATCCTTAACTCTTTGTCGAAAAGGTTCGACACTTTCGTGTTAAATTATAACATGAACGGGTGGGACAAAACCATTGGAGAACTTCACTCAATGCTTAAAACAGCCGAGGCGAGCATGGGCAAAAGGGTTTTACCCGTGTTTGCAATCAATGAAGGTAGATCCAAGAATCGATCTCAACCCAATCTTAAGGCTAAGGTAGCTAAAAGGAAGGGTCCCCCTATGCATCTTAAGGGTAAGGGCAAATCACCGGTTATGGCAAAGAAACAAAAGGTTGTGGAACCAAGGGGTCATAAGGATGATCCTTGTTTTGGTTGTGGGGAGACCGGACACTGGAAACGCAATTGCCCGGTCTACCTAAAAGAGCTAAAAGACAAGAGGAATGCGGCGCATACCTCGGGTAATGTCTTTATGATTAATGTTGAGCTAAATCTTATTTCTTCTAACACATGGGTATTGGATACCGGATGTGGAACTCATATTTGCAATTGGTTGCAGGGGTTCAAAAGGAATGAAGACTTGAAGAAGGGCGAAGTGAATCTTTTCATGGGCAACGGTGCAAGAGTACACGTGGTCGCTAGAGGAGACTTCACTTTATCACTTCCAAGTGGTTTGGAAGTTGTTTTAAAAAATGTTTTGTATGCTCCTAGTTTGACTAGGAACATTATTTCTGTGCACCTTCTTAGACAATGTAACTTTGACTTTAAATTTGTAGGATCGGAAATGCATGTGTCATCTAATGGTATCTTTTATTTTAAAGCTGTACCAAACAACGGTATTTATGAATTGGTTCATGATAATACCTCAAATAGCTCATTATATCAAACTTCTACTAAAAGACTCAAAAAGGGTTTGAGTGATTCCTACATTTGGCATTGTCGCCTTGGACACATAAACAAGAATCGTATAAACACTCTCCAAAAGAATGGTCTTTTGAAAACAAACGAGTTAGGTTCGTTTGATGAGTGTGAATCTTGTATTCAAGGCAAGATGACCAAAGAGCCTTTCAAAGGTACAAATGAAAGGGCTAAGGATTTGTTAGGTATCATACATACGGATGTATGCGGACCTTTCAAGCCAACTAGTAGGAGTAGTGAAAGGTACTTCATTACCTTTACCGACGATTTTAGTCGATATGGGTATGTTTATCTAATGAAACACAAACATGAAGCCTTTGAAATGTTCAAAGAATTTCAAAATGAAGTGCAAAATCAGCTCAACCGAACAATCAAGGTACTCCGCTCCGATAGAGGAGGCGAATACCTAAGTGATACCTTTCAAAGTCATCTTAGAGATTGTGGAATTATTTCACAGCTCACTCCTCCTGGAACTCCTCAACATAACAGAGTATCCGAGAGGAGGAATCGAACACTGTTGGACATGGTTCGATCAATGATGGCACGAAGCTCACTACCGCCATCATTTTGGGGATATGCGCTACTCACAGCGGCTCGTATTTTGAATATGGCCCCGACCAAAAAGGTGGATCGAATACCCTATGAAGTGTGGCATGGAAAGGTTCCATCCTTTTCATATTTAAGGATATGGGGATGCATAGTTTATGTTAAACGTGACACCCCAAATAAGCTTGAGGCTCGATCCATCAGGTGTGTCTTCATAGGATACCCAAAGGATGATATAGGATATATATTCTATGATCCTAGTGAACAAAGAGTGTTTGTTTCACGCAAAGGATACTTCTTAGAAACTAGGTTCCTTATGGAAGGACCTAGTGAAAAGAGAGTGGAACTTGAAGAGGTTCAAGAATCACTGGATGATACACAGTTGGTCGATACTAGCTTTCAACACGAGGATGTTGAAGATGATCAAATGGTTGATCATACGCACGTTGCTCGCAGATCTAGTAGGGTTAGTCAACCTCCCAAGAGATATGGATTTCTTGTGGATGATTGCTACTTGATTGATTCGGATGAACCGATCTCCTACAAAGATGCTATGTCACAACCTGATTGTGACAAATGGCTTGAAGCCATGAGCGCCGAGATGCAATCCATGCACGATAACCAAGTTTGGGAATTGGTTGATCGTCCACTTAACTCCAAACTGGTTGGATGTAAGTGGGTCTTCAAAAAGAAGACCGATATGCATGGAAATTTAGATACTTACAAAGCTCGACTTGTCGCAAAAGGTTTCACGCAAACTCAAGGGATTGATTATGATGAAACCTTCTCGCCAGTCGCGATGCTTAAGTCGATCAGGATATTGTTTGCCATTGCAGCTCATTTTGATTATGAGATATGGCAAATGGATGTCAAGACCGCTTTTCTAAATGGATATCTTGAGGAAGATGTCCATATGGTTCAGCCTGAAGGTTTTGTCGATCCATCTAATCCTGATAAAGTTTGTAAGTTAAGGAAATCAATCTACGGATTGAAACAAGCATCACGGATGTGGAATCATCGTTTTAATGAAGAAATCAAAGCGTTTGGTTTCGTCCAAAACGGTGATGAGGCATGTGTGTATAAATGGGCTAGTGGGAGTATAATCATTTTCCTTATTTTGTATGTCGATGATATACTTTTATTTGGAAATGATATACCAAGTATGGAAAACGTTAAAACGTGGTTAAGTAGTCGTTTCTCAATTAAGGATCTTGGAGAAGCGACATATATCTTGGGAATAAAAGTCTATAGGGATAGACAAAGGAAATTGATCGGACTCAATCAAAGTGCGTACATTGATAAAATCCTAAAGAGGTTTAGGATGGAAAACTCTAAGAAAGGTTTGGTGCCTATTCCTAGAGGAACCGTATTAAGCTCATCCCAAAGTCCTAGCTCTAAGGAAGAGCAGGATAGGATGAAGCATGTTCCTTATGCTTCGGCAATAGGATCTATTATGTATGCAATGATGTGCACTAGACCGGATGTCTCGTATGCTTTAAGCATAACAAGTAGATACCAGCACAACCCAGGTGACAGTCATTGGATGGCTGTCAAGAATATATTAAAATACCTTAGAAGGACTAAGGATATGTTTTTAATATATGGGTCTGGTGAGGAGGAACTCGTCGTAAAGGGTTACGTGGATGCGAGTTTCCAAACTGACCGAGATGATTCTCGGTCACAGTCGGGATATGTTTTCATCTTAAATGGAGGCGCTGTCTCTTGGAAGAGTTCGAAGCAGGATGTTGTCGCGTTATCCACTACAGAATCTGAGTACATCGCCGCTTCAATGGCAGCCCAAGAGGCTGCATGGATGAAAAAGTTCATCATGGATCTAGGGATTATCTCTTCCATTCAGGAGCCCCTAGAGATATTCTGTGACAATGAGGGTGCTATTGCACAGATCAAGGAGCCTCGTGCTCATCAGAAAACGAGGCACATTGAGCGCAGATTCAACTACATAAGGGATGAAGTTGAAAAGAGAAAAATATGTATTCATAAAGTTCATACCGATCAAAATATTGCGGACCCACTCACGAAGCTCCTCGATAGGCCAAAGCATGAGGGTCATGTTTGTGCATTAGGACTTCGGTATTCTAGTGAGTGGATTTAATCCGTGTTTAGTGTTTGTTTAAGAACGAATGTAATGGGTATCTCATGAAATTAATTAAGTTTTAATTATTAAATGAGTTATGTTCTATTTTTGCATGTTTAATCCATGAATGACTTATGTTGTTCTAAACGTCCGTAGTCGATCATGCTTGTGGGAACAAGTATGAAGGTAAGACTATTATGAACCCGGATTGGTTGATATTCATGTGATGAATATAAGGCATAGGTTTGTCACCAAGGTTCATAGATATTTGTGGGATACAAATATTGGACATGATCCGCTCTCGAGGATCACTGCATGGAGTTAGTGCAACTGATCATAAGTAATCCTTGAGTAAAGGCGAGTATCATTGTGTCCTTTGACCTGAGATGCATATTGGATCTGACTTTTCATCAAGTCTGATAACTTGACTCTCTTCTTTGTTTTTCGGTAACACGATGACATAAAAGAAAGAGCTCAGATATCATACGAGATGTCAACAAGGATGTATGCAGTCAAGATGGGATTTGTTCCTCTTATGTGTTGAGAGTTTAGATGTCTAAGGCCTGTTAAGTTAAATCATTGAGAGAATGATCAATCTGTGTCTCTCCGATTTGACAGGACATCTAGTAACAAAGGGAAATAATGATAAGACTTACCTATATCATATCAAGTATGGACTTGAAGGGGATGATGTTATTGAATGGCACTTAGTCAAACACACTAGGGGTGGTGACCTGTTGTTAGGCGGTATTCACCATTAGCATTAACTTCCTATGAGTCTCGTGCAAGTGGGAGATTGTTGGAATATCGTATGCCCGAGACACATAATTAAGTTAATGTGGCTAGTTATGTTTGATCCAAGTCGGGTCATACCCAATAACGAGTTAGACACACACCAATTATGTATTTGTTAAGATAAGATCTTTAAGACAAATACAGAACACGACACATTCAGAAAAACGGGTTTCTGAATAATTACTTGAAAGTATTAAATAATTAATTGGTTAATTTATTTATTTAAATAATTGGAATGATTATTTAACTATGTATTCTTTTATAAAATGGTTTATAAAAGATGGGGTGTTTATATATTTTATAAAGTATAAAATATATAACATAAAAAAAAAAAAAATAAATAAATAAATAAATAAAATATGTTGGGGCCGATTTTGGGTGGGCCCCACACCCCACTCACTTGGTCAAAATTGTCAACATGCAAACATAGATGGAGTATGGACTTGTATAAACATCTAATCAAGAGTGTGCATGTAAATATAATGATCAATACTTACAACACTTTCAAGTAACCTTTTCAAAAAACACACCCTTTCTTTCTTTTCTCTCTAGCTCACGGCCAAAGAAGGGAAAGTTCGGGTCTCGGGTTTTTCGTGTTCAAGCTTCCTAGCATAGCTCGGTGCGTGTTGGAGGCTCGGGGTATATTCCGTTTGAGGGTTTTCCTTTGAAAGTCTTGCATTCATCATCATCTTCTTCAACCATCACTAAACTCTTAAAGGGTTAAGATTGTAAGTGTTTTATATGCTTTGATAGTTTAGTTATTCCCGTATCATTTGATCCTTGCTTCGGGTTTCTAGTAAATAGATTATTGGTAATCTTGAAATGAATAAACTAGGTTGTTCATATGTTTTAGTTTGTATATATCACGCTTCCGCCTTAATTGTGACTAGTTAAATGGTTAACTAAGTTTATAAATTCTATAGAAACCTAACATGGTCTTGTCGTTTATGAGATATCTTAATCGCAAAACAGCCTACCAGCAGGCTTCCCGAATCAGACTTGCACAACAGATTTGTAAAATAATAAAAACTAACTTTTACACGTCCAAATATTACAAGTTCAGACCTTTTAGAAACTAGACTCGACCTACTACATCATAGAATCAACAATCACGTCCAAATACAATATTAACATCAAGTTACAGCCATTTAAAAACGAATTCAAGAATCTGTCCAGCATCAGTTTTCATTAAAACTCAACATACAATTAACCTATGACTAACAATCATGCATGTAACCCTAATTCATCAACAAACAACATATATAATACACATAGGGTTTATGATTATCATGTTAAACCATGCAACCAAGTTAATAGAATGGATTAAAGAAGTGTTTAATTACCTAGTTAGTACTTTAACCCTTCAATCCAAGCTTGAATAATACTTGTATGTGTGTGTTGTGTGTGCTTGCGGTCGACAAGAAGAGAGGGGGAGGGGGGCAGCCGTCGATCAAGAGGGAGGGAGGGAGAAAGGGTTAGGGTTTGATAATAAGTTGTTTATATAATTAGTTAAATATATTACAAGTTACACATTGCACCCTAAACTTCTAGTTTAGTTTAATTCTAGCATAACTTGTCAATTACATCCATAATATTATGTTATACATACAAGCACAAATGTACACATATAAACGTAACACGTAATTATACCAAGTACTTGTTTATAATATTTATCGTATTTTCACCAACGGTTTGAGTCGACTCGTGTGTGTTTCGGTGAAATTCCGAAAGACTACTAGTGTAGTGATTGTCATGCGTCATTTAAACCCTAATTTAAATGTAATGAGATATGCGTTACTGTTTGTGTGATCTTAAGTTTGAATTAACGGAGTTCGGATTAATGGAGTTAACCTGAAATTAACGAGTGTCACATTTGCCAACGGGAGAACCTTACTTTCACTTGGAGGCATATGACTCTATTTGCAACATGATTGGGGGTCAAGGTTTCTCATTGGATGATGTTAAGTTGGTCATTTTTCAATTTTCATTGGAAGATAAGGCAAAAAGTTGGTTTTCTACATTGCCTTTCGCGTTGATTTATAGTTGAGCCAAGATGCAACAAAGGTTTTTGGTAGAGTTTTTCACGGCTCAAAAGACTAATGATGCAAAAAGGAGTTTGAGAAATTTTCAACAACAATCTGGTGAGATGTGTCATGAAGCATTTGAGCGATTTAACATGATGATCAAGAATTGTCCTCATCATGGTATTACTCTTCTTTGGTAACTATTGAATGCTTTTCATGAGGGGTTGAACACAAAAGATGAGCGGGATTTGATGTCGATTACAAATGGTACATTTGGTACTAATTATGAGCAAGATGACCGGGCGTTTTTGGAATAAATCCGCAAGAAGAGCAAGGCCGGAAATTGGAAGACCGCAAGTACATGTCGTAGAAGATTGAGGGGTGCAAACTACAAATCATATATATGATGTATGTAATAATTGTGGTGGATCAGGTCATGCATCAGATGCTTGTACGGTGGGTCAAGAACTAGTGGAGGAGGTAAACGCGATCCAAGGTCAAGGGGGAGGTGGTAGAAATTATAACATGAATCCGAACACTTACCACCCCGGGTTGAGAAATCATCCAAATTTTCGTTACGGGAATCTAGATACCAAATCCAATATGAATTTCCAAGGGAATCAAGGGAATTTTATTAGGTGCCAACAATACAACAATCAACGTAATTTTCTAGGTGGGAACAATCAAGGTTTTCAAGGGAAATTTCAACAAACGGGCAACGGTCAAAGTTCATCTAGTGGGAATGAAGTCATGGATATGCCTAGAATGATGCAACAAGACATGCAAAAGAGGAATCAACTTGATAAAGTGCACATGTTAAAAGATGAAGTCCGTGACATAGCCATTCAATCATTGACCACTCCAATGGGTCAACATGCAACCGAAGTGTCAGATTTGAAGAACAACAAAGGTCAATTGCCAAGTGTCAAAGGTAAATCCTTCTCATAGTTCTTCTCTTAACGTTCCTATTAATCATGTTAGTGTTTTAAGAAGTGGTAAAGAATATAAAACTAACTTATCACTGAGTTTGGTTGATAGGGTGGTTGAGGACATTACAGGGAATGAAAGTGATGAGGATGAGGCCTCACCCACAATCGTTTCTAAAGACTCAATTCCTGAAAAAATAGTTGAAAAACTAGGTTTGGGTAAAATTTTAGATGACAAAGACAAGGGAGTGGGATTAAGTCAAGTATCATTTCCTTCGGCTTTAGTTGACCCGGGTAAGAAAAATATAATTTCAAGAAGGGGCCTTAAAAAGAAGAAATGTGGGAGGTTTCCATACAAGTAAATGTGAATCTTCCTTTACTTGAGGCAATTAAGCAAGTACCCTCTTATGCCAATTTTTTAAAAGAATTGTGCACCCAAAAGAGGCAACAAAAAGTGCCTAAACGGGTTGATTTGACCGAGCAGGTAAGTGCGGTTTTGAAAGGAGATCCTCCACCTAAGCTCAACGATCCGGGAACACCTTTAATAAATATTCAAGTTGGTGATATTCTAATGTCAAGGGCGTTGTTAGATCTCGGATCCGAAGTAAGTATTTTACCGGGGGTTTATATGACCAATTCGATTTTGGTCCATTAAAATGGGTTGAGACAACGGTTGTTTTACCAATTTGTCTCATTAACTCACCCGAGGGATTATGCGGGATGCTATAGTAAAAGTGGATGAATTTCACTCTCTGGTTGACTTTTTGGTTTTGGATTATTCATCGGTTGACTCGAACCAACAAAAAAATGTCATATTGGGTCGACCATTTTTAAACACCGTCCATGCTATTATTGACTGTCGATCGGGTATGGTTGATATGGCTTTTGGAAATAGAAAGATGAATTTAATGTGTTTACTAACGGTTTTAATTCTTTATGTGGTGATGAGTGTTTTATGGTAGATATAGTTGACATGTGTGAACTGCATGATTATGAGGAAGATGCTTTGGAAGCATGTATTTGTGATTTTTCTGAACAGGTACATCTTTTTGCATTGAGGATGCAAGAGAAGAATCAAGAGTTGTTGGCGGCACAAGAGGGAAGACCGCCATGGATTCATCAAACTGAAAGTTTACCAGCCGAAATCAACTCGGATACAAAGCCTTTATTGGAGTGTCCACCGAAATTAGAGTTGAAATACTTGCCTAGCCATTTAAAGTATGCGTTGGCTGGGGGATAATGATACATTACCGGTCATTATTGCCTCTAATTTGGATGAGGTTCAAGAGCAAGAGTTGTTAAAGGTGTTGAAAATGAACAAGGCGGCTATAGGTTGGGCAATTGCTGGCTTAAAAGGCATTAGTCCATCCATAGTCATGCATAAAATTATCACCAACGAGGATGCAAAACCAACTCGGAGACTCAAAGAAGGTTGAATCCAAATTTTAGGGAAGTTGTGAAGAAGGGGGTAATAAAATGGTTAGATGCGGGAAATATCTATCCTATCTCGGATAGTGCTTGGGTCCTACACAGGTAGTACCTAAAAAAGCAGGTATACAGGTGATTAAAGACGAAATCGGTGAACAATCGCCACCCGACCGGTCACCGGGTGGCGAGTTTGCATTGATTATCGTAAATTAAATGCCGCTAAGTCTAAAGACCGTTTTACCTTTTATTGACTAAATCATTGAAAAATTATCGGGTCAAAAGTATTACTGTTTTTTGGATGGGAACTCGGGTTATAAATAAATTGCTATCCATCCGGATGACCAACACAAAACCACCTTCATGTGTCCGTATGACACTCCTCCTTTTCAGCGAATGCGATTCGGATTGTGTAATGCCCCAACCATATTTCAACATTGTATGTTGAGCACTTTTTCGGATATGGTCGGAGAATCACTTGAGGTATTTATGGATGACCTTTCCATTTTCAATCCAACTTATGAAACTTGTCTTAGTGAATTAGAAAAAGTTTTAAAAATGTGTGTTAAGACAAATTTGGTTTTATGTTGGGAGAAAATTCATTTCATGGTGCAAGAGGCTATTCTGTTGGGGCATGTTATTTCGGAAAGGGTAATGGAGGTGGATAAGGCAAAAATTTTGGTAATATCATATTTGCCTCCATCAAAAAATGTGAAAGGGGTAAGATCATTTTTGGGGCATCCGGGTTTTTATAGGAGGCTTATTAAAGGTTTTAGTGTGATCACTAAACCTTTATGTAATTTGTTGTTAAAATATGCTCATTTTGATTTTACTAATGACTGTTTGCAAGATTTTAAGATTTTGAAGGAACAGTTGGTGAAAGCTGCCATTTTGTAACCGCCGGATTGGACAAAGCGCTTCGAGATTATGTGTGATTCTAGTGATAATACCATAGGAGCGGTTTTGGGTCAAAGGATTGATAAGAAGCCGGAGGTAATTTATTATGCGAGTAAAACGTTATCCGAAGCACCAGTTAATTACACCTCCATCGAAATATAATTGCTTGTGGTGGTGTATGCTTTGGATAAGTTTCGCTCGTATATTTGGGGTAGTAAGGTGATCGTTTATTCGGAACATAGTGCGGTTCGATATTTGATGTAAAGGAGGATGCAAAGGTACGGTTGATTCAGTGGGTATTGCTTTTGCAAGAGTTTGATTTGAAGGTTCGGGATAAAAAAAGGTGTGAAAATGTAGTGGCGGATCACTTATCCCGAATTCCATTGGAAGGTGTTGATGACACGATGGAAATAAACGAACGGTTTCTCGATGAACAACTATTATCCATGTCGATCGCACCCTGGTATGCTCATTTTGTGAACTATTTAGCCACAGGGTCTATACCAAGTCATTGAGTAAAGAAAAAAGGCAACGGTTCATGGCCCAAGTGAACACAATATATTTGGGATGAACCGGACCTTTTCAAGATTGGGTCGGATCAAGTGATACGGAGGTGTATTTCCGATTCTGAGGTTTTGGAGGTGTTGACTAATGCACATGCATCGACGTGTGGGGGTCATTTTAGTGGTCAGAAAACAGGTTACCGAATTCTTTAATGTGGGTTTTATTGGCCCACCATTTTCAAAGACGCAAGTGAGTATGCCCGACATTGTTTAAATTGCCAAAAGAAGGGTAGCATTTCGAAAAGGGATGGAATGCCATTGCAACCGATTTTGGTGATAGAGATTTTTGATGTATGGGGCATTGACTTTATGGGATTATGTGTCAAAGTGGGTAGAAGTGGTAGCTACGAGAACTAACGATCATTCTGTGGTTTGCAAATTCATTCAATCAAACATCTTTGCTCGGTTTGGTATTCCGCGGGTTATTATTAGCGATGGTTGGTCGCATTTCAAGAATTTTAACTTTGGGAAGCTCTTAAAAAGATATATTGTGAATCACCGAATCGATACTCCATATCATCCGCAAATGAGTGGACAAGTCGAAGTGTCCAACCGACAAATCAAAGAAATTTTGATGAGACGGTGCGGGTTGATAGAAAGGATTGGACATCTAAGTTAGATGATGGGTTGGGGGAATACTGGACCGCCTTCAAAACTTCCATCAGTGCAAGTCCTTATCAGTTAGTATATGGTAAGGTGTGTCATGTACCAATGGAGTTGGCACATCAGGCACCATGGGCGATCAAGACTGTTAACACGGACTATAAGGAAGCTGGTGAGTTGAGAAACTTGAAATTGAATGAGATTGAAGAAATTCGGGATGAAGCATACGAATGCGCTTCCACATATAAAGACGAACTTAAAAAGGTTCATGATGCAAAGTTGAGGAAGAGGACTTTTGAAGTGGGTCAAAAAGTGTGGTTGTATAATTCAAGGTTGAAGTTGTTTTCGGGTAAGCTCAAGTAAGTGGATGGGTCCATATATCATTATAAGAGTGGGTTGGTTTGGTAATGTGGCGATAGAAGATGCTTAAGACCAAACGAAGCAAGTGGTGAATGGACAAAGACTCAAGCCTTACCTGGAAGGAAACGACATCAACATGCTCGATGTTAATAGGGTGAGTTACTTCTTACGCTCACCGGATGAGGAATCAAACTAAGAGGCCCACGTATGTTGTGTTTTTTAGTTTAGTTTAGTTTGGTTTTACAAAATTGCCGTTCTCTTCTTGGAGTGTGTTCGACTCAAGTGTGGGGAAGTTCTTACGATTTTCTTTACCGTGTTAGGGACAACTCGGATTTTTCATGGGGGGCAGGGCAATTTTTGTGTTTTTATAATATGTGTTTTCATAATATAATTTAAAATATAAAAAAAATTACCTTCAGACACCACCGTAACCTACGGTGGATACCATAAGCTATGGTGGATTTTGAAAGTCCTACGCCAGCCTTAAACTGCCTTAATGTGAACATCTTAGCCAGAGGCCACCGTACGGTAGGCCCTGAGAAAAGGGGCGTCGGGTTTTGTTTACTTAATATAAAAAAATAATAATAACAACTAACCTCCACCACAAAGACGGGATCTATCTTCTCCAACCACAAATTTTGCTTATCATCTTCCTCATCTCTCCCAACCTTTAAACCCTAAATTCCCACTTCAAACCATCACAATTTCTGGCTAAAATTAAGTGATTTTTGGGTCTATTTTGGCTAAAATTTCACAAGGATTCCAATGGTGTACTCGTATTGTGAAGAATATTGTGTTTTGGTGGTCTATTTTGGACAAATAGGTTCGAAACTTTTTGGGATTTTTGTGGGTTTTGGTTTATATTGAATCTTTTGTCATATCCTTATCTCCTAAGACACCAAGGTATGTAAATTCTTTTCATTATTGAAGGTGTCTTGTAAGGAAAATTGTAAGTTGTTCAAAATAATTTTGCATCCACACTTGCTTGAATTTTTTAAATGATATGGACTTGTGATTTTAATGGGTTATGTTTGTAGATATTAAGTATTGATTCAAATATATTTTTGGGCAGATTTTGGTTATTTAGTTGACATAATGCTCAAAATTTTTGAAAATGTTGATTATTGTGTTTAATTTGCATCGACAACCATAGTGTCAAGCAAGTGTGGGGATGTTTAAGATTTAAGAAAGTAAACTTGTTCCTGGGTTGTTGTTTGTTGTGTTTACAGAATGGGTCGCAAAGGAAAAGAGCCAGTTGGGTCTTCTAGCTATCCGGCTGAGCAGCAAAAAAGGAGAAAATTAATACTTCAGCCGGATGTAGAAGAGGAACAAGAAGATTAGAAAGGTGAGAAACCAATTTGAAATTCGGGGTCTTTGACAGACCAACCGATTGAATGGTAACCAGAACTGCTTCATGAACAAATGAACTATTTAGCTCAGAAGAAAGAGGCGTTCATTTTTGAAAAAGAGGGAAGCGAAGTTGGTCCGTTTGGTGTCACTGATAAGTTTCGTGCTTTGGGTTGGGAAACTGCTCTAAAGTGTTATGAATGAGAGTCGACTAATTTGTTTGATATGGAGATACAGGAATGGGTTGCTACCTTATGATGTGTTACAAGTAGTAATCCATCAAAGACAAAGTTAATCGGTATTGTGAATGGGATTGAGGTGAAGATGTCGTTTGATAGCTTGAGACGGGTTGCGAAGTTTGACACCAAGCTAGCTAATCAGTATATGTTACCGAGTTGGGATGATTTGTATTTTATGCCTGAAAAGCACCCAATGTGGAACACGATGTTGGATTATTTTTTTTTTCCAAGAACATTCGCCAGAAAGCTTTATTAGAAAAATCTAAAGATTGAAGCACACTTAATGTTGATGATAAGTATACATAATATCATTCCGTGACGGGGGGATGATTGAGGTAAGGTATCCCAAGGTACCAATCTTATACTCATTGTTACATGGATCACCGCTCAAATAAGATGTAGGGAAAATATGTATAAATTATGTGAATGAAGAACTGCATAAATATACAAATTACTGAATTGCTAAAAGAATGGCCATGGTTAAAATATATTTTTAAATAACTTGAAAGGAAACAATTGGTTGTGGCAATGATTATTATTATAGAAAACACTAATTAATTAATTGTGTGGCAATTATATAAATGGAAGTTGTACTAGGTGTCTAGAAAAAAGACATGCGAATACATAGTTTTGTTTTAATAGTATAGGCAGATTATTTCAATGAATTATAAGTATAAAATTTGATAAAGAGCTTAAACTTTTACTTAGATTATATAGAGATTTCAATGTAAATATCAAAACCGAATAGATCTACTTTTCACTAGGGCATAATTATATGGTTACGTTGTAGTTATATTAAAATGATATAATACAATATTGTGAGAAGCTAACTAGAAGAAACCCTAAACCCTAAACCTTAGGTCTAGGTGCTTTTCTTCTATTATTCAAGGCTCTTTATTTTGGGGGCGTATATGATTCTTGCGCTCCGGGATGAGGAGATGTAAGAAAAATCACCAACTTGACGCTTAGCCCAAGTATCATATTTGGTTATTTACTAAAATCGCCCTTTGGGGGGGGATGTGTTGAAACCCGTTACGGATCTAGCCACTATGATACATCGATTATACAATACGAATCTAAACGTTAATTATTACTTTATTGATAAATATGGAAGAATACATTATGGTGGATGGAAATAACTTATGGAGAGCATAATTTAGATCTAGATCTCTCTTTTAAATATGTACACCTACAAATGAGCATGAATATGCCTATTTATAGGCCAAAGCACCAATTCGTTAATTTAGTCTAATTCGTTATATCTTCATAACGACTTAGACTCCATTCGTTATGATTCCATAACGAGTGATGATAACTTAACGAACCAGCCTCCATTCGTTATATTACATAACGAATGGGCTTATAAACTTAACGAACTAGCTCTCGTTCGTTATGCTACCATAACGAATGAGCTTATACCTTAACGAACTAGCCTAGCATATAACGAATGGACCTCATTCGCTATACAAACCATAGCGAATGGGCCATTTACAATAAATAAACAATCTAGACTATGTATAACTTATTCGAATGCTACGGACAACCATTTCGTGCACTAACAGACACCCCCTTTTCCATAGCTATCGAATACTTTAATCTTGAATACTTTAACTGCAAATCACCAGTCACAAACCGTGCACTAACAGACTCCCCCTTGATTGATGATTTTCGGGCTTGTGCAAACGGACAATCTTTAAATCTTTTCAGCAAACCAACAACCTGTAGCTTCTCATATTAGATCACCCCCTCATTGTGAGCAACTCTTGGAGATCATTCTGATCATCCACTGGCGTATGATATGGTTAAATCTTTCAACAATCAGCAGCAAGTCATCAGCTATCCGTCAACACCGGTAAAAGAAAAAAACATATCTTTTCGTTTAACCTCGTCACACATCTTCATGAACAACTCGATCATTCAACATCTTTCACTTAGGTTTTCCCTCTCTTGATAACGTGTATCCAAATATACTCTTTGAAGCTCTTCCACATGTCGTTCGCAAAGATGCACAATGTTTGGGCATCATAAGATTCAGAGTTCCAACCTCCATTAATAAACCTCAAATGATCAAATTCTTCACTCCAATGCCAAGACTCGTATATTCTTCAATAAGATCAACTCGTTCGAGAATCGTCCCCCTCAACAGAAGTAATCCGCCATTTACTCGTAGCCAACATAGTCAGGATCAAGTCCCTCAGAAAGAAGTAAACGAACAGACACTCGTATCCCACATAGTCAGGTTTCAATCTTTTAACAAATCAATCACCAATCGAAGAACACTTGCAGTCTTGAACTCAGTCAAACGTAGCTATGTAAGCATGAATTACCACCCGAATTGCAGTAATTTTTCAAGAAACCTTGCAAATGTAGGAAGATACGAGCCAAATAATCTCAAATGAAAGTTTTATCTCCCCCTTTTCTTGACAAATTCGGCAAGGTCTTAAATAATCTTCAATGAGTACAAACAAACACACTCCTCCTTAAATTACACGAGATCTCCCCCTCGACCAGTCGAAACGCATAAACAGTCAGC
Organism: Bidens hawaiensis; assembly: GCF_021521415.1. Lineage (NCBI taxonomy): Eukaryota > Viridiplantae > Streptophyta > Magnoliopsida > Asterales > Asteraceae > Bidens > Bidens hawaiensis. The sequence continues at coordinate 292,014 of NW_027493458.1, read as the reverse complement.
AGAAAAATACATTACCAAAATTTGCACGAAGAGTCTCCAATACATTAGAAACATCCCAGAAAAATTTCAATTAAGAAAATTTTTCCCAATTTTCCCGCCAAAAATTCATCGAAAAATTTCGAAAAATAAATTTTAATGCCAAAATTTTCAAGAATAAAAACTCACTCACAAGGAGTATTCTGGAAAAAATTCACGCAAGAAAATTTTTCCCGCCATTTTTTTTTTTAACGAATTGCCTCTCTAATTCGTTATAAATAATTCTCCCATTCGTTAACTTAGTTCGTCATCTCCATTCGTTAACTCAGTTCGTTATAAATTATCCACCATTCATCAACCATTCACTGATTCGTTATACACTTAACGAATCAACTCAATTCGTTATAAATAATCATCCCATTCGTTATAACAGTTACACGAATGGCCTCCCATTCGTTAAGATTTCACTTCGTTATAACAGTTAACGAATCACCTTAATTCGTTGTCAATACCTTAACGAATCACCTTCACGAAATAACTTAACGAATTGCCTTAATTCGTTATCATAACCTTAGCGAAGTAGCTTAACGAATCACTCTAATTCGTTATCGTAACCTTAACGAATTAGCTTAACGAATTAACTTGATTCGTTAAATATTCCATAACGAATTGCTACAATAGATTCGTTAGACTTTCCTAACGAATCAGCTACAGTAATAGCGAATCGCTACAGTAACGAATCAGGTTGTTGGATCTGTAACTGCTTCGCCGGAAAAAGCTGTTACATCGCCGGAAAAACTAGATCTGGCCGGAATCTGGATTTTTTGAACTTCATCCATGGTGAAATCATCAAAACACCATAAATAACCATGAAAATCTACCCGAACACTCGGATTTTCACCACGATTCCGAATATATCAACCATTAAACTTAACAACCATTAATTCAACATCAATTAACTTAACCCATATCATGCTCTTCCATGGTGAAACCTTCAATTCACCATAATTAACCACCAAATTCCACAGAAACATGAGGATTTCAATTCTAAACACAAATCCATCATCCAATTAACTTAACAATCACTAAATCATCATAAACCGAATTCAAAAGTTAACATACTCTTCCATGGTGAATCACTCAATACACCATAACTTAACACCAAATTACACAGGAAGTTCCCTCTTCCATCCATAAACACGAATTCACACTCAAATCCACCAATAACACACTAATTTACTCCAGATCTGACCAAAACCCGAAGAACATGAAAAATATGAAAAACTCAGATTCATACCTTAATCGAAGCATCAAGAGCAGCTCCTGCTCTGATACCACTTGTTTGATCCCATTTTAACTCGTTATAATCAATATTTTAGATCTAATCCAGATCTATATGGCAATATTAATTATACGGATCTAACTCTCGAATACCTTAGTTCGATTGCTATTCATATGTAGTATATATTATCAATAAGTTTAACGTGAAGCTTGAGAGAGAGAGAGAGAGAATACTTTAAATCTTTCTGAATAATATTAATTCTCTCAAAACTTCGACATTTTACAAGTGAACAGTGGTTCACTATTTATAGAAGACGATCTGGTTCGCTAACATCCCCTAGCGAACCAGCATCCGCTATGTTAAATAAATTAACTTAACGAACCACCCCCTGATTCGTTAACATCCCCTAACGAATCAGGAGGGAATACATTATAATGTCTTAGTTCGCTAACATTCCTAGCGAACTAGACTTAACCTTAATGAACTAGTCTTAGTTCGCTAACATTCCTAGCGAACTAGACTTAAACATAACGAATTAGACTAAAATAAACATTAAATATTACATTTAAATATCAAATAAACATTAATGATAATTACAAAGACTCTAGACGCAAAACCGTGCACTAACAGACACCCCCTCGTCTTGAGCTCTTTGTCTTTAACTTATTTGAAACGCTTGCCAATCTCTGCAACTATGAATCCTATGTTCATGGCATACACGAACGACACATTGGAATTGCATAGCCAGGTCATAATCTTCTTGGCGTTCAAACAAAATTTGCTTCCTGTGTAGCACGTCATTGTCTGTCTCTGATAAATTAACCAACCACATCGGATCGATTATCTTGATGAGCTCAGTCTGTAGTCCTCGACCACGAACAATAACGGCCTTGCCAGTACGATTGTCATAGTACCAACGGTTGAAAGACAGATAAATATCTTGAGGCATTGTCTTCACAGGAACTCTTTTCATTGTCTTTGGTGGCATCACTTTCAAGACAAGTTTCTTCCAGCCGGTCCTTGGATCAATCTAATCAGTACGTTTACGTCTTGAGACCTGGGGCTTGAAGAATTTGAAGCCATGATTGACCTCGAATAGTAAGTGTTGATGAAACCACTCAGCAGTTCGGTTACCCCCACGATTGATAAATGGACGTCTCGCGAGGGTGCGTACGTCCCAACGCGGTAGTGTTAAAACATCCATTATCCTCTCGTAATATTGGACACCCTTTTCCCATTTAACAATACATACCTTAAGGTCTGAATCGTAGAGCCAGGAGACAATATCACCATATACCTTAGAAACAGTCTTGAAGGTAGTCATCTGATTTGCCTCAATTCAAGCAGCAGCTGTATCCTTTCTTTCTTTATCTACATACTGATAAGCACTGATGATCTTACCCACTTTCTGGTGTTTGAGCCATCTTTCAATGTCATCATCAGTCACTTCTTTGAGTGAAGGAACAGTCCGTTGCACAATCTTCTCCAATTCATTCTCAGTCTCCTTAATTACGTCTTCATTGAATACCGGAGCACCTTGATCAACATTTGCGTGTTGATACAAGTCCGGGTACTCTTCAGCTGTCACATCCTCCATTTCAATCTCCTCGTTCTCATAAATAAAATCTATATTCATAAATAATGGAACAACCTCCATTTCTTCCTCATTGATCACTTCGACATCGGGCTCAGTCTCTAACTCAGTCAACTGATCGTCATTTAGCCCAAGCAGAATCGAAATCTGCTCCCGTGTCAAAGATCTAACCACAAACTCACCGATCTGTATCTCATCTTTGTTCACCATACTTCTAACCATTCCCAATTCATCAATAAATGTCACCGTGTTAGCCTCAATCATTTCTATTGGCTTGGCTGCTGTTGGATCTTGATATGAAATTATCTGCTTGTTCGAATCATCAGCGCCACTGACATCAGCACCAGAGGATGAACCGTGCGATTGTTTAGGCTCACCTCCTGCATCAGACTCGTCAGGATCATCATCATCATTTTGAGTTTCTTGAGGGCATCTTCTTTACAAGTTAATTGTAAAATTAACTCATCTTGTTCTTTTAATTTCACCCCCTGAGACTCAACAATCGCACGCAACGACTTGGTCTCTTTCTGACAGAACGAAATATAGCTCATCATTTTTCGTTGATTCTCCATGAGTCGTTCTTGATTGAGTCGATCAGCTGCCATTTGATTTTCATATAAATGTAGCAGATTAAGCAACATTTCCGTTTGACGTCCAGGTGACAAATTGTATACAGATGGATGAACTGGTTGAATAGGTCCCTGAGGCCGAGTGATTCTCATGAAAGAGACATCACTAGGCGGAGGCGGAGGAAAAGTAGTTGTTGGCAGAGGGGGAGGTCCCATTGAAGTGGTTGAAGAAACAGTTGACAGCACAGCAGGAGGCCTCGGTATTTCGGTCAACGCCATTTGAGGAATTAAACCGAGCCTCTCAGGTGACACCATCGTCGTTGTCAAGGTGAGCATCGGAGTGCTAGTAGTTAGCGGCACCGCCGAGCTTTGAGTAGTTGATTGACGTGGTAGTGGTGTTCCAATAATTACCCCAGCCCCAGCAGACACACGAGGCTTCTTCGATGGTTCATCAGTAGCTACCCGCTTTGCCCTTTCGTTTTCGTTCTAGCTGAACTTTCATGGTGGCAGCTAGGGCAGCATCGACTGCATCTTGTTGTTCTTTCAGAGCTCGCTCACCAGCTCCATCATCACCATCATCATTGTTACCATCATTGTTCCCACCTTCTCCTCCTTCATGCTCGGAATCCGAATCATCATGTATCCAGCGCTCATTAGGAGGACATACGTAATCCGGATTGATTACATGACCAATCATCCGTTTGTCCTGTGGCTTGTCTTTTCTATATATTAACATACGATGCACCGTTTCAGCTTTCATATGTTCCATATCAAGAATATCGTTCACCAACGATCGATCAATCACCAAATTCGGTATCAGGTCCTAAATAATTAGCTGTAAAAAGCATGGATACATTAAGAACTTCTTCGACGGTAGAGTTTGCTGAACTTGCTCTTTCAGATGATCAAAGATAAACGCCGATTGTAAACTTAGTCTGCATTCATCGAAACGACCTCGACGTCCACTCAAGCAATGAAGTAAGACATGCATCAAATACTTGTATGGTGGACACAACCCATTCTTGTTCAACATGGACCGACGAATATCACCCCCATAATTTAATCGTGTGAATAAACCCCTAACTAGCGTCCTGTCAAATTCACTCGGATAATCATCACTATCGTCAAATTGAAGTACCCGACGAATGACCTCAACATCAATCGTAATGGGAATCTGATTGATTGTAGCTTGAACCCAATTATTTTCTTCAACATATACCGCCGTGTTCCAAAATTGTCTGATTATACTAAGATACACCTTAGGTTTAGCAGTGATTGCATAATGTATCTTCGAACGGCGTAAGAAATTCAACATAGCTCCGAACGTCCTTAAATCAGCCACATCATGATCGACATAAGCACAGATGTTGTGCTTCTTATCGAACGGTAATAGAATCATTTCGACTTGTTGAGCTTGTTGTTGTGGTTGTTCTTGACGAGGTTGTTCCTGTGGTTGTTCTTGTTCAACCATGATTTACTGTATAAATAAAACCAATATGAGAATAGATATCACAATATATAAACAAAAGATATGTGTAATTAATCTAGTTACACGTATTAGACAATTTAAATCCTTTAATTAAATTAAATGAATATTAAATTTTTTTTTTAATGTCATTCGTTAAGAATCACACTGATTCGTTATACAAAGATAACGAATCACGCGATTCGCTATCAAGTAAATAACTTAACGAACTGGACCTAGCGAATCACTATTTAATTTTAACGAACTAATCTCTAGTTCGTCATATTTTAAACGAATCAAACTCTGATTCGTGTGACATCTTATTCGCTAAGCTAGTTCGTGTAAAATCTTAACGAATTGGACACGAAACAGTTCCAATTCGCTAAGACTAACGAATGGTCATAATTAAGACTTTTTCTTTGACTTCACAAAGTCAAGGTCAAAATTATCAAGAACAATAATAGTCAACAACTTAAACCCAGATTCAATTCGGCCATAACCATCGTTGAACCATCAAGATAATCAGCTTGTTAAGCTCGGAAACACACTCGTTAATGTAGGTGAATGAGATTGAGACTCATTACCCAAATGTGTTAATAATCAAACGAACCAACAGTGAATATCAAAAACACATAACAATAATTAACCCAGCAAACAATAATCAAATATTGATTAGAGTCCACCAAGGGTATCGGAAAGTGATTCCGATCAAAATGATATCAAAATCAGACAATTAAGAACATAAATTATACACAAACGAGTTTCAAAGGTTCAAAACCCTTAAACCCTTAAAACTACATAATTCAACAGTTAATTCATTGTCATTTTTGACGGTAATGATATCGCCAAGAACATTTATACCTTAGAAACTCAAATTGACCTTTGAAATGTTCAAACTTAAAGATCGAAAATATCAGAGAGAATTTGAACAGTTTCTGAAAGATGAAGAAAGAAGACGAACAGTGGCATACTATTCGTTATCTTGTCTTATATAGCAGTGCACGAAACCCTAGGCACAACTTGCACGAATCAAACGATTCGTTTAACTTAAAGTTAGCGAATTAGCCCATCCGCTAACACAATTCGTTACCAAATGTTAGCGAATCACGATGTGATTCGTTAAATTAAAGATAGCGAATCAAGACATGATTCGTGTCATGATTCGTTAAATATGTATAACGAAGGGATGATTCGTTACAGAGTGCGGAAGCGAATTAGATTAGCGAACCAGAAGCTAGTTCGCTAAAGAATCATCTAGTTCGTTAACCATACATAACGAATTGGATTTTAGCGAATTAAACCCTTTTATTTAATTTTAAAGTATATAATTAAATGAATGAATAAATTAATGAAATAAATAAAGAATTAAATTAAATCAATAAGTTAAATTATCGAGAAATCCTTATATCCCGACAACCTAATACGTTAAAATTGTTTCAGATTACCGAAACTTAACTTAAAGATTTATTTAAATATTTTGTATAAATATGACGAAAATATTTTTGGAATTTGTACCACTGTATTTTTGAAAATATTTTGTATAAATATTTTTGAAAATATTATATCAGATAACACTGTTGAAACCCGTTACGGATCTAGCCGCTATGATACATCGATTATACAATACGAATCTAAACGTTAAATTATTACTTTATTGATAAATATGGAATAATACATTATGGTGGATGGAAATAACTTATGGAGAGCATAATTTAGATCTAGATCTCTCTTTTAAATATGTACACCTACAAATGAGCATGAATATGCCTATTTATAGGCCAAAGCACCAATTCATTAATTTAGTCTAATTCGTTATATCTTCATAACGAATTAGACTCCATTCGTTATGATTCCATAACGAGTGATGATAACTTAACGAACCAGCCTCCATTCGTTATATTACATAACAAATGGGCTTATAAACTTAACGAACAAGCTCTCATTCGTTATGCTACCATAACGAATGAGCTTATACCTTAACGAACTAGCCTAGCATATAACTAATGGACCTCATTCGCTATACAAACCATAGCGAATGGGCCATTTACAATAAATAAACAATCTAGACTATGTATAACTTATTCGAATGCTACGGACAACCATTTCGTGCACTAACAGACACCCCCTTTTCCGTAGCTATCGAATAATTTAATCTTGAATACTTTAACTGTAAATCACCAGTCACAAACCGTGCACTAACATGATGAATTGTTAGTGTAGACGATATGGAAGATATAATAGGAGGCCATGTATGCTTAGGTTCCATATGTATACTTGGTTTAATTTGGCATATCTTAACCAAACTTTTCGCATGGGCTCGACGTGCACTTGCATGGTCTGGAGAGGCTTACTTATCATATAGTTTAGCGGCTATATATCTCTTTGGTTTCATAGCTTGTTGTTTTGTCTGGTTCAATAATACGTCTTATCCTAGTGAGTTTTTTAGGGTTTAGGGTTTTTTGGTGATGAGTAATATATGGAAAAGCAGAAAGAGTGTGGATAGCAAAATCATACCTCATTGTCGATTAATCACCGCGTTGCTAAAGATGTATAGGGAAATAAATGCTGGTGATTAGGGCTTGTACAGAAGAATCATACCGTTTGATATTACTCGTTTTGTGTTTGGTTGGGAATACAAACAGTCTGAGAGGTATCACAAGCTGAAGAGTGATAGAAGAAGATGGAGAGTGTTGAAGGCAGACGCAAGACCGTTGCAACCGGGTGAAGAGGATAAGCCTAAGAATGAGGAAAGTGGTGAAAGTGGAGATGAGGATTATCAACATAATCCGAATGTGGACCCCATGGATTCGGATCCAGCGGGGTCGAGTAGGGGTGAAAGGCAACTGGGTGTTCAGTCAGGGTATTTGGGAAGTGTGTTTGATTATGCACAAAGGCCGTATGATTCAAATTGGGCCTACCAAGGGACCATGCAAGAGGTGGTGGAACAACAACAACCACCTACTTTTGCGGATTGGTCCGAATCTTCCCAGTCCACATTCGATCAACAAGCATTCATGGGTGCAAGTATGGAGAGGGCATTAAAGCAAAATTATGACCGCCAAGAGCAATGGAACCTAACTAGTGCTTATGCCTTTGAACAAGAGATAAACAACCGGTACCTTGATGACCGATACCGAAGGATGCATGATGCATGGCATGCGGGGCAACCAGTTGTGGCTGACCCGCCAATCATGGATTACACTACCTTGCCACCGTATGATGGTAGCGTGACATACCCTACGCCACCATTGCATCATTCCATGTGGGTGGATCCCAACCAAGGTTTAAGTCAATATGCCTCGCAACAACAAAGAGGTGAACAAGGTGGTGGTGAACAAGGAGCATTTGGATTCAGCGAGTTCTCGGATATGATGGCATCCATATTCGGGCCACCTCAGCCGCGCTACTACTAATCATGTGCTTTCTTGTATTAATTTTGTATAGTGGTGAATATTTCTTTTTGTATTGTTTATGGTTTGGGTGGTGTTGTATATGATATTGATTTCGGGGTTGTGGTTCGATGGGGGATGTGAACTTTATTTATAAAAATTAATATATATATATATATATATATATAATATAAAAATAAAAAAATATATGTGTCAAAACCATACATTGGGGACAATGTATCCCAAGTGTGGGGATATGGAAAATTTTTAAAAAAATATATATTTTTGAGAAAATTTCAAATTTTTGAGAAAATTTTTGTTTGTGGTTTAAAAGATGCGTTGAGGTAAAATGTCCCTTTTCATGGTCATTTTTCCCTTGTTTGAGTGTTGCCGAGTTTAAAAAAATGGTGCTAGAATTTCAGCCAAGGGTAACATGTTTTTGGGTATTTATCTCACGTAACATGTCGGTAACAAAATTTCCGGTTGGAACTTTATACGACTGTTATCATTGGTGGCATTATTTGAGGATGGCAGTGTGACCCTTCCAGTTGAAACTTGTGTAATGAATGCTTTCTGAGACCTTATCATGGCATGAGTAAAAAGATGATAGAGGTATTTCGGAATAGCCTCATATGTATGTGTGCGAGTGTAGGTTTTGGGGGTTGGTCCTCATACATTATACATATGAGCGTGGTTAATGAGATGGGCGGGGGGTTGGTTCCTTTAGAAGCCAGTATTGGACTTATGTCAGGTCCCAAAAAATATGTTTGATGGTCGTTTCGAATCGGATCTTAATCAATCATGTCATAACTCACACAAAATTAATCGTGTTGACAAGAGAGTTAATGACGGGTTACTATATTTAAAAAGATGACCGTTTGTTAAAGGCGGAATCAATAACAAACATATGGTTGCAATGAATATTCAATACACGAAGACACACGAAAGATTCACTCAATAGATTTCCATTTATATAACGTTAATCATACAAAAGGATAATCGATTAGGGTTTAGGAGGAATCCTGGGACAGCCGTCACACACACAATATTCTCTTAATTAATGTGTCGGTCTTATCCACTCGTATATTCCGTCTCTTTTGTGTCTCCCTTTGGCGGCGTGCCCTAATTATTCTATTTATAGGCCTGCCAACCTAAGACAGGCTGTCATTCCTTCTAGAAACCCTATCCGATAGTACATACTCAATTTACATATTCAAAAATATACTAAGTGTAAAACAAGTCTTCCGGGTAAGCTTTTCATTAAACTTCAGTCTCCGAGTACGCAGTGTACTCGGCCTTCCTTCAGACTTTGTAAATATAGAAGTGTACTCGGAATCAGTTTCCGGGTAGACTTTACTTAGAGAATATTTTACCAAGTAAAATATTCACCGAGTAGACTTCAATCTTCTTGGACTTATCAAACTTTGCTCGACAAATCCTCACGAGCAACCTTGTTCTTCTATGATCCTGTTCGGCTCTTTGTTAGTTGAATAACTTATTTGATAAGGCGTACTCGGGAGTACATACCTTACTCGAGCAGAACCTTACTCGATATAACTTAGAGATATTCCATCAACTCATCAAGTATACTCGGACCATAATTATTAAATAATACCTTGCCCGGTCTTCCAATTACTTGGCTTCTTGGACTTGGTTGACCATACCTTACTCGGAAGAGTAAAATACTTGGTCTTGAAGAACAACCCTGCTTGACAAAGTGAACCTTACTCGGATATGCCAAATAGATGAACCTTACTCGGAAATCACCAAAAAGCATACCTTGCTCGGATATCCACTTAAGAAGATTATTTGAAGTAAACCGTGCCCGGAAGGCAAAATCTCGTACTCGGCTAAGTAAAAGCTTACTCAAATGTCCAAGGTGTACCCGGGTTCAATACTTAGCAGTTTCTGAGGAGGTTGAGAAGATTCCAATCTTCAATATTCTTCATTTAGGTCAAATCTCCTCATTTGGGTCAAACTCTTGACCCAACAATCTCCCCCTAGATTGGAACACCTCAGCTGACCCAAAACACTCTATGGTTACTTACACTTAGCAAAATACACATCAAATTTCGTAATTGAATTACATAATCAAAGGTTTGTCCGAAGACATTACAAAGAAAAGCCTATTCTATCTCGTTTGTCTTTTCCTCTCATTGTAGGCTACTTGTCTTCTCAGCTGGATCACAGATGCTGCCCTTTCTCTGAATATATTGAGCACTTGGTAGTGAATGTGTCCTTCTTGTATCACCAAGTCTCTTATATCAGCAAGATCATCATTATGTAGGCATGTCAGATCTGCATCCTTCTTGATTGTTGCCAAGGCCTTCCCATCTGAGTTCCTCAGCACATAGTGGCCAGTGTCTTCTCTGTATTCAACTTCTGTAATGACACCATTTTTCTGCACTGTGTAATTCGGCCTTCTCATCCTTCTTCCCAAGCTTATTCAAGTCTCCATGTTGGACAGAGGATTTTGATCTCGGACTCTCATCTGGAAGTTCAGTTCAGCCCTGTCCATTTTCTTCAGTTTTTCTGACCTCTTTGACTTGTGAAGTTGGATCAGTCTCCAACTTCTCTTTTCTTTCAAAAACTTGAAACCATCAGCAGCCTGTTCTTTCAGATACTTAGATAAGTCATTCATTTGTCTTCCTGCTGATCTGTCTCTGTCCCTGTAATCATACAAGTGAAGTGACTCCATTCTTCTTAGTTGTTCTTCTTTGTATTCTCTGAAATCACTTCTTACAACAATCTCCCTTAACTGCCTACTTTCCATTATGACTTTCAAAGAATCAGTAACTGAATCATAATAAAGCTCTCTTGGTAGATCCACACCAGACTGTGGTCTTGTTCTTTGTTGCACTGAGCTACTTGATTCCCCTCTTCCTGCTTGTCCTCTTCCTCTTTGCATTCTTTGATGGATTGGTGGTCTGAATGGAATTGATTTCTTGGGCTTTTGAGATCCCAAGTTGAATGTCTTCTCCACCATCTCAGTAGGAAGGTTTGCAATCTCTACAATGTCATGTCCTGCTGACTCCAGTTCTTTTAACATTTTAATCATTCCCGGAGTTCTTGCCAGTCCAGCAGGCACAAATCGACCATCAGAGTAATATCTGGGATTTTCTCCCTCCCTTAAGGCTTTTTCCCACTCATTCTTCTGCAAATAGAAAAGAGTCTTAAGATCCTCTTTCTCCAAAACATTAAAATCTGCCTCAGTCATCCCTCTTTTGTTTATCATTATATTTCTTAGGATGCTGATTATTTCCTCATTCTCCCAAGGCATAAATGGTTCAGTTTCTTGTTCAGGCTTTAAATCATCTTGAGGGATATGAGTTTCAACAGGTTTGACTTGCTCCTTCTCCATTTCTCTTAATGTCTGAATTTTTCTTTTCTTCTTTTGAGGCTCATCAGGTAGTTCAGTTTGAGTTGTGCTCTCAGTATAGACCCTTTTCATCTCTTTCTGTTTCATCTTGGAATACTGGTCAAATACTGCCTCTTTGCTTAAGTTTCTCACAACTTCAGGCTTTATCCCTTTCTCAATCAGATAACCACACATTCCATCATACTTTTTCTTTAATTCTTCCACCTCAACCCTGTCATCCTTTTTAACAAATTTTTCTGACACTATCTCTTTCTCACTTTTGTACAGATCTTCAATTTGATCAATAGTGTATCTTTCTAAAGCAGCTTCAGGATACCCTCTAACCTTCAAAAAGGTTTTTATAGTGCTCAGTGTTTTTCTTTCTTTTCACAACCTTCTTTAGGACTTCCTCTGCATTTATTTCAATTATGCCCCTTTGAATATAAGTCATTTCAGCTTGAGGGGTCTCAGCATTAGAGCTTGTGTCAACTTTCTCACCTCCTTGATCAGGGTGATCATCACCCTTTCCATCAGACTCCTCAGAGTCATCCTCCCCATCATCTGATAGATCATTCATGGCATCTATCTTTGGTTCATCAGAGGCAGGATGCTCTGGTTCAGCAATATCAATATCATGAACCTCAACCTCAGGGACATCAACATCAGGAACCCCTGGTAATTTTTCTCCTGGTTTCAGTGTTTTCAAGGGGATTGCCCTGATTGGTTCATTATCAGTCTGTTCAGTAGATTTCCTTCTTCTTTGATAAGTCTTTTCAAATCTTCTTTCTCCCCATTTACTAGCAGGGTTCTTTTTCATGTCTTCTTTTACTTGATCAACCCATTTCTTAGCAGCTTCAGAAGCAATTGACTCCCCAATCTCTTCAGGTATAATCATGTCAGTGTGAAGATTGGTTGATTGTTCAACGGTCTGCTCTTGTTGCTCTTGAAACTTGTTAACCACCTTTCTCAAAGAGTCATCAACCTCTTGAGTTATGTTCATATTCACCAGTATTTCAATAACCACTTGATCTGCCACATCTTGAAATATTTCTTTTGCTACATTGGCTTCATTGACCAATAGGTCCTGCTGTGCCAACTCTTCTTCAGTCAAGGAATGGGCAATTGCTTCCCTTTCCATTGACTCTTTAATCAGTCTTTCTCTCTCAGCAAGAGCAGCAGCAGTAGCAGCAGTGTCAACAAAGGATACATCTTTCTCAACATATACAGCAGGCTCATCCTCTGTTGCTATCATTTTACCCTTTTCTTTCCTTCTCATCACCTGTTCTTCATCCTCTTGTTCAACACTATCAAACTCATCAATCTCTTTGAATAAGTCTTCCAATTCAGAGTCATGCTCTACCCTCTTGGAACTAGCTTCTTGATCATCAATTGGCTCAGTGTGTTCTAGTTCCTAAGTAGCAGCATTCACATTCACATTCTCCACAGTCAGTTCTTCATCAATAATCTCAGTCAACTCTTCTGTCAGCACATTCTCAACATCATCATTCACATTCATTACAGATTCATCACTTTTGTAACACCCCGTAACCGCAGCGGAAACGTAAACGGGATGCAACAGACACCTCTGATATCAACCACATTGTTTATAAAGAAAACTGAATACATTAATATACTTCAAATTACATTATCTCGTATTTCATTACCGTCTAGGTGATACACACATCATACAATACGATACATAATTCTATTTATTATAATGTATCCTAACATCCCGCACGCAAATCTTACACACATCAAGCACTTAGCACGTAAGCATTCACTTCATCTTAATTGTACCTGAAAAGCATGTGAGAAAACGGGTCAACTACGAATAGTTGGTGAGTTTCACAATTTGAGTAAACCATGATAAATCCATATCATAATATAATATTATCGATGTAATTATGCTGAGCCCACAAGTGAAACCTCTGACTATCCACACACAACCCCGTGGCATACTCCGCCCACGGACCTGCCCCAAACCGCTATGCCTAACATTACATAGCAAAATATATAGAACAACAAAATAGACCTGGGCAACTGGCTGGGAAACATCAGCAAATCCATGACGGACCAGTTGGGTTTTTCAGACCAATAGTACTATCCACACTCTACCGGCTTTCAGTTAATCACTCGTGTTCCGGGGCCTTATAATGTTAGCAACTCAGACAATTACCATCTTAGTACATTTCCGTACGATTCCCGTACAATAAAATATATATAAATACACGCAAATCCATGCTTCAGTATGTAAAACATTTCAGTAGTAACATGCTTCCGCCCCGGGAAAGTATTTAAAAATAATTCAGAAAAAGGGGCTCGTGAAACTCACCTTAGCACATGCAAGCAGGTAACAACAGTCATTATCTAGTTAACACGTCCAATCTGTAATATGATCCCTACGATCGTTACTATACAATCACTATTAATATAGCTTTAACCGTGTTAACCGGTACATCTGGGGACACTGTTAACCCAGTACTGTACCCATTCTGGGGGCAATGTTAACCCAGAAACACTTCTCCGGACTCAGATTGTGATATCGTTTAGAGTTCAATAGTCAAAATTACTATTAGTTCGTTTTCCCCGTTTTGCGTGCCAAGCACGGTTATCCGTTTTACGTTTCAAAATGAGTTTGATCACACACGACCCGAAAATAGTTGTTGACTGATATTTTAATTAAAGTTGTGAAATTAGAGCTCGGTTTAGACGCCCCGATTGGTCGCGGGACCCGTTTCCGTCTTTAGTGCACCGGAAACTGTTAAATCGGATAAAATTATTCAAATCATCCGAATTATTTTCGGATGATTTACATTTACTTGTTCAACTCAGTTATATGAAAATAGTTCATTTTTAGGGTTTTTATACACCAGTCAGCTCGTTTAGGTGAACTTTACCGGTTTACGCGTTTTAAACCTTAAAAGTTTGTTTTTGCACAAATAATTATTCGTTTAATCTCGGATCTTGAAACTTTGCACAAATCACTTTTTGACAGTGGGGAATTTTATAAAAACATTTCCAGAATTAATTTTTATATTTAAAATTTATTTATCTATTTTTTAAACACCATTTAAACACTAAATATGTCGTAAATACCAAACGACCTTAGAAAAATCCCAATTTTTTCCTGGATGTCCCCTGCCATCCACATAGTCCCCTGTAATTTTTTTCAGAACCAAAATCTCTTTTTACATGCCATTTTTACTAAAACCGAGCTAGAAAACCCTAGAACTCGTTTAACCGAAAAGCCTACTTAGACTTCTCCAACTGACCTAAAATTTTGTGTGTGACTTATACATGTTATAAAAAGCTTATCTGCAATTTTCCAGAACTTTTCATGTTATTTAACTATTTTTCACCATTTTTAGCCAAAACCGAGCATTAAATTCACCAAATATTCATCCTTTGTCCAAAAATTACCAAAATTTCACAGAACTCATATTTTCATATATCTAACACCTCTGTATAATTTCATGACCTAACTCTAAACCGTTCACAATCTGTCCAAAAACTCATAACCGAACATAAACCGAATACACCTTTTGTTTTCCGCCACTACAAGCTACAAACTCGTTTTTCCGCCTTATCTACCACTAAATACAGAACCTACAACCAACATACCACAATACCAAGCAAGTTACACTCACGATCAAGCCTCTTACACTATAGTTTCGGTTATTGTTTCAAAACTAAAGTTTAAACCGTAAAAATTCGTTTTTGGTTCGTTTAACTCCTTTCTTAGACCAAGATCCCTTGTATAACCCGTATACATCACTTGATCATGCAAGAATCGGTTTTCATCTTCGAAACCTCATTTTCTTGCAAATAAACTCAAGAAACGAAGATGAACACGTAAATAACTCGGTTTTTACCTCGGTTTTCTTGCTAAAAACTCGTGTTTAGATGATCTTGTGGAGAGAATTGAAGATTGTTGAATGTGTTAGTGTAAAAAAAGAAATAATGGAATGGGGTTACCCCCTTATTCCGATCGGTCTCATGGAGGGGTGGGGTGGGACCCACCTTTTCATTCTTAGCCACATGTTTGGATTCTCGAAATCCGGATAATGTTTTGGATAATCTGGTTCAGTTCGTTTTTCGGTTAAATGTTTAATTTGGCTTAAAACGAGGCTAAAACGGTCGTTTTCGGCTTAAAAAATGAAATTTATATAAAACCGATTTAAAAACTTTAAAAACTTAAACCACGACATTTATTAACTTAAAACATCAAATTATTAATAATTGCGCATCTTTTTCGGCTTGATCGATCGTCTCTTGCTCGGTTTGGTATTAAAGGTTTCGTTTAACGTACCGACGTACCATTAAATCGAAAATTCTTTTCTGTGCTTTAATTCACTTATCCCGAAGCTTTAATACTTCGTAAACATCACTAAATATCATAGATATATAATTGAACCCTCGATTCGTTCGGGTTTCAATAACTATCGATCGATTAATCGCATGTTCCATACGATAAGTTATATATTCACGTACAATCAATACAGTGAACCATGTATTCTCGTATAATTACTATGGTAATTCATGTACCCGACATTAAATATAACGTAACTATTGTCTACCGGTTAGGGTATACCTGGTTTAGTCGGAATCGTTACATTCTCCCCCCGTTAAGAAAATTTCGTCCTCGAAATTTTACACGCCCACTATCCCCTCCCGAGAGACAGGTGTGGGTTTTTCCTTCAGAATTCACCCTCGCGTTACCTGGTATAATCTGGTCCTCGCTGTGAATTCCACTTAATCTTAATCAATAAAGCTTGGTGTGTCCAAACTGTTTAGTTTTCCCGTCTACTATCTCTACGGAATTATTTATGATATCAAGCATGTCTTCTATGAGTACTTCCATTACTAGTACTCTCGTTGCCTCATCGCTTAGGTACTTTTCAATCCGTATACATGGCAAAGCATCATGCATAGTACTTAGCCCCTGAAGTACTTTAATCGATAAACTATATGACCAAACATGGAGATAGTCTCACGAGGTCCAATATATTAAGGAGCAATTTTCGGTTTTGCCAAACCTCATATCACCTCTCTAAGGTGATGCCTTAAAAATGCCTTGTCACCTTTTTTCAGTGACAATGGTTTCCTATGAATGTTGGCATGAATCCTTTGCCAATCTCGCGCTGCTTTCAACTTATCTTAAATATTATAGGTCCGATTGGTTGTTTCTCGAATCAATTCAAATCTTATGGCTTGATTGACGCCCATTTTCAATTTAACAAATTGGTGATAATTACTTCACCCATAGAAGCTTCAAGCTCTCGATGCTTCCTTCCCCGCCTTCCAATAATGGAAGTAGGATGACTATTTCGATCTGAGATAATTGAAAATGCTACTCCACGACGAGATACCATTTCACCATCATGAATTTGGGCGAGAATTCATTGTGGTAATCGTCATGGATTGGGATGAAATGCGAGGATTGGTTAATCGATCCGCGATTACCCAATTTACATCATGCCTTTGATATATCTTGGGAATTTGCGTCCCGAAATCCATTGTAATTTATTCTCACTATCATTGGCGAATTTTCTGTCGTTGTGGCGTTCCCTAGGGTTTTCGGTGTGCAGCCTTATCTCTTGCATAAGTCGTACACTTACCGACATACGTTGCTATATCCTTTTTCATACCCGGCCACCAGTAGAACTCCTTCACATCCTTGTACATCTTATCCGATCCCGGATGTATGGAATATTTCGATCTATGCGCTTCGTCCATGATTAATTCACGAAGGTCATGGAGGGTCGGGATCCAAACCCGATTTTTGAAATAGAGAATTTCGTCCACGCGCTGTTCGAAATTCTTCTCATTGCCGTAAAGTCCCTTGTTTTCCAATTGTTCCTCTTTCAACGCCTCACGTTGAGCGACTCGAATCAGGTCTGAAAGGTTCGACTGGACTATCATCCCTAGCGCTCGCATTCACAATGGCTTAACCCGATCTTTCCTACTCAAGGCATCGGCTACGACATTAGCCTTGCCGGGGTGATAACGGATGTCACAGTCATAATCGCTTAACAACTCGACCCATCTTCGTTGAATATGAGACTGTGGTCTCTTATCATCTATAAAATTTGTACATTTGCGTCGTACAAAGGATTATAAGTTGGGTAATGTTAAAAAATTCTTCAATAAACCACTGATAGTCTCCGGCTAGTCCTAAAAATTGGCGCATTTCCTTTGGCTCCTTGGGTGACTGCCAATTTTAATGGTTTCTACCTTACTCGGATCAACGTGTATTCCTTGATGGTTTACAACGTGACCGAGGAATTGCACTTCTTGTAACCAGAAGTTACACTTGGAGAATTTTGCATACAACTTCTCCTGATTCAGAAGCCCTAAAATTATTCTCAAGTGTCGCTCGTGCTCTTCTTTACTTTTCGAGTAGATCAAAATATCGTCAATAAACACGATGACGAATTTGTCGAGGTAGGGTTTACAGACTCGATTCATGAGGTCCATGAACACTGCCGGCGCATTTGTTAGCCCGAAGGGCATAACTAAGAACTCGTAATGGCCGTAGCGAGTCCGACACGCTGTTGTTGCAACGTCCTCCTCTTGGATTTTTCATTTGGTGATAACTATATCTAAGATCAATTTTCTAAAAAATAAATCGCTCCTTGCAGTTGGTTAAACAGATCATTTACTTCGAAGAAGTGAATACCTATTCTTGATCGTCACTTTATTTAATTCTCCCTAATCAATACATATCCTAACACTTCCGTCCTTCATTTTACAAATAACACTGGTGCACCCCATGGTGACTAACTAGGTCGTATAAAACCTTTATCCAATAATTCTTGCATTTCAGTTGGTGCAAGTCGGTAAGATGCTTTAGCAACAGGGCCAGCTTGAGGTATTAAATCGATTCTGAATTCGACCTGTCGGGTTGGCGGTAATCCAGGAAGTTCTTCTGGGAAAACTTCTGGATATTTACGTATCACCGAAACATCTTCTATATGTTTTCTTTTAAATCTGTGGCAATCACCTTTGTTAAATACACCACGTCTTCTTGACGTAATTATTATAACATCTCAAGACGAGATTAGAGTGGTAACATAATACCGTACACTTTTCTCTGTATCTAATCGCTTCATCGTCCGAAATAGAGCTTCTAATCATCTTCTTTTCATATTTGATTTCAGCTTTATGTTGAGTCAGCCAATCCATGTTAACTATTACGTCAAAACTTCTTAACTTTACTGGTCGTAGGTCAATAAGGAAAGGTTAATCGTGCAGAATAATAGGACAATTCCGAACAATTTAGTTAACCATTAGGGGTTTACCGTTAGCGATTCTACAGTATAGGGTTCTATAGTTTCACTAATCGGTATCTTTCCAAATGATAGGAGGTTAACAGGAACTAACTTTTATCGACGACCGTAAAAATATCACTGAAGCCTATTGATTTAAAACTACAACATACTTAATAACACCTTTGGATCATGACGTGCTTTATTCGAATTACTCACAAAAGCACGGCTCCTTGCTTGATCAAAGGTTGATGCTTGTCATGAGGTTAGTCTTCCAACGACAACTTGGTTCAACTTTGGGCAATTTCTCTTGAAATGTGCTGTACTGCCACATTCATAGCAAGTACAACTGTTTGGCATATTTTGATTCTTTGGATGGATTGTTATTGAAGCTGTTGGGTTCGGAGTGGTTGTACACGAATGGGTTGGGGTTGCCGGTTCACACGGCTTCAATTGGTTCTACAATTGGGGCATTACGTCCATCTTTACCACACCTATGGCCTACTATCACACGACATTCTTCTTCCTACCGATAACCATATTTTCCACATTTAAGGAAGGACCCTTCATGCGGTTCATGTTTTCACACCAGAACTAGTCTTAGTATAATTCTGGGTTGTAGGACATACCTACTTATTCAAAAGCCCATCTTGCCCTATACCTTTATCATTTCTCTTCTTTAACACTTGACGTCTCACCTAACGTCCTTCCAGTCCGCTTCCCATAGAGTCAAATATATCAATACTGGCTTGTGACACAACCCTTCCGAAGGTTGTATATTTTACAGGATTGACTATACTCCTTATCGACGGAGTTAGTCCCCGATATAGCGCTCACTTCGCTTACTTTCAGGAGTAATTAGCCATGTTACCAGACATGACAATTCCTTCAAACGATTAGCGTGTTCTAAGTGATCAGCACACAACATTTCTATCTTCCATAGCTCAGTTTCCAATCTCTGAACTTAATTACTCGAATAAAAGTGCTCTAGCCCAAGAATTTTAAATTCCGACCATAACATCTGAGTAATAATTTTCTAACTATAATTTTGTATCATCGTGTTCCATCACGATACAACATAATCTACCAACATATCTGTAGCGTATTTCACTACACAATGTTCTAGACTCTTGCCAATATCCTTAACCATTTCGATCCTTTCTATCCACTCGCTAATCTATTCCTCCTTTTACCATCAGTAAACTATTAATAATTTCCTTAACACAACCAACAAACATAGCCTTCATACCGGATCTAATTCATTACGACTACTATTCATGTTTAGTTTTTAACTAATACTTGTAGTCATAATAGTATTCGGTGGGACATTATCACTCTTAGTAATAACACTAAGAATTGAAATATTCATATTCATGTGATTGCTCGATCTATAATTCTGCGATCACATTTGCATCAACACTAGCAGTGATCTGTGATACGACATTCGGTATCATCATCTGCTATCTTTGAGCAATCAACTGAATCATATCAATCTCCATCATTGGAGTTACTCTTTTTATGTCATTCTGCCGTACCCATCCCGTACACAGTAATCAATACTAATCTCACCGTATAACTCGTTACCAGCTCAATCATAACAGCAGGTACAAATACACACCAAATATTATCATACATATTACACATACCAGTATCTAGTATATATTTCCCACAAATATAATAACATATGGACTTAACCTGACGTCGGTTAACGTTTAAATATGTTTCATAACCCTTGTCACCAACTGACATATCGATCTTTCTCAACAAAGATTAATGTTTAATACGCTTGATTTCAATATCCTTCTGCATATCAGCATAACCGATACATGCTCACCGTGAGCACCAAACGATTACGTACCACGGAGTTATAATATCCGTGTCTATTTGTATATCCGGCATACTCGGTATACCACCTACGAACGAACAACCAACTATGCTATAATGATTCCAACACCTCTTTGTGTATGGGTAATCATTCTATTCGAGTATACATGGGTATGGGCATCTAACGGATGTAAGGATAACATAGGGAGTTGCAAGGTTCAAGGTAATCGCGCAACCCATGTTGCCTTCAAATATTATCAATTACTATTATGGGAAACTCTATCACTTGCTCAGTCAATGTCCTCAGGCGTTCTAGGTTCGCTAAAATCGGTAATTCTCGATCTGGAGGTGGTATGTCTCATAGGTTTGAGAGTGAGAAATACATATATATATTTCTATATATATTATTTTTATCTGCTCATTTATTATCAAATTTATTATTATTATTATTATTATTATTATTATTATTATTATTATTATTATTATTTTATTTTATTTTATTTATTTATTTTTACCCTAATGGAATAGGAATGGGTTCAGGTACAGATCCGTCCGTACGTGAGGGTCGGCGGTTCGGGTGAACATAGGGGGTTATTAGGATATACGGTACCGGTGTTGGTAGGGTAAGGGATTTATCAATTTTGGTTGGGAGTGACGGTTACTAGATATTTCTGGTTAATGTCAAACGGGAGATCTAACTTGGTACTATCATAACTATGGTCCGATAAGTCAGACTTATCATCAACCGATGCTCTAGAAATTTCAGCATCCTTGGTACTTTTATTATTTCATCCCCCGGTTCCTTATCCGGGTCCTATTTCTCAATACATGTACCCACAAGATATGTACATATATATATACACATTAGCACGTATAAATAATATTATATACTTTACACATATGTTGCCATTTTTACCTATTAATGTACCCAATGACTTCCCCTGAATTCCCTCGTGCGGACAAGCCTGTTATTATGTTCCGGACCATAATAACTCACTTGTCCATCCAAGTTCATCCAGATCCCGTCACTATATATTATTAGTTGATATTCAGATCCTATAATACTTGAGCTACTGGTTATATTTTAGGTATTTTTTACAGACATCCTAATTCTTTATAACCAATGGCTCTGATACCAAGTTCTCTAACACCCCGTAACCGCAGCGGAAACGTAAACGGGATGCAACAGACACCTCTGATATCAACCACATTGTTTATAAAGAAAACTGAATACATTAATATACTTCAAATTACATTATCTCGTATTTCATTACCGTCAAGTTGATACACACATCATATAATACGATACATAATTCTATTTATTATAATGTATCCTAACATCCCGCATGCAAATCTTACACACATCAAGCACTTAGCACGTAAGCATTCACTTCATCTTAATTGTACCTGAAAAGCATGTGAGAAAACGGGTCAACTACGAATAGTTGGTGAGTTTCACAATTTGAGTAAACCATGATAAATCCATATCATAATATAATATTATCGATGTAATTATGCTGAGCCCACAAGTGAAACCTCTGACTATCCACACACAACCCCGTGGCATACTCCGCCCACGGACCTGCCCCAAACCGCTATGCCTAACATTACATAGCAAAATATATAGAACAACAAAATAGACCTGTGCAACTGGCTGGGAAACATCAGCAAATCCATGCCGGACCAGTTGGGTTTGTCAGACCAATAGTACTATCCACACTCTACCGGCTTTCAGTTAATCACTCGTGTTCCGGGGCCTTAGAATGTTAGCAACTCAGACAATTACCATCTTAGTACATTTCCGTACGATTCCCGTACAATAAAATATATATAAATACACGCAAATCCATGCGTTCAGTATGTACTTAAACATTTCAGTAGTAACATGCTTCCGCCCCAGGAAAATATTTAAAAACAATTCAGAAAAAGGGGCTCGTGAAACTCACCTTAGCACATGCAAGCAGGTAACAACAGTCATTATCAGTTAACACGTCCAATCTGTAATATGATCCCTACGATCGTTACTATACAATCACTATTAATATAGCTTTAACCGTGTTAACCGGTACATTTGGGGACACTGTTTACCCAGTACTGTACCCATTCCGGGGCAATGTTGACCCAAAAACACTTCTCCGGACTCAGATTGTGATATCGTTTAGAGTTCAATAGTCAAAATTACTATTAGTTCGTTTTCCCCGTTTTGTGTGCCTAGCACGGTTATCCGTTTTACGTTTCAAAATGAGTTTGATCACACACGACCCGAAAATAGTTGTTGACTGATATTTTAATTAAAGTTGTGAAATTAGAGCTCGGTTTAGACGCCCCGATTGGTCGCGGGACCCGTTTCCGTCTTTAGTGAACCGGAAACTGTTAAATCGGATAAAATTATTCAAATCATCCGAATTATTTTCGGATGATTTATTTTTACTTGTTCAACTCAGTTATATGAAAATAGTATATTTTTAGGGTTTTTATACACCAGTCAGCTCATTTAGGTGAACTTTACCGGTTTACGCGTTTTAAACCTTAAAAGTTTGTTTTTGCACAAATAATTATCCGTTTAATCTCGGATCTTGAAACTTTGCACAAATCACTTTTTGACAGTGGGGAATTTTATAAAAACATTTCCAGAATTAATTTTTATATTTAAAATTTATTTATCTATTTTTTAAACACCATTTAAACACTAAATATGTCGTAAATACCAAACGACCTTAGAAAAATCCCAATTTTTTCCTGCATGTCCCCTGCCATCCACATAGTCCCCTGTAATTTTTTCCAGAACCAAAATCTCTTTTTACATGCCATTTTTACTAAAACCGAGCTAGAAAACCCTAGAACTCGTTTAACCGAAAAGCCTACTTAGACTTCTCCAACTGACCTAAAATTTTGTGTGTGACTTATACATGTTATAAAAAGCTTATCTGCAATTTTCCAGAATTTTCATGATATTTAACTATTTTTCACCATTTTTAGCCAAAACCGAGCATTAAATTCACCAAATATTCATCCTTTGTCCAAAAATTACCAAAATTTCACAGAACTCATATTTTCATATATCTAACACCTGTGTAAAATTTCATGACCTAAATCTAAACCGTTTACAATCTGTCCAAAAACTCATAACCGAACATAAACCGAATACACCTTTTGTTTTCCGCCACTACAAGCTACAAACTCTTTTTTCCGCCTTATCTACCACTAAATACAGAACCTACAACCAACATACCACAATACCAAGCAAGTTACACTCACGATCAAGCCTCTTACACTATAGTTTCGGTTATTGTTTCAAAACTAAAGTTTAAACCGTAAAAATTCGTTTTTGGTTCGTTTAACTCCTTTCTTAGACCAAGATCCCTTGTATAACCCGTATACATCACTTGATCATGCAAGAATCGGTTTTCATCTTCAAAACCTCATTTTCTTGCAAATAAACTCAAGAAACGAAGATGAACACGTAAATAACTCGGTTTTTACCTCGGTTTTCTTGCTAAAAACTCGGGTTTTTAGATGATCTTGTGGAGAGAATTGAAGATTGTTGAATGTGTTTGTGTAAAAAAAGAAATAATGGAATGGGGTTACCCCCTTATTCCGATCGGTCTCATGGAGGGGTGGGGTGGGACCCACCTTTTCATTCTTAGCCACATGTTTGGATTCTCGAAATCCGGATAATGTTTTGGATAATCTGGTTCAGTTTGTTTTTCGGTTAAATGTTTAATTTGGCTTAAAACGAGGCTAAAACGGTCGTTTTCGGCTTAAAAAATGAAATTTATATAAAACCGATTTAAAAACTTAAACCACGACATTTATTAACTTAAAACATCAAATTATTAATAATTGCGCATCTTTTTCGGCTTGATCGATCGTCTCTTGCTCGGTTTGGTATTAAAGGTTCCGTTTAACGTACCGACGTACCATTAAATCGAAAATTCTTTTCTGTGCTTTAATTCACTTATCCCGAAGCTTTAATACTTCGTAAACATCACTAAATATCATAGATATCGTCTATAATTGAACCCTCGATTCGTTCGGGTTTCAATAACTATCGATCGATTAATCGCATGTTCCATACGATAAGTTATATATTCACGTACAATCAATACAGTGAACCATGTATTCTCGTATAATTACTATGGTAATTCATGTACCCGACATTAAATATAACGTAACTATTGTCTACCGGTTAGGGTATACCTGGTTTAGTCGGAATCGTTACAACTTTCATCATAATTGTTCATTATTATCTTTAAAGCATCAATACTGTCAACCCTTTCAACATCACTATCATTAATATTCTCCCCCTGTTTTGGGGCAGCTGAGTTCTTCTCAAGCTCCTGCCTCAGGGTTTGAATCATCAGTTCAGCTTCAGCTAACCTTTTTAACAATATTTCATTTTCATTTGTTAGCTCTTCATTCTTTCGACTCAACTCAGCATTTTCATCCCTAACCTCCTCAACTCTCCTCTTCAGCTCATCATTCTCCAACATTAGTTCAACATTTCTTTGAAGTGTGTTTTCTTGTTGGCTTAAGGGTGGGGTTGTAGGTAATGGTTCATAAGTGGGTTGTTCATTGATGGATGGGGATTGTGTGTGTTGTGTGGAGGTTTCTGGTTGGTCTAGGTTGAAAGATTGAGGTGGTGTTTGATGTGGTGAAGTATGTGGTGGTGATTGTGGTAGTGTAGGGATAGGTTGTTCAAGTTCTTCATGTTGCTCCCCCTGTACTTGTGCCATAATCTCCATATCCAGACCATCTCCCCCATCATTTCCATCTTCATCATCATCAGAGTCTCCTCCAGCACTCTCATTATAACTCCCTTCTTCCTCCTCTGAGCTCAGCTCAGGTACATGCATAACAGCGAAATCATGGTTTAATAACCATGGCAGAATTTCCAGTGGAACACTTGCATCAAAATTGTTTGAAACAACAGGATTCTTTAATCTTTTGTAGGCATCGGGATCTTGCAGTTTGTGGGTGGTTCCAATTGTTGGTAAATCTTGTAGAGTGCTATTGAATATAATCTGCAGGAATCTCGGGTACTGTAAAAATCTTTTCCTTTCTGGTTTCTTTAGATTCCCCACCAGCCCATCAAAGATCATTTTGGAAAAATTAAACGGCAAATCAAAAATTGTACCAACAGTGGCATTTGCTAGATCAAGGCTCATTAGAGTCCAGGATCCCTTTCTCTGAGCAAATCCATGTATTATGTGATGAATCAAAAATCTGTACAACATAGGAAATAAGCCCTTCTGAAACTGTCCCTCATGGACATTTCCTTGATATCCCATAGTTTCTCTGAAAATTTTCAACAGATGCTTTGTATCGAAGCTGATATGATTGTGATAATCGTCATTTAGTCTTAAACATCCTCTGATCAACCGTTCAGTGATCTGTATTTCCTGTCTGGCCACGGTCGCCTCGATTCGTCTTTCATTACCGTCTTCAATAAGCTCTGCTGATCTCCAGAAATCCAAAGAGTGATTTCTGTAGATAATCGGGCATTTAGTGAGTGCAAAGCTAATGTTTGACCGCGCCATCCATGATATCATTAGAGCCATCGGTTCATTCTCCGGTGTCACTTGAAGTAGTGCGCACATGTTGTGCTTTGGCTCAAACACATACTTTGGCTCGTTATCTGCCATATCTGTAACACATAAACAAACATATTCAACATGTGTAATTAGTCATCACAGAGAGACACTCATAGAAAACAGTTAATTCACATAGCATAGAACATACTCAGTAACATATTTAGCAACATATTCAGCAACATATTCTACTTGTGTAACCTCTTCTAAAATATTCAAGTAGCACATAGAGGTACACAACTAAGCACACATCCTTAATCAGATCTCATCAGAGTTGATCATCCCCAGGGCTTTCAAAAGAAAGTTGAACCTGGTTCTATCAAGTGGTTTGGTGAATAGGTCAGCCAGATTATCACTTGTATCAACTCTTTGCATGTCAATCAAACCCTTTTCACTACAATCTCTGATGAAATGATGTCTGATTTCAATATGCTTAGTCTTAGAATGTTGCACAGGATTCTTAACAGTAAAATATGCAGCAGTATTATCAATCAAAATAGGGGTGTTTAGAAAGTTCAAACCATAGTCCAGCATCTGATTCTGAATCCAGAGAACTTATGCACAGCAGGCAGATGCAGCAACATATTCAGCTTCTGTAGTGGAGATTGACACTGTTGTCTGTTTCTTGCATTGCCATGGCACTAGCCTTTCACCCAAAAACTGGTATCCCCCTGATGTTGACTTTCTACTCATATTGCATCCATCATAATCACTGTCTGTATATGCAATCAGATCAAAGGATTGGTTCTTAGGATACCAAATCCCTAAGTCTGGTCTTCCCTTCAAATATCTGAATATTCTTTTCACAGCATTCATGTGGGAGACTTTTGGATTTGATTGGAACCTAGCACATACACACAGCAAACATGATATCTGGTCTTGTTGCAGTCAGATACATCAGTGATCCAATCTTGGCTCTGTATTCATGTTCATCAACTGGCTCCCCCTTTTCATCAGCTATCATCTTTTCTTTGGTGTCCATTGGAGTTGATGCAGCCTTGTAATCATGACAGTTGAACTTATTTAGAATGTCCTGCACATACTTAGCTTGGTGATTGAAGATTCCTTCATCCTTTTGTTGAACTTGTAGTCCCAGAAAGAAATTCATTTCACCCATGGAACTCATGCTGTACTTGGACTTCATCACCTCTTCAAACTCCAAACACATATTTTCATTTGTAGATCCAAAGATGATATCATCAACATAGACTTGTACAAGCAGCAAATCTGACCCTTGTCTTTTGTAGAAGAGTGTCTTGTCTATGGCTCCCCTTGTGAAGCCATTTTCAAGTAAATGAGTTGATAACTCATCATACCATGCTCTAGGAGCCTGATGTAAACCATAAAGGGCTTTGTTTAGCTTATACACCCTGTTTGGATACATGGGATCCTCAAAGCCTGGTGGTTGAGTCACATACACTTCTTCATCAATCTTTCCATTAAGGAATGCAGATTTGACATCAAGCTGGAATACTTTAATGTTCTTTGAGGCAGCATATGCAAGAAAAATCCTTATGGCTTCCAGTCTTGCAACTGGTGCAAACACTTCCTCAAAGTCTTTCCTTTCCTTTTGAATACATCCTAGTGCTACAAGTCTTGCTTTGTTCTTAATCACCAAACCCCTTTCATCCCTTTTATTTCTGAACACCCATTTGGTTCCTATTGCATATCTGTCATGTGGCTTGTCTACAAGATCCCATACATGTAAATCTCTTAACTGGGCCAATTCCTCTTGCATTGCCTCTACCCAACTATTGTCTTTTAGAGCTTGAGCAATATTCTTTGGTTCTAATTGGGATAGAAAGCAAGAGTACAGACAGATGTTAGCTATCTCAGAATGACTCCTTGTTACTCTTTCATGCAGGTCACCAATGATATTTCCAGCAGGATGATTCTTTTCAACAGTAGGAGTTTGTATTATCATATTTGTAGACAAATTTATGTCAAGATATGTTTCATTGATTTCAGGTTCTTCAATGATCAAATCAGCTTCTGCATCATGAAACTCTGGTGCTTCATCATTGGTTTGTCTTGAAGTGGATGCACCATTGTTTCCCAGATTCAAACTTTGAAACAAGTCTTGGAATCTTGCTGTTGTTGCAGCTTCTTCATCATTTGTTTTGTTGCCTGTGGCACTCCCATTATGAACATGATCATTTTGTACATCAGTACTATCTTGACTTGTCATTTCCTGATCTTGTTCAATGTCATTGATTGTGGAGCTTTTCACAAAAGTGTATTCTTTTTCTGTTCTAGCAACTTTCTTCCACAATTCTTCCAAGTCCAGTTCTTTCTTCTTATTTTCTTCAAGTACACTGGTCTTGTAGAATGTTTCATCAAAGTCTTCAGCATAAATCTTGAATGACTTTATCAATTTTTCATGATCAAACAGCCATGTTGTACCACTGACTGTGTTGAATTGATTCTCATTAAAAATAATGTCAGATGACTCTATTACACTCATGTGATCTTTCACATAAACTCTGTAAGCCTTTGAGTGAGTAGAATATCCAACAAAGAAACAGTCTAGTGACTTAGTTTGAAACTTGTTCAAATAGTCTCTAGTGTTTAGTAAGAAGCATTTGCAGCCAAAGGGCTTGAAGAACTTGATGTAAGGCTTTCTATTGTTGAAAATCTCATATGGAGTTTTATCATGCCTTTTGTTCACAAGCACTCTGTTCTGAACATAACAAGCAATGTTGATTGCTTCAGCCCAGAATGTGACAGGTAAGTTAGCATCAGCCAACATGGTTCTTGCAGCTTCTATTAGTGTTCTGTTTCTCCTTTCTGCAACACCATTTTGTTCAGGAGTTCTTGGAGCTGAAAATTGTTGAAGTATTCCTTTTATAGCACAAAATTCTTCCATAACTCCATTCTTGAACTCAGTACCATTGTCACTTCTCAGCATCTTCATTTTCTTATTCAGCTTGTTTTCAATCATTGTGACACAACCTTTAATCAACTCAGCAGTCTCATCTTTGGTACTTAGGAAATAAACCCAAGTATATCTTGAATAGTCATCAATGATCACCAAACAGTATCTTTTCTTTCCAATACTTGGTACACTCACAGGACCAAAAAGATCCATGTGAAGTAACTCAAGTGGTTGATTAATTGAGTTGATGAGCTTTGTCTTATGAGTAGACTTGTGTTGTTTTCCCTTCTGACATGAGTCACAATGATCATCTGACTTAAATTCTCTTGTAGGTAAACCAATCACATGTTCACCCTTGACCAGTCTATTCATATTCTTTAAGTTCACATGACACAACTTCCTATGCCACAATTTAGACTCATTTTCAGTGGCTTTGGACACAAAACATGCACCACCTCTTGAAATAGCATCTTTCATATTCAACTCATACAAGTTGCCATTTCTTGGTGCCATCATCATAATCATCTCAGATGGGATCACAAACTCAGGTTTTAAGATGAAACAATGAGAATCATCAAAACTGACTTTGTAACCCTTATCACACATTTGAGATATACTCAACAAATTGTATTGTAGTCCCTCAACATGAAAGACATTGTCAAAAAACACCTTCCCATTTGTCAATATCCCTTTACCCACTATCTTTCCTCCATTTTCATCACTCCCAAAGGCAACTGGACCCTCATACTTCTCTACATAATTCACAAGTGACCTCTTGTCACAAGTCATGTGCCTAGAACAACCACTATCCATATACCATATATCATTCAATGGAGTGGCCTGTTCCTGCACAAAGAGAAATTGATCAGTTTAGTGATGAGATGCAAGCTTCTTCAACTTGCAACTTATCAGTGTCAATTTTAGTGGCAGCTTGGGAAGTGAGTGTAGTAGGTTCAGGATCTTCATGAGTGATCTCCAAGTTGTCTGAATGGTCAGTTTCATACCCACACTCTCTTGGTGTCTTGACAAGTGAAGCTGAATTGTCAAGCTCAACTGAATCAGTTCTCTTTTCTTGTAAGACATAGTCCTTAGATTCTGAGAAGTCTCTTACATCAGTTACAGCTTCAACTTTAGCTCCAGTTCTAGGTTTCCATGTGAAACCCTGTGGTTCATATCCATGTTTCAACAAGAACTTTTCATCACCAGTGAGTACAGCTTGTTTCTTTCTTTGATATACAGCTTTTCTTTTTGAATTCTCACTGCCTGATGATTCTTGTGACTCATCAGACTTGACTGAATGAGTATTCTTGGTGAATTTCAATGACTGGTCTTCCCTTATCACCTGCTTTTGCTTCTGAGGTGATTTACTTCTTTTCACATTTTCAGTCATATGCATCTTCTTCTTTGTCTCACCCTTCACTTCAACTTTTATCTCTTTTCTATTCACATTTCCTTTTCCCAAATACATTGCATACTTCTCTTTGTACAAAACAAAGTCTTGACCAAACTTTGTTCCATTTGGGACATGGAATGGCTGAAACTTGAGTCTCTCATTACATGAATCAGTATGGTGTCCATACTCATCGCACTTTCTACACCACACCTTTCTTTTGAACATCTCATGTTCTTGTGGTTTCCTGAATCTTTCACTTGGTTTGGGCTCTCTTACACCAATTGTCTTTTTGTTTTTCAGATTGTCATAATCAATTGAGAATGGTACAAACTTAGTCATTCTGATGTCATTTCTTTCCACATTCCCTTTAACAAAGACAACCTTTTTTAAGTTTAGTGGTTGATCGTCTTCATTCTCTCTATATCTTGACTTCCTTCTTTCATATTCCTCAACAGTCTCTACCTCTCCCACATCAAAGTCTTCAACACTTGAAAAGATAGGATAAATAGGAGTAAAATATTCTATATCCATTTCTTTCTTATTTACCTTCTTTTTCTTGTTCTTTTCTAACTTCTCCAAAACCTTTTTGCTTGGAGGTCTGACAGCATTGTAACTCACATTCTTCTTTTCACCAATGTCAAACGAAACATGTTCTCTCTTAATTTGCTCATTCATTCTTTTCATTTTATGTGTAACTGGAGGATACATTGGAAGTTGATCAACAGATTCAGGCTTTTTATATTTTCTTTCTTTTTCAGCAGCTTGAATTTCTTTTTCAGTGATTTGATCACTCAAATCACTTAGATCATCTTGATCTAATTCATCTGAATCAAACTCATCTTCAGAGACTTGAACTCCAATTGACTTTTTCTATTTCCCTTCTTTCTTCATAACAAATTCACCATCTTCACTCACCTCAACATTTTTGTACAAATCTGCAACATCTTCTTTGTCGTGAAACACATCTTTGAATTGTTGTAGATAAGCACTTCTCTTTTCTTTGTCAACTTTAGGCATAAAGTTGTTGTTGAATGGTGGTGGAACAGCCTTGTACTTTTCATCCTCTTTTACTTTATTCAGAATTCCACAAATGTTTCCAGTTGAAACTAAGTTCTTTAGGAATTCATTTTTCAGTTTGCAGCTTTGTATTCAGCACCTTTTCATCAATCACCATCTTCTTCAACCCACTGATTTCTGTTGTGAATCTTGTCTGAGCTCTATAGCTATTCATACAATCCTCTTCCAAACTTTTCATTCTTTCCTCACTAACAATCTCACTTGCCTCATAAGAATTGATAATGTTTTGCTTCTTAAAACACTCACTTTCCAACTTACCAATCTTTTCTTTTAATTCATTGACAAGTTTAGGTAAATCAACATTAGGATCAGAATGTACCTTTGATGAAGATGCAGAGTCTATGGCCATGAATGCTACATTAGCTCTTCTGATATCATCTGCTATATCTTCCTCATGGTTACTCCAGTCAAAGCTTCCCTCATGCTGAGTAGTTACTGCCACATTGCCTTGATTTCTTGGTTGATTTTGGTTTGCTGGAATGTTTTGAGTTGCAGGGATTTGAACAGCTTGATTCTGATTGTTGTTCATTTGATATACTTGATTCTGATTCATTCCCTGCTGGTTGTTCATCTGAGGCTGATAGTGGCTATTAAAATTGGGATTGAAGTTGTTGTTTGGATGGAAGTTGTTGTTGTTGGGATTGAATCCTTGGTTATTGTTGAAGTTCTGCTGCTTGTTGTTTCTATGCACATTCTGCTGGTATTGTTGTTGGTTTCTAGGCTGTTGGAACTGATTGACTTGAAAGTTCCTTGGCAAATTGCACTCTCTTGCAAAGTGTCCAGGCTGTTGACAGTTGTAGCAGATAGCCTTGGACTTATCAAATCCTATTCTCTCATTTGGACCAGAAACTAGTGATCTACCAGTTCTGTTGTACAGTCTCTTGCTTCTTAATGCCAACATTGCAACTTGCCATTTGAGATCCATGTCTTCAAGGTCATCAGCATCTATTTGTTCCAAATCATCCTGTACTACACTTGTGTGAATCATGTTTTTGGCCACAAATGCATTGTAGGACTCAGTGAACATAGACATTAGGGCTTGTGCCTCACTCCCTTGAACATGCCCTGCACCAGCACTTTGAGCATTTCCATTTCCCACAGAAACTGAATCATCATCAATCAATTGAACATTAAATCTCTGTTGACCACTTTGATTGCTTGAACCACCTCCAATGAAAGACCTAGCAGTCTCATTGTTGTGATCACTTGGTTCTTCAATAATGGGAATTTGTTGTTGATTCTTTGTTGTAAGATTCCCCATTGGAGCAATTAAAGCATTTGACACATTGAAACTTGGTTTATCTTCCTTGATCATTTCATTCTCAATCATTTCAAGTTCAGCAGCTTGAAGAAAACATACTACATCATCCAATTTCAATTCATTGAAATTTTGCTTTTGAATGATAAATTTGCAAGCAGTATACCATTCTTTTGGCATTGAGTTGAGCAACTTTGTATTTAAATCAAAGTCAGTCATTACATAGTCAGTTGTTCTCAACTCATTCACAATACTCAGAAAACGTTCTAGTATTGACTTCAACCTTTCACCATCTCTATACTTGAATCTTTCTAACTGTTGCTTCAGTCTTTGCTTCTTAATGTTCTTCAATTCAGTGTTCCCTTCATACATCTCAAGGATTGCATCATACATTGCCTTAGCAGTTTGATGATGTGCAACCTTTGTGAGGATTTCCCAAGACAGACCAAGTTTGAGCATAGCCAATGCCCTGTCATCAACCTTTCTCATTCTCTCTCTAACAGCAGCAATAGCGTTTGCATTAGCACCTTCTTCAACCGCAGCTTGTGGTCCATTCTTGATAGAATTCCACATATCCACATCATTATAACAAACAGCAGCCTCAAAAAGCACTTTCCACTTGGTAAAGTTCTCCTGACCATACAATCTAGGTATCTTATTAGTAGACACCTCTTGTTCCTCATATCCAGACATTTTCTTAAAACAAAAGTTAAGCTTTTATCAAAAATAGAGTAAAATAATCAGATCTGAGAATAAATTCTCAGATCTGAGGTGTCTGAGATGAATAGAACAAGATTCAACAATAAAAATCAAAGCTTTAAGTGAAATAAGGAAAAGAGAACACCTAAAACTTGTAGATCTGGAAGAAAAATGAAGAACAGAGCCTCTGACGTCACAAATCAATCGAACAGTGCTCTGCTTACGTCATTCTTCTTTAAAACTTAATCAGCAACAATCTTTCTAAAAATAGCAGCAACACTGCTCTGATACCACTTGTCAGGTCCCAAAAATTATGTTTGATGGTCGTTTCGAATCGGATCTTAATCAATCATGTCATAACTCACACAAAATTAATCGTGTTGACAAGAGAGTTAATGACGGGTTACTATATTTAGAAAGATGACCGTTTGTTAAAGGCGGAATCAATAACAAATATATGGTTGCAATGAATATTCAATACACGAAGACACACGAAAGATTCACTCAAAAGATTTCCATTTATATAACGTTAATCATACAAAAGGATAATCGATTAGGGTTTAGGAGGAATCCTGGGACAGCCGTCACACACACAATATTCTCTTAATTAATGTGTCGGTCTTATCCACTCGTATATTCCGTATCTTTCGTGTCTCCCTTTGGCGGCGTGCCCTAATTATTCTATTTATAGGCCTGCCAACCTAAGACAGGCTGTCATTCCTTCTAGAAACCCTATCCGATAGTACATACGCAATTTACATATTCAAAAATATACTAAGTGTATAACAAGTCTTCCGGGTAAGCTTTTCATTAAACTTCAGTCTCCGAGTATGCAGTGTACTCGGCCTTCCTTCAGACTTGGTAAACATAGAAGTGTACTCGGAATCAGTTTCCGGGTAGACTTTACTTAGAGAATATTTTACCAAGTAAAATATTCACCGAGTAGACTTCAATCTTCTTGGACTTATCAAACTTTGCTCGACAAATCCTCACGAGCAACCTTGTTCTTCTATGATCCTGTTCGGCTCTTTGTTAGTTGAATAACTTATTTGATAAGGCGTACTCAGGAGTACATACCTTACTCGAGCATAACCTTACTCGATATAACTTAGAGATATTCCATCAACTCATCAAGCATACTCTGACCATAATTATTAAATAATACCTTGCCTGGTCTTCCAATTACTTGGCTTCTTGGACTTAGTTGACCATACCTTACTCGGAAGAGTAAAATACTTGGTCTTGAAGAACAACCCTGCTTGACAAAGTGAACCTTACTCGGATATGCCAAATAGATGAACCTTACTGTAACGATTCCGGCAGAATCAGGTATACCCTAACCGGTATATACTATTTATGTGTTATTTAATAATGAATATATGAATTATACTGCGTTTATACGAGTATGTATGATTCACAGTACGGATTATACTCGATTATACAGTTAATCGTATTGGAAATACGATTAACCGATTAACGGTTATTGAAGCCCGAACGAATCGAGGATTACATTATAGACGAGATATATAATATTTAGTGATGTTTACGAAGTGTTAAAGCTTCGGGATAAGTGAATTAAAGCACAGAAAAAGAATTTCGATTTAAGGGTACGTCGGTACGTTAAACGAAACCTTTAATACCAAACCAAGCAAGAGACGATCGATCAAGCCGAAAAAGATGCGCAATTATTAATAATATGATGTTTTAAGATAATAAATGTCATGGTTTAAGTTTTTAAATCAGTTTTAAATAAATTTCATTTTTTAGGCCGAAAACGACCGTTTTAGCCTCGTTTTAAGCCGAATTAGTCATTTAACCGAAAAACGAACTGAACCAGATTATCCAAAACATTATCCAGATTTCAGGAATCCAAATATGTGGCTAGAAATGGAGAGGTGGGCCCCACCCCACCCCCCTCTTGGTTCCGATCGGATAAGGGGGTAACACCCCTTATCTTGTTATTTTTATTTTACAACATCTTCAACATTCTTCCAACTTTCTCTCCAAATGATGAACAAAAACCCGAGATTTTAGCAAGAAAACCGAGGTAAAAATCGAGTTATGTACGTGTTCATCTTCGTTTCTTGAGGGTATTTGCAAGAAAATGAGGTTTCAAGTGAAAAAGGGTGAAAACCCGAGATGAAACCGATTCTTGCATGATCAAGTGATGTATACGGGTTATACAAGGGATCTTGGTCCAAGAAAGGAGTTAAACGAACCAAAAACGAATTTTTACGGTTTAAATCTTTGTTTTTAAACCATAACCGAAACCATGAAAGAAATGGCTTGATTGTGAGTGTAACTTGCTTGGTGTGGTGTTATTGTGCTTGTAGGTGTTGTATCTAGTTGTTAGCAAAGGCTAGAAAGCGAGATCCTTGCGATTTGAAGCTAGAAACACAAGGTAGTTCGGTTTTTGTATGATGTTTGTGTTTTGGACAGATTGTGGTGCGTTTAGAGTTAGGCTACGAAATTTCACAGAGATGATCTACACATGAAAATATGATATTTGTGAAATTTGGTAATTTTTGGACAAAGGATGAATATTTGGTGAATTTAATGCTCGGTTTTAAATGGTGAAAAATAGTAAAATATCATGAAAAATTCTGGAAAATTCCAGATAAGCTTTTTAAAACATGTAAAAGTCACACACAAAATTTTAGGTCCGTTGGAGAAGTCTAAGTAGGCTTTTCGGTTAAACGAGTTCTAGGGTTTTCTAGCTCGGTTTTAGTGAAAATGGCATGTAAAAAAGGATTTTGGTTCTGAAAAATTACAGGGTACTATGTGGATGGCAGGGGACATCCAGGAAAAATTTGGGATCTTTCTAAGGTCGTTTGGTATTTACGACATATTTAGTGTTTAAATGGTGTTTAAAAATAGATAAATAAATTTTAAATATAAAAATTAATTCTGGAAATATTTTTATAAAATTCCCCACTGTCAAAAAGTGATTTGTGCAAAATTTCATGATCCGAGATTAAACGGATAGTTACTTGTGCTAAAAAGAAAATAAAAACAAACTTTTAAGGCTTAAAACGTGTAAACCGGTAAAGTTCGCCTAAACGAGCTGACTGGTGTATAAAAACCCTAAAAATGAACTATTTTCATATAACTGAGTTAAATGTAAATCATCCGAAAATAATTCGGATGATTTGAGTAATTTTAACCGATTTAACAGTTTCCGGTACACTAAAGACGGAAACGGGTCCCGCGGCCAATCGGGGCGTCTAAACCGAGCTCTAATTTCACAACTTTAATAAAATTATCAGTCAACAACTATTTTCGGGTCGTGTGTGACCAAACTCATTTTTGAAGCGTAAAAACGGATAACCGTGCTAGGCACGCGAAACGGGGAAAACAAACTAATAGTATTTTGATTATTGAACTCTAAACGATATCACAATCTGAGTCCGGAGAAGTGTTTCTGGGTTAACATTGCCCCCGGAACGGGTACAGTACTGGGTTAACAGTGTCCCCAGAAGTACCGGTTAGCACGGTTAAAGTTATATTAATAGTGATTGTATAGTAACGAACTTAGGGATCGTATTACAGATCCGGATTAAAAGCTTGCGTACTGTGTTATCTGCTTGTTTACGATAAGGTGAGTTTCACGAGCCCCTTTTCTGAATTGTTTTTAAATATTTTCCCGGGGAGGAAAGCATGTTGTTATTGAAATGTTTAAGTACATACTGAACGCATGGATTTGCGTGTATTTATATATGTTTTATTGTACGGGAATCGTACGGAAATGTACTAAGATGGTAATTGTCTGAGTTGCTAACATTGTAAGGCCCCGCAACACGAGTGATTAGCTAAAATCCAGTAGAGTGTGAATAGTACTATTGGTCTGACAAACCCAACTGGTCCGGCATGGATTTGCTGATGTTTCCCAGCCAGTTGCACATGTCTATTTTGTTGTTATATATTTTTGCTATGTAATGTTAGGCATAGCGGTTTGGGGCAGGTCCGTGGGCAGAGTATGTCACGGGGTTGTATGTGGATAGTCAGAGGTTTCACTTGTGGGCTCAGCATAATTACATCGCTAATATATGATTATTATAATGATTTGTCACTGTTATTTAAATTAGTGAAACTCACCAACTATTCATAGTTGACCCGTTTTCTTTACATGCTTTCTAGGTACTCCCAAACTGGAATAATTGCTACATGCTTGATGATGCGTGCTTTTTGTGGAAGCTTAATGATCTTTTTGTATTAATTATGTTAATGTACTGTTGGTAAAACTTATGTGTTAACGCCTAGACGGTAACTAAACCCGGAACAATGTAATATGGTGTGAATTAATGTAGTGGTGTTTTCTTTATAAGCAATGTTGTTGATATCAGACGTGTTTGTTGCATCCCGTTTACGTTTCCGCTGCGGTTACGGGGTGTTACAGAACTTGGTATCAGAGCCATTGGTTATAAAGAATTAGGATGTCTTTAAAAGATACCTAAAATATAACCAGTAGCTCAAGTATTATAGGATCTGAATATCTACTAATAATTTATAGTGACGAGATCTGGATGAACTTGGATGGACAAGTGAGTTATTATGGTCCGGAACATAATAACAGACTTGTCCGCACGAGGGAATTCAGGGGAAGTCACGGGGAACATTAATAGGTAAAACCGGCAACATATGTGTAAGTATATGATAATATTTTTATGTGACAAAGTTGTATAAGTATGTGTATATTAATCATGATTTACATTATGGAAGAAACTATACGTTTACTAACTTGTGTATAGGTAGGGATGTCGAGATCACGAAGTCTGTCCGTGGAGGAGGACCCGGAGGAGGTCAGTTCCGGGAACTCTAGGAGCTTACGCCTAGCATCCAGCACTGAGCCTACTGAGACTAGCCGTAGGAGTGCTAGCCTGTCCTCCCCTACTAGGGTTGCCAGATCCCCCACCCCACCCGCACCACAGGCCACCCCTACCCCTCCCAGACCCGGATCCCGCCTCACGGCGCGGATCAGTGTCCCCTATGTCCCACCTACCTCTACCCCACCCAGACCTACTTTCCACAGGGGCGAGTCCTCCCGCCCCCAGCCCGAGCATGTACCTCCACCCGTGTGGGGTACCCCTAAGCTGGAGAGGGATGAGCGTCCCTCCTCCGAGGCTGCATGGCTCCGAGTGCTCACCGAGCAGGTGGTTGAGCACACCATCGCCTTGACGGTGGGGATCCAGAGGAGGAGACACTTGGCGGACTGCGTACTGGACAGCCAGTACGCGATTGGCCAGCTGAGGAGGGAGGGCGCATACTCCCAGTGGATGATTGACCGGATGGAGACACGGATCCGGGGTTTGCTGGCGGTGTTGGTGGTGATGGTGGCAGTGTTGGTGTGGTTGGTATACCACCATGCTTAGTTATGTTAGGGTGGTAGTAGTCAGGGTCCGCTTTTTGATACTCTGTGTAAGCAGTTAGTGGCGATGCTAACATAGAGTGAATCTTGGGTAGTTATAGTACAGCCACTAGCCCATCGGGGGTCTCTTTTGGGGATATCATTGTAGATACTTTTGGTGTATCATTCAAGCACTGACCCATAGCGGGTTATGTCGAAATGATGCCGATGTAGGACTGATGTATGAAAACTTAATCCATGTGATGATGTTTATGTAATATGTACTGATGTTTATTAATGAATGGAATGTGTGTTGTGTATCGAGATTGAAATTTGTGTTAATTATATGTATTTTTCTTAATGTTGTGTAGAATGGCACCAAAACGGTCAGCTCAATTGTCAGAAGTAGATGTGGACCGTCTGATTGCTCGACTGTTAGAGGCGGCGATACCGGATATAGTATCGCGCATCGCCGCCAGTATTAACAATACGACCAATCCAGGCCCTGCGAGCAATCAAACGACCACCAATAATGAGGGGGAACAAAATGTTAATCCTCCACCGAACGGTAACCCGATTCCGAGTAATGACGCACCGCCTAGGGTGGTCGTTACAGACAGTAATAGCCCTATACCTAGTGTAGAAACAAACCGCACTGAACCGACTCCTGCAACAAAGGGATGTTCAATCAAAGATTTTATGTTGTGCAAGCCCCTAGAATTTAGCGGGTCTGAAGGACCAAATGGGTTGGTTAAGTGGATTGAGAAAATAGAGTCTGTTGTGAACATCAGCAACTGCCCTGAGGATTACGTTGTTAAGTATGCTACCTGCACGTTCACGGACCATGCCTTGACATGGTGGAACACAATAGTGCAAACTCGCAGTCAGGCAGCGACAAACCGCATGACCTGGGCAGAGCTCAAGGACCTTGTACTGGAACATTTCTGCCCGAAAAAACGAACTGCAGAAGTTAGAAAACGAATTGTGGAACCTGGAGATGCAGGGGGCAGACCACTTGGGTTATACGAACCGATTTAATGAGTTGTCGCGATTGGTGCCATGGTTGGTCATCCCAGAGTCAAAGAGGGTTGAGCGTTATATATGGGGACTAACTCCAGTAGTAAGGAGTATAGTCAACGCTGGGGGACACAAGACGTTTGAGGGTGCGGTGACGCAAGCTGGTATCGTCACATACGATTTCGTGAGGAGTGGGTCACTGAAGGTGGCAGAAGAGTCTGCTGGGGGAAAGCGAGGTACGTACGACAATAGGATCCAGGAGAAGCAGCAAAATAAACGTGCTCGGCCCGCTGCCCAGAACTACGCCATGACTAGTTCTGGCGGAAGGCAGGAATTGCAGAAAGGGACGTTCCCTAAGTGTGGGAAATGCGGTTACCAACATGGTGGCGAGTGCAAGGGGGTAGTGTGCCACCGGTGTGGCAGGATTGGGCACTACGCACCGAGTTGTAGGACAACCCTGAACAATCTGAACCGACAACCGCAACCTATCCGTGCGCAGCCATTTAGGACCCAACCAGCCCGACAACAAAACCCACAAGGAAACCAAATGATGACCCCAGCCGTGCTTGCTTTGAATGCGGCAGCACAGATCACTTCAAGAGAAACTGTCCGAAACTGAACCAGGGAGGAAATGGAAGGCAAACCATGGGTCAGGCATCGTCGTCCAATCCGGCGAGAGGCCGAGCATTTGTGATGGGGGCGAACGAAGCACGCCAGGACCCCAGCGTAGTGACAGGTACATTCCTCGTCTCTGATCATTACGCTTCTGTA
Source organism: Bidens hawaiensis (assembly GCF_021521415.1). Lineage (NCBI taxonomy): Eukaryota > Viridiplantae > Streptophyta > Magnoliopsida > Asterales > Asteraceae > Bidens > Bidens hawaiensis. The sequence goes on along the minus strand of NW_027493458.1, from coordinate 251,264 downwards.
TTATTTGATACGGGCGCCGATAGAAGTTTTATCTCCGTTAAATTCCTATCGATAGCAAACCTTCCGATTAGTGAAACCATAGAACCTTATACCGTAGAAGTCGCTAACGGTAAAACCATGATAGTTAATCAGATAGTTCGGAATTGCCATTTTATTCTGAACGATCAATCCTTCCTGATTGACTTATTACCGGTAGAATTAGGTAGTTTTGACGTGATAGTGGGAATGGATTGGTTGGCACGTAACAAAGTGGAAATAAACTGTGAAAAGAAAATCGTCAAGATCCGGGTGTCGGATGACGAAGAGGTGTTAGTGCAAGGAGAGAAGTCGGGCACAATGATACCATTTATATCCCAACTCAAGGTGTTAAAATATATACGCCAGGGATGCGTGGCGTATCTAGCGAGCTTGACGGTCACAGATTCTGAGGAGAAACGGGTGGAAGATATCCCGGTGGTACGCGAATTTCCACAAGTTTTCCCAGAAGAACTTCCGGGGTTACCACCAACCCGACAAGTCAAATTCAGAATCGATTTAATACCTCAAGCTGGCCCGGTTGCTAAAGCACCCTATCGACTTGCACCGTCCGAGATGCAAGAGTTATCCAATCAGTTGCAAGAATTGTTGGATAAAGGATTTATACGTCCTAGTCATTCCCCATGGGGTGCACCTGTATTATTCGTGAAAAAGAAGGACGGGAGCCTTAGAATGTGCATTGATTACAGGGAGTTGAACAAGTTAACAATTAAAAATAGGTACCCTCTTCCCCGAATTGATGATCTGTTTGACCAGCTGCAAGGTGCGAGCTATTTCTCAAAAATCGATCTTAGATCGGGATACCATCAGGTTAGAATTCAGGAAGAAGATATCCCAAAAACCGCATTCCGGACTCGCTACGGCCATTACGAGTTCTTAGTTATGCCGTTCGGGCTAACAAATGCGCCGGCAGTGTTCATGGACCTCATGAATCGAGTCTGTAAACCTTACCTCGACAAATTCGTCATTGTGTTTATTGACGATATTTTGATCTACTCGAAGAGTAGAGAAGAGCACGAGCAACACTTAAGAATAATTTTAGAGCTTCTGAATCAGGAGAAGTTGTATGCAAAATTCTCCAAGTGTAACTTCTGGTTACAAGAAGTGCAATTCCTCGGTCACGTCGTAAACCATCAAGGGATACACGTTGATCCGAGTAAGGTTGAAGCAATTAAGAATTGGCAAGCGCCTAAATCACCAAAGGAAATCCGCCAATTCTTAGGCTTAGCTGGATATTATCGTCGATTTATAGAGAACTTTTCCAGCATCGCCCAACCTTTAACTCTCCTAACTCAAAAGGATCGAAAGTATGAATGGGGAGAAGAGCAGGAGACGGCGTTTCAAACGTTAAAGCAAAAATTGTGCCAAGCGCCGATTTTAAGTCTCCCCGATGGAGACGATGGTTTTGTCGCGTATTGTGACGCATCGCGTAGAGGGTTAGGATGCGTGTTGATGCAGAATAATAAGGTTATAGCCTATGCTTCCCGACAGTTAAAAGTACACGAGAAAAATTACAATACTCATGACTTAGAACTGGGAGCGGTTATCTTCGCACTTAAAATCTGGAGACATTATCTCTACGGTACGAAGTGCACCATCTTCACCGATCATAAAAGTTTGCAGCACATATTCGATCAGAAAGAACTGAATATGAGGCAACGAAGATGGGTCGAGTTGTTAAGCGATTATGACTGTGACATCCGTTATCACCCCGGCAAGGCTAACGTCGTAGCCGATGCCTTGAGTAGGAAAGATCGGGTTAAGCCATTGCGAGTGCGAGCACTGGGGATGATAGTCCAGTCGAACCTTTCGGACCTGATTCGAGTCGCTCAACGTGAGGCGTTGAAAGAGGAACAATTGGAAAAGGAGGGACTTTACGGCAATGAGAAGAATTTCGAACAGCGCGTGGACGAAATTCTCTATTTCCAAAATCGGTGAATTAATCATGGACGAAGCGCATAGATCGAAATATTCCATACATCCGGGATCGGATAAGATGTACAAGGATGTGAAGGAATTCTACTGGTGGCCGGGTATGAAAAAGGATAAAGCAACGTATGTCGGTAAGTGTACGACTTGTGCGAGAGTTAAGGCGGAGCACCAGAAACCCTCGGGGATGTTACAACAACCGGAAATTCCGGAATGGAAGTGGGAGCAAATCACGATGGATTTTGTGACACATCTCCCTAAGACGTCCCGAGGACATGATGCAATTTGGGTAATCGTGGATCGATTAACCAAATCGGCACATTTCATTCCGATTAGAAATAATTATAACACTGAGAGACTTGCGCAGATTTATATAAATGAAATTGTGTCTCGTCATGGGATACCCATCTCAATCATCTCCGATCGGGATAGCCATTTCACCTCCAAACTTTGGCAAGCTGTCCAAGAAGCGCTGGGAACGCGTATTGATCTAAGCACAGCTTACCACCCTCAGACCGATGGTCAGTCTGAGAGGACCATCCAAACCCTGGAGGATTTGCTTCGTGCATGCGTACTGGATTTTAAGGGAAATTGGGATCAACATCTCCCACTCGTTGAATTTTCCTATAATAACAGTTACCATAGCAGTATAAAGGCAGCGCCTTACGAAGCATTGTATGGTCGGAAGTGCCGATCACCACTCTGCTGGACTGAAGTGGGCGACACCCAGGTCATTAGATCGGACATGGTCCAGGAAACGACCAGCAAAATCCTTGAAATTAGGAACAATCTGAAGGCCGCGCGGGATCGGCAGAAGAGTTATGCCGATACCCGTAGAAAACCGTTGTCGTTCGAGAAAGGTGATAAAGTGTATTTGAAGGTATCACGTTGGAAGGGTGTAGTCAGATTTGGAAAGGCGGGGAAGTTAGCCCCGAGGTATATTGGACCATTCAATATTACTGCAAAAATCGGTCCCGTAGCATACCGATTAGAACTACCCGATGAACTGAGTGCAGTTCACAACGTTTTCACGTATCGAACTTGAAAAGATGTCTGGCGGATGAGACATCGGTGTTACCTCTAGAGGGTGTCCAAATAAGTGATAAGCTCAATTTCGTAGAGGAACCCGTAGAAATAGTAGACGGGAAAATCAAGCAACTTAGACACAATAAGATTTCGTTGGTCAAAGTTAGATGGAATTCGCAACGAGGCCCAGAATATACATGGGAACGAAAGGACGAATTCCGGAAGAAATACCCCTACCTATTTCCTCAAAAAGAAGTAGTCGACGCGTAAAATTTCGAGGACGAAATTTTTGTTACGAGGGGAGAATATAACGATTACGGCAGAATCAGGTATACCCTAACCGGTATATACTATTTATGTGTTATTTAATAATGAATATATGAATTATACTGCATTTATACGAGTATGTATGATTCACAGTACGGATTATACTCGATTATACAGTTAATCGTATTTGAAATACGATTAACCGATTAACGGTTATTGAAGCCCGAACGAATCGAGGATTACATTATAGACGAGATATATAATATTTAATGATGTTTACGAAGTGTTAAAGCTTCGGGATAAGTGAATTAAAGCACAGAAAAAGAATTTCGATTTAATGGTACGTCGGTACGTTAAACGAAACCTTTAATACCAAACCAAGCAAGAGACGATCGATCAAGCCGAAAAAGATGCGCAATTATTAATAATATGATGTTTTAAGATAATAAATGTCATGGTTTAAGTTTTTAAATCGGTTTTAAATAAATTTCATTTTTTAGGCCGAAACGACCGTTTTAGCCTCGTTTTAAGCCGAATTAGTCATTTAACCGAAAAACGAACTGAACCAGATTATCCAAAACATTATCCAGATTTCAGGAATCCAAATATGTGGCTAGAAATGGAGAGGTGGGCCCCACCCCACCCCCCTCTTGGTTCCGATCGGATAAGGGGGTAACACCCCTTATCTTGTTATTTTTATTTTACAACATCTTCAACATTCTTCCAACTTTCTCTCCAAATGATGAACAAAAACCCGAGATTTTAGCAAGAAAACCGAGGTAAAAATCGAGTTATGTACGTGTTCATCTTCGTTTCTTGAGGGTATTTGCAAGAAAATGAGGGTTTCAAGTGAAAAAGGGTGAAAACCCGAGATGAAACCGATTCTTGCATGATCAAGTGATGTATACGGGTTATACAAGGGATCTTGGTCCAAGAAAGGAGTTAAACGAACCAAAAACGAATTTTTACGGTTTAAATCTTTGTTTTTAAACCATAACCGAAACCATGAAAGAAATGGCTTGATTGTGAGTGTAACTTGCTTGGTGTGGTGTTATTGTGCTTGTAGGTGTTGTATCTAGTTGTTAGCAAAGGATAGAAAGCGAGATCCTTGCGATTTGAAGCTAGAAACACAAGGTAGTTCGGTTTTTGTATGATGTTTGTGTTTTGGACAGATTGTGGTGCGTTTAGAGTTATGCTACAAAATTTCAAAGAGATGATCTACACATGAAAATATGAGATCTGTGAAGTTTTGGTAATTTTTGGACAAAGGATGAATATTTGGTGAATTTAATGCTCGGTTTTGGCTAAAAATGGTGAAAAATAGTTAAATATCATGCAAAATTCTGGAAAATTCCAGATAAGCTTTTTATAACATATAAAAGTCACACACAAAATTTTAGGTCCGTTGGAGAAGTCTAAGTAGGCTTTTTCGGTTAAACGAGTTCTAGGGTTTTCTAGCTCGGTTTTAGTGAAAATGGCATGTAAAAGGAGATTTTGGTTCTGGAAAAATTACAGGGGACTATGTGGATGGCAGGGGACATCCAGGAAAAATTTGGGATTTTTTTAAGGTCGTTTGGTATTTACGACATATTTAGTGTTTAAATGGTGTTTAAAAATAGATAAATAAATTTTAATATAAAAAATAATTATGGAAATATTTTTATAAAATTCCCCACAGTCAAAAAGTGATTTGTGCAAAATTTCAAGATCCGAGATTAAACGGATAGTTACTTGTGCTAAAAAGAAAATAAAAACAAACTTTTAAGGCTTAAAACGTGTAAACCGGTAAAGTTCGCCTAAACGAGCTGACTGGTGTATAAAAACCCTAAAAATGAACTATTTTAATATAACTGAGTTAAATGTAAATCATCCGAAAATAATTCGGATGATTTGTGTAATTTTAACCGATTTAACAGTTTCCGGTACACTAAAGACGGAAACGGGTCCCGCGGCCAATCGGGGCGTCTAAACCGAGCTCTAATTTCACAACTTTAATAAAATTATTAGTCAACAACTATTTTCGGGTCGTGTGTGACCAAACTCATTTTTGAAGCGTAAAAACGGATAACCGTGCTAGGCACGCGAAACGGGGAAAACAAACTAATAGTATTTTGATTATTGAACTCTAAACGATATCACAATCTGAGTCCGGAGAAGTGTTTCTGGGTTAACATTGCCCCCGAAACGGGTACAGTACTGGGTTAACAGTGTCCCCAGAAGTACCGGTTAGCACGGTTAAAGTTATATTAATAGTGATTGTATAGTAACGAACTTAGGGATCGTATTACAGATCTGGATTAAAAGCTTGCGTACTGTGTTATCTGCTTGTTTACGATAAGGTGAGTTTCACGAGCCCCTTTTCTGAATTGTTTTTAAATATTTTCCCGGGGAGGAAAGCATGTTGTTATTGAAATGTTTAAGTACATACTGAACGCATGGATTTGCGTGTATTTATATATGTTTTATTGTACGGGAATCGTACGGAAATGTACTAAGATGGTAATTGTCTGAGTTGCTAACATTGTAAGGCCCCGCAACACGAGTGATTAGCTAAAAGCCGGTAGAGTGTGAATAGTACTATTGGTCTGACAAACCCAACTGGTCCGGCATGGATTTGCTGATGTTTCCCAGCCAGTTGCACATGTCTATTTTGTTGTTATATATTTTTGCTATGTAATGTTAGGCATAGCGGTTTGGGGTAGGTCCGTGGGCGGAGTATGCCACAGGGTTGTATGTGGATAGTCAGAGGTTTCACTTGTGGGCTCAGCATAATTACATCGCTAATATATGATTATTATAATGATTTGTCACTGTTATTTAAATTAGTGAAACTCACCAACTATTCGTAGTTGACCCGTTTTCTTTACATGATTTCTAGGTACTCCCAAACTGGAATAATTGCTACATGCTTGATGATGCGTGCTTTTTGTGGAAGCTTAATGATCTTTTTGTATTAATTATGTTAATGTACTGTTGGTAAAACTTATGTGTTAACGCCTAGACGGTAACTAAACCCGGAACAATGTAATATGGTGTGAATTAATGTAGTTGTGTTTTCTTTATAAGCAATGCTGTTGATATCAGACGTGTCTGTTGCATCCCGTTTACGTTTCCGCTGCGGTTACGGGGTGTTACACTTACTCGGAAATCACCAAAAAGCATACCTTGCTCGGATATCCACTTAAGAAGATTATTTGAAGTAAACCGTGCCCGGAAGGCAAAATCTCGTACTCGGCTAAGTAATAGCTTACTCGAATGTCCAAGGTGTACCCGGGTTCAATACTTAGCAGTTTCTGAGGAGGTTGAGAAGATTCCAATCTTCAATATTCTTCATTTAGATCAAATCTCCTCATTTGGGTCAAACTCTTGACCCAACAACTTATTGTTTATCAATCAAAACCCCGTGAATTGTTCACATTTGTTACATTTGCGAGACGATCCGGCTTAGTAGGTTATATTTTGTATTTTTTTATTTGTGTTTGTTATTTGTTATGAAGATTTTAGTATTTTGTTTAGTAGTTCAAACAAAAAGGGTCTGAGATCCATTGATCAAAGTATGGTGTAAAGAGAAAAGAAAAAAAGAGAGAAAAGTTAGTGGTATATAGAGTTATTTATTTTATTTTGTTTGTTAATTTAGTTTTGTATGTAATAAGCCAGATCAGATCGCCTGCGTTACTTTCAAAATTTCCCTTTTGTACCCTAACACTTGGCCCCATTACAACCCATGGTAAATCCTCTTGATTTGCACGAGTGGCTATGCATTCATTAGGTGGAGGTTCGATAGTCACACAAGCTTATTATAGTGGATTGGAAAGTTCATTGTGGGGGGGAGGGGGGTGTTGTGTGAAAGAAAAACAGGAAACGTGTTAGGTTTGGTTGAATTTCTATATTTGGAAAATTCATGGGGGGGTGACTAGCACATCATGCTAGTTTTGAAAAAAGTTATTGAGTGGAAAGTTTATGGGGGTGTGTTGTGTGAAAGAAAAACATGAAACGTGTTAGGTTTGGATGAATTTCTATGTTTGAGGAATATGAATGTGTTATTAGTGTGAATATGAAACACATGAGAATAGGTTATGACTTGGGACCTAAATCGAGATGCGTTTTGTTGAATGAGTTAATGTTTTAAAATAAATGAGTTAGTTGCTTGAGGGCAAGCAACGGGTAAGTGTGGGAATGTGACGTGTGGTCCGTTGGACAACCCTTAAATGATTAAAGACCATTAATAAGCATACATTTTATCGGTTTATATTGTGGAATTGGATGACTACGATAGAATGTTATTTCAGGTACAAGTGAAGTAAAAGAAGTGGAATTAACGCGTGGGAACGAAGCTAGCCGAAACGGGGAGGTCGGATAACGGAAGATGGAAAAAGAACAAGAAAAAAAAAAGTCACGAAAAGCCTCCACTGTATCTTGCGGTGTGCACGTAAGCTACATTGGACCCTGAAGACAAAATGCTGCCGGAAGGCAGATCCTTTCTACCGTGGGATTTGAGGAAGCCACCGTAAGCTACGGTGGCCACTGTAGCTTACGGTGGGTCCGACAAAAGTTTTTGTAATTGAACATATAAGGTCATTTTTGGACGGCTTTTCATTATCTTATCATTATATTTCAATCAAGGTCGACCTAGGGGCGATTTTCAGGTGCCATAGTTCAATTGTGAGTTATGTAACCATTGGATACTTGTTTTCGATTCGTATGCACACTATAATAGAAGGGATGATGAACCAAATCATGCTTGGCTTTTTTCCTTTGTGTTTTCCCTCGCATTGTAAGGTTTTGTTTTGAATGTTGATTGAATGTTTTTGCAATTTCTGTGATAATAGTTTGATCTTATTGATTTCGTTATTGTGGTGTTTATGTATTGATTTATAAATTGTTAGTTTGTTGAGTTCATGTTCTAAATTAATCGGGTGGGATTCAGGGTTGGATAAACTAATTGGTTTTTGAGGATTACCTTGTGTTTTGTAATCCAATTACTTAGTCTTCAATTATCACAGCCATTTGCATAATCACGAGCTATGTATTTGTATTTCATCTCAGATTCAATGTTGTAAAAGTAGGTTTACAAGGCCAAGTACTCGCTACAAGGTCTAATGCCGAGGGGAGTTTCTTAAACTCCGCCTAGTTTTTAAGAATTGATCAAAGGTGGTGAAGATCATCAAGAATCGTATTTAATTGGTCAACTTGAGCCGATTTTGACTTAAAAAATAAAACATAATTCATATCTCCATAATACTAAGAAAAGAATCTCACTTTTTTTAACTAATGATTAGCAAATTTTAGAATAATTTAGTATCTAAATATGTATTTATCTTATTTATATTTATATTCACTTATTTTGTTATTAGTAAACTTATAATATTTGACATATATATAATATTCAAAAGTTAATTTTCTTTATTTTTATCATTTTCGAGTGCTCTCCGAGTACTCCCCGAGTACTCCAAGTACACCCAACTCCCTAGTCGGCTGCCTAAGGTCCGCCTAGAGACCTTTGCAACCTTGCTCAGATTACACGTTTACATTAACATACGTAGAAACCTTAAACCGAGGGAAGACATATTTTCTCGTCTTGATTTAAAACTCGTTAAATTGTTTTTAGTTCTCTATTGTTAATAAAATCAACCAATCAAATCTTTGAATTTATTTTCCGTAAATAGTTTTTAATATAGTTATTTTGCAAGACTACTTGGTAACACATTTTCCACAAACTCTCTATGTTCAATATCCACTTACTACTATCTAATTAGTGTAATTGGTTATATTTGAGTGAGTCTATGACCTCACGTCAAGAAACTCTGAAGGGATGATACTTATACAATCTCACATGACAATGAATTGAAATCTCTGCATTTGGAGGATCTTATCGACATAAAGAGATGGAACCTACCTTGTGACCATCCCTTTTACTCTGAAATTTTCATGTTCCAACAAAAGGTAGTAAAAGTAGCATGTCCCATAATCAATCAACTGAGAAACTAAAGAAAATGGGGAACAACAAGAATTGTTTAAACTTCTCATGATGGTTGGTTTGGTTTAGTAGTCTTTATTTCAATTTGATATGTAATGCCCTTGAGGCAGAATTTTGAATATGTAATTTTTCTTTTAAGTAATGTAATTTACTACTTTTAAGAATTTAATGTGTATTTTGAACAAGTGTATGTAATCTGGAGGTGTTTTGGTACATCTGAGTTTGTTCCAATCTAGCTTGAGATTGTTGGAACCAAAAATGATCAAGGAAGATTGGAATCTTCTTAACCTCCTCAAGAAATATGCTAAGTATGGTATACGAGCAAACTAGGCACTTCGAGCAAGCCTGATACTTATTCAAGCAAGGTTATCTTCTGGAATCCTTGTAAGTGTATAGTTCGAGCAAACTACACTTCATCAAGCAAGGTTGTTCTTCAGTCGAGTAAGGTTCGTTTCAGAACAAACACTGCTGGGGCGTAACTGATTGCTCACAACTTTTCAAAGGTTACCATCATGCATTAATAAAATTTTCGATATCTATTAAATTATTTCCAAATAACAATCATCCATACAAAATCCAAATAAACAAAGTACATATATCAATTAATAACAATATGTCTCATTAAATTTTCTTCTAGCATAAATTCTTAAGTGATCTTGTACTTCACATCAAACGATAACCTGCATATGCGTTGAAAATAGAATGGTTTTATCAACACAAGGTTGAGTGAGAAACACATCAGTTTAAATGTTCATGTAGAAAATAAGTATTTACAACAAGTCATATGAGTATAAAAAATTAACCAAATTAATGAGCAAGTATAACTGAGATGTCGAGAAGCACAAAGTTATAACGACTGGCTTATGATCATACTAGACTGAGATTTTGTTGGACCTCTCCGAATACGAAAGCATATAAGCATATAAACAAGTAAAGTATAAGTTGTTAACACATAAGACAAAGTTGCAATTTTGTGTATAAGTATATATAAGAAATATATTTACGCATATGTCCCCAAAACATGGAAAACAAGTAAAATATGGAGAATGTGGTAATCTCCTTGAAGATGAGCGAAGATGATTTAAGATAATGAGAATGAGGAAAAGAATCACACACGAACATTAAAGCCTATGAGAAAACAAGAGTAACGGATACGCTTAAGTAAAGATTTAAGATTGATTACAACAACTCGATAATCATTAAGAAGTAATTATTATAATAACATAATATTACATAAGGATTTACTATATAAAATGATTATTTTGATTTATGAAAACATAACTTAAATATTAATTGTAGTTTTATAAAATTGGTTTACTTGATTTATATATTTATTAAAACATTAGTTTTTAAATTAAAATATAAAAGTAAAATACATCTTTAAAAATATTATTAGTTTGCATATTTATAAGTAAAGTTTACTTGTTATATATATTAAATAATAAATATTACTTTTCGTGTTATTATATATACGCATATATACATATATGCATAACTAATTACACATATACAAGAGATACGAGAAACACAAGTATTAGAGGGTCGGTTTTTAATAAAACAGTTATTTAATAATTATTATTATTCGTATGTTTAATAAAAATGATCTTAACATGCATTTACCAAAAATAAAGTGAAAAACGGGTGCAGGGAAGGTCGAACCCGCGACCTCCGCTCCTAAACTCTTGTGTTTTAACCAGCAGACCATAAGGTGACGTGCAAACTTAAAACCAGTTCATTTAAAAATATACAAGAAGGTTCTGACCCAAATGGCCAAGAACCCTAGAAACTGAAACTGATCCCATCGATTATAATTAATCAAAACATGTATAGGGCTTTAGATCTATGTGAAAACGCGATCAAAACCGTGTAATCAATTACCTTAATATACGAATGGAAGTGGACGAACTAATCACAACAATGGCCGGCGGCTAAAGGTAATAGAACGAGTTATGAATGACCAAACTAATTCAATTAAATAAGGGCAAAAGGTCGGCCACTAAGTAAGAAAGGTATCTGCACATTAAATTGAGATATTATAAATGATTTCGAGATCAATGGTTAATTAGAACCATCGGTTTGATTAAAAAAGGAAGAACATATCAATAATTGATACAATTAACTCGTTTAGGGTGTCGATTAAGCCGCGTTAGAGATAGGTAAAAGATTCGCATATCAAAACTTTGATTAGAAAAGGATCTGTTAGCTTAATTTGGTGATTAATTGAGTCGGGTAAAAGAAAACTATTATGAGTAAGGTTTGGTAAACAGGTATCTTGATTGATGATATGGGTTAGAAAGATAAAGATATTTACATTTTAAGTCCCTGGTGTTTGGGGATGGGTACAAGAATAGGTTAAAGTTTATATTTCGGGTTAAAAGTGTCAAAACCATAATAATATAATTATATATAATAAAAATTTAATAATAATAAATTAAAAATTAATCAATTTAAACTCAATAGTCGAAATGAAAATAACCCGAACGTCGAACCTAGTCGGGTAATTAGTACATTCGAAAATCCGAGTTGTTACACCTTGAATTCTTCCCACATCGAATGGTACAATGTTTATCTTCCCTTGATCATGATAAGGGTGTTCCACCACTCTAACGCTTCTCCTTTGAACATTTGTGCCGTATATTGGATCTTTTCTTGTTTGGCATACTTGCTAATGATCACGATTGATTCCATCTCTTCCAGCCACCTTAGTGTCGCAATGGCGCCCTTGTCGCCATAGAATTCTTAGGGCCAAAGTTTTTAAAATCCTTAAACGAACAACTTTCGATCTTGAGTTTCTTGAATTTTCGATTGAATTCACCCCCAACATTCATACATTCATATATTTGAATTACAATTACACAACAATCCTGTTTTTTATTTTTGTCGTGTATCAAACACCTACCAACCACATAATAAAACACATCGACAAACACATCTGGTGTGTTTCTGCAACAACAAACACCAGCACTAAGAATCAGTCACAATAAAAAAATAAAAACTTAGAAACTGGAGGTTACCAAATTACCAAATGAATACAGAAAGTAAGACATGAACACACCTTGATTATTCATCAATATTGACATCGCATTACTCGGCAACTTCATCGTCTCCATTATTGTTCAACTACAAAAACCGATTGAAGTTAAATAAAACACACGCCGGAAAATTACAGGAATAACACTTCGACGGTAACTAACCTAAAACACTATAATGCTTACCATGATGAAGAATTTGTGTGTTTTTTGAAGTTTCACAAACGATTCTGTAGAAGATTTAAAAAGTATCTAGATGATTGCATAAAAGTGGTAGTTTCTATAAATTATCAGTTGACTATATGTTTTTTAAATAATTACATGAACTATTTTACCCATTCCCCCATATTATTAGTACATTAAATTAAAGCACACCTTTAATTATCTCAACTTTCCATCCCAACCATTGGATAGACAAATCCAACGCTCCAGATATCTTCCTACACTTTTTAGACACAATGAGCTTTTTAGGATAACCTCACCCTATATATATATATATATATATATATATATATATATATATATATATATATATATATATATATATATATATATAGTAAGGTTATAATAAAAAGACAAAATTTCATGAGAAGTGTAGGAAACAATAGAGAATCTTGGATGGATTATAACACACAAGGATATGATTGTCCATAGTTCTTTTTATTATTTTTGGAATTAAAATCAGTAAGTTAAGACATGTCTTAAATTTTGGTAGCTTCCATATTACTAGTTTATTATTAATTATATTTTAAAAACCTTCCAAGCATCATCATCTTTATCTACGGTCATCTTCCTCCATGGAACATTTTGCAAAATTAAATGGACTTATATAGAACCAAAAGAAAAGAAAAGAAATTATAACAATAATAACTATAAAATAATAATTTGGTTGTCTATTTGCGTCACGTCTATATTTCTAATGCACACATGAAACAATAAATAACAACTTGTTTTTGGGATAAAAATGTTGTTACTTTATTGTTTTCTATCATCAAGTCATAAAAGGAAAACAAAATTAGTGATTCTTTATTGTGTTTTAGTTTATAATCACTTGTAGTTTCTGTAATTTATTGTGTTTTAGTTCATATGAATCATGAATAAGTTCATACTTTTTATCGCTGTGTTTTAGTTGTCGGTGTGTTTTAGTTCTAGACAAATGTACATGATGATACATAAATTGTTATAATTATTTATGCTGTGATGATCAAATGAGAACACAATATTATATAAATATTTAGTTGTTTATTTGGGTGTTCTTATTTTTATGTTATAGTGTTTTTTTTTTTTTTGAAATTTTGATTTTATCTATTCTAGGAAAATTAAAATTATTAATTAAAATTGATAGTTTCCATAAATAATATAACACGTTAGACGATTATGTCCTTGGTGTGTTATAAAACAAGTACAAATATATGACACATCACAAATTAGATCAACTTTCCATCTTGACCATTGGATAACTACATCTAATGGTCAAGATCTCTTCTTACACTTCTTAGACACTTTGTATTTTTTATAATAACCTAACCCTATATATATATATCCCTATCCTTACTTAGAACGATCACCGTTCTTATTTTTAAACAAACGATGATTACATAAATAACAGATACTTGACCATACTATCATAGTTCCTATTCCTTCATAAACTTATTAACCATCTTTTTCATCTTGTTACATTTGTGAAGAAGCTTGTCTCTCATCTTCTTCTTCTTACTTCCTTCTTCAGCAACCTTATTTCTCAGCTCGTCTGTCTCATGTAGTGCTCGATCAAGATGTTCCTCTTGGGATTGTGGCATGATGGTTGGGTATCCATATTGTGGCGGTGGGTCATGGTAGCCCATCATCACGATGTCATAGTGATTCTTTGGATACGGTGACAAGGTTGCTTCCTCTTGTTGTTGGATTTCATTTGCTTGTTTGGAGATTATTTCTTGAAAGGGCAGAAATTTGGGTGGAAATCTGATCTTTCTCCCTTGAATAGATTTTACAAAAGGATCTTCAGGATCAAAACACTGGCTCATGTGATAAAAAGGATGTGTACAACCTTCATCTGGCGGAAAATCACATTTTGAGTCGATTGAAGGTTCTTCTCTTGGTGTACTTATTTCTTCAGAGATTTCCTCATCGGGATCTTCTTCTTCTTCTGGGTATTCCTCTTCTTCCATGGCCTTTGCTGTATTCATCACCAAAGGGTCTAGGTGATAGCTTCCGTACGGTTGAATGACTCTCATATTTGGTTTTTGAGAAGGTCCATTGTAGGTATTGGGATGAGAATCGATGGAGTTGTAAGCAGATGTTCCAGTTCGTTATTGTCTTTGATCGGAATGGCATTGCATCCAGTCGAAAGAGTTGGACTCCGGTTCCACTTTGATTTGTTTGTTAGTTAGCAATTCGTGGGACGGGTGATACGTCGGGATGTTGGATGGATAATACTTCGGGATGTTTGATGGATGATACGTCGGGATGTTTATGGGATGGTACTCTTGCATCAAGGATCGTTTGGTAAATTGATCGGTAGTTGTTGTGTTCCAGGAAATAAATTGGTGTGGTTTGGTCAATTGGATGATCTTGGCTAAAGAAATCTTCATAATAGTCTTCACTCATGTTGTCCTTTGGAATTGGTTCGGGGCATCCAGCTCTCCTTTCATCGCGCATAAAGCCGTCTATTATCTTCTGGAATGACATCTATGGGTGGTTTAGATTGAGGAGGGATAGAAAAGGTTACCGGCCTATCTTATCCCTATTTAAATAAAAAGAGTAATAATAATAATTCTTATTAACTTGGATCGAAGCTTAGGTATTATTTAATTAATATCTAAGTTTCTAAGATCGATGGCTTTGATACCAACCTGTCACACCCCTATCTTGGGCTTAGGCTTGTGACCATCAGTTGGCACCGCTTTGGTAAATTAATCAGAGTTACGGGTTAAATGTGGAAATATTAACGTGGATTAAAATATTAATATTTACATATAAAAAGACGGGATTATAAAATAACCGTTAACGTTTACAAAAGATTAAAGTTTAACATTTAACCAAATGATTTGAGCCATCAGATCGTCTATCGAAGACTTCGATTCTTCAAGCGCATATCCTTCGTTACCTGTAAAACAGTTTGAAAATACGTCAGCAACACATGCTGGTGAATAAGTCGACGCATAAAATATTTTATTTACTTAATTAACCCTCGAGACATAACTTAGGTCTCGGCCCATCGTGGCTTAGGAATAATCAAGTTAAAAACTTAAACACAACTACAAACTTAAGCTCTACTCGAAACCGCTCAGCAAACATCACAGCATTCGAGGTTACTTAGCTACCTTTAGTATACACATGATTACCCTCTCTCGGACATAATTTAGGTCCGGCCCATCGTGGCGGAGGCATATAACCAGGTATGGGGCGGTGTGCCCACCGTCTACAATATATGTAAGGATCCAAACAAACGTACACAACAACCTCAGGGGAAGCGATTACTTTGTTCATAATGTTTTAGAGACACGTAATCTCATGTAATCAATTTAATTTTACTCGATTAAACAAATTATTAAAGTTTGGGCGTATTCACCTTTGAAAGGATCAGCTTCACTTTACTGATCGTATTGTTTTTCATTTGCTATCTCGGACCTATAATACGAGTATAACCTTTTGTCATTACTAGATCAATAATCTAGCTTTAGATCTTTAGTCTATTTTTGTATAATATTTACCTCAATTATATTTCTTATTTGAACATTTAGTTCAAAACATTTTTTCTTTTTTTAACAAGTTTTAAACCTTTAGTTTTACTTGTTTACTTTTCTAAAACACTACGTGTCTTCTTCTCGAAGAAACGTATACTTTATTTATTTACTTATTATTTAATAAACTTAAACAATAATAATAATAATAATAATAATATTAATAACAAAGATTATTATTATTATTTCTTATTTATATTTTTCTTTGTTATATTTTCTTTTATTTATTCTCGAGGTATCGAGTATACCTTCGACTAGGTCTAAGCCTTTAATATTATATTAATATTTTATTCGGGTATTACCCCTACCTTGGTCTGCTTATATTTTTCCTGGACTTTTGGGCAGCACCTAGATGCTTTCACGTTTCTCAAGAAATATTGGTCAACCCCTCCTTGCCACGTGGCTGTCACCCGGTGCCACTTGGAGACACGTGTCATCACCTGTCAGACCACGTTATCGTGGTGCGCGATGACGTTGTGTCTTTGGGTATCGCGTATCGCGATAGCTTAAGAAGACAAATTTTTTCAAGATTGGCCCTTGTACTTTAAAAACTTGGCATTTTTGATCCGTTATTTTCGTGATGTTACAATTGCTCATTTGGAAGATCTTTTGGTTAGGGTTTGTGTTAACTGATCGTGTGTACGGTCATAGAACCCTTGGTACCGCTTGCTTTTCATGTAAGTTCTACTGTCGTTATAGTTGTTTGCCTATTAGCTTGTCGGGACTGTGATTGTTACTTCATGTCCGTTCGGAACCGTGAAGCCATTTCTTGTTCGACGGTGATAAGTGGTTTTACATTTGAGAGGGATCTTTTGTACTGGTACTGGGTGAAGGTTTTTTGCTGGGAAAGTACGAGTGGAAATTCAACTCATGAGTGTTGTTTTGACAATGGGAGCTGAGCATAGTTTGACTGATGCAAAGGTCGGGCTCTGCAACTAAGTTGATTGGATATTTGAAATCTTAGCTTGGTCATGAAGAACTGGAGGTTGGGAGAACTTCTGTTGTTGATGTTTTAGCTTGTTCTTGGAACTGGAGGTTTGGGATCTGTTATTAAAGAATACTTGAGTTAATGGGTATAGGGTTTTGTTTGGATGACTGTTGAGGTTCGTGCAAAGCCTTCAAGTGGGAGATTGTTAGGATTTGTGAAGGCTTTGAGCTAGTTTTGGGCTTGGGCTCAAATTGGTGACAAGAAGAACAAGGACTTGGCACGTTATTGTTTCTTGTTGATAAGTCTTTAACCCTAGTTCATATCTTATAAATAACTCTGATATGTAATTGTAATCTTTGCACCTAATCAATGAAATAACCTTGTTGCAGCCCGTGGATGTAGGTCCCCCGCTGGGACCGAATCACATAAAATTCTTGTGTCGTTTATCATTTATATTTTCTGTTTACTGGGTGTATAATCATGTGTGCATGTTCGTGTGTTGTCCCGCTGCGCCGCTTTGTTCCTAACAATTTGAATATTCAAAATATTAAGCATATCCATATATGCGAGTAACAAAGACGACAACACACCTCAACTTTCCACCTATAAAAGTGATTTTTTATAAGTTTTAACAGTTTTCCAAGAAAATTTAAGTAATCTTACTTCTAGAAGTAAGAAACAAAAAGAAGTTTTTATAACATTAATATTATCATTTTGTACAAAAATGTTATTTTTAACAAAAAAAAAAAAAAAAAGCACTCACTATTATAATATACTTGGAGTTTCATGTTCGATTCCAACAAATGTACGTTATAGGATTCAAACTCAGGTAAGGTGTGTTACATGCGGATGATAAGCCTTTCAGGGTCTCTCGACAACCAGATACATTAAAACCATTAAAATTAAAATAAAAATAACCTAGAGGTCGTGGGTTCGAAACCGATCCTAAGCGTCAATCGTCTTGTCGCTGAGTGAGACTGATTTACCTCTCACATGATGGGAATGGTACGGTGGGTCGGTTTGCATAACACGTTTCGGAACAATTAAAATAAAAACAATAATAAGTTATTTAAAATTAAAAGTTGAGATTTTAAGATGAGGTGTTCCGAAAAACGGGAAAAACAGTTATGATCCATCACCCTCTTCCTCCACCGCTGCATTACCTCTTTTGGCCGCTATATGCAAGCATACAATAATAATAATAATAATAATAATAATAATAATAATAATAATAATAATAATAATAATATTAATAATAATAATAATAATAATGGAGCCCAAGAAATTTATACTCGAGGTTGAACCTGCGATCCAGGCCAAAGATGGACGCCCCTCCATGGGACCTGTTTACCGTAGCATCTTCGCTAAAGACGGTTTTCCGAACCCCATTGACGGCCTCGATTCCTGCTGGGACGTTTTCCGGTCAGCCTTTCTTACATCTTCATTCGTATTTGTTATATATATATATGCATGTTTTCATTTTAATTCTGTTTATTATGTTACAAATGCGTTTCATTTTTATTTACAATACAAGGATCGTTTCATTTCCTATTAATCGATGGAGTTTCTGAGGATATTATCTGCATGGTTTCCTAAAATATGTGTTTGGTCATGTTACAGGATGTCTGCAGAGAAATATCCTGATAACAAAATGCTTGGCGCGCATGAATTTGTAGATGGGAAGGTATAATTAATCGAATGATATATGGCACCTGCAATGCATGATACAGATAATATTCTAAATCTGTGTGTGTTTAAGTTGATCATCTATTGTAAATTTGCAGCATGGCAAGTATGAGTGGTTGACATACAAACAAGTCAATGACAAAGTGATACAATGTGGGAATGCTATCCGAGCTTGTGGAGTTGAGCCGGTAAGTGTTCTTATTGTAACTATATGGGCGGACTTATCGGTAACAGTTTTGTTCATGTGGACTGTTTTTTTCACATTGAGAGATTGTATTGCTTATTATTCACTTGGGGATTAATTTATGCTTACTTGATGACATGTATTGGTGGTTTTAGGGAGGAAGGTGTGGTATTTATGGAGCCAATTGTGCACAGTGGATAATGAGCATGGAGGTACATTATTATTTCTTCTTTTTTTTCCTTCTAGGTTTCTATTACTCATTGCTTGCTACTAAATTCTATTACCAAGATGGAAACTAATTTTACAGATATAAATGCATGTAAACGAACCGAATGGGGTATGTTTGTGTTCGTTGAACTTTAACTGAACACGATCAAACACAAACAATCAAAAGTACAAGGTTTTCTTGTTTGTTCGTTAAGAAAATGAATGTGTTCATGTTCGTTCGTTAATAGTATAAACGAACGGTTCAGAAATGTAAACGACAAGCAAACATAATTGAACGAATATAATTGAACATAGATGAAACGAATATAAACGAACATAACTAAGCAAACACCAAACAAAAGAAAACGTGAACATCAATTTGTTGGGCCTAAAAATTAATAAACTAGACTAAATTGTAATGGGCCTAACGTAAAAGGGCAAACATAAACAAATTTAAATTTATGAATGTTCATAAACATAAATAAATGACAGAGTCATGTGTTCATGTTCGTTTATGTAACTAAATAAACAAAAAAGTTATGTTCATGTTTGTTCATTCGTTAGATAAGTGAACTTCCCATCGAACGGTTCTCTAAACGTTCGGTTTGTTTACGGGCTTATACATATACATATATTATAAGTTTCTAGAATTGTGTTTTGATACTCATAAGTCATAAACTGATGCAGGCATGCAATGCTCATGGCTTGTACTGCATACCGTTATATGATACCTTAGGTAAGTAGTGTTTTCTTTCTTCATTGGTTCTTATATGTTATAGGACTTATGGAATGTATTTTTCTGTTTTAAATGTTTCATTTAGGTGCTAATGCAGTAGAATTCATCATATGTCATGCTGAGGTCGCCATTGCTTTGTAGAAGTAAAAAAGATCCCAGAGGTAATTAGTAATTGTAATAATGATTCATTTGTATGTGTCCATTTTAAATCAAATGGACTATAGTTCTTTAGTTTTATCTATAATATCCTTTTGGCAATTCAGGTGCTGAAAACATTCCCGAAAGCTGGAGAATATCTTAAAAGTAAGTCTCTTATTCTATCCATTTGTTATTTTTAGCTATTTACTGCATATACTAAGATGCATACTTCTTTTAGCAATTGTGAGCTCTGGACAAGCTACTACTGAACAAAAGGAACAATTCAAAAACTTTGGTGCAAGCATTACACTCATGGGATGAGTTTTTATCATTGGTAAGCTTTTTCCAATCAACTGTACTTTGACTTTCATGAAAGTTTACTCTGATATTTGATTTTGACTTTCTTGAAATTTCTACTTTTCTCCAATTGCAGGGAAAAGACAAACAGTTTGATCTGTGAAGAAACGTGGATCGACTCACTGGTAGACGATCTACTTTCCTCGGGTGTGATTATGCTATTTCACCGATGGTTCTCTGGGATCTGGGATCTTCCACCTACAAAATGAACAGCACCGTAAACTTACCCCTCAGAAAGGGACAGAGGGGTCCTCTTTGGGGTAACCCTCCGGTGTGAGAATAAGTGTTTGTAGGAGAAGATAATAATATGAGAGTAAGGAAATGGAATGTATTGCTTAATAGCTGAATACTCTGTAATTGTGTGTTTCTGTCTCCTCTCCTTGTGGAGTTGATGTGATATTTATAGTGCTAGGGTTTCCCATGATTGGGCTCAGACCTAATTAGGGCCTTGTTGGCCTCCTCCAATTGCTTTGCGCCACGTGTCCTTTGGGACACCTGGTGCTTTTTCATTGGTTATAATCACGTGGTAGCACATGGGTTTTGCTGAGTTGTCCACCTTTCATTGGCAGCTGTCAACATCAGCATATTCTTATTCCTTAAAAAGATACCTTCTGGAAGGTTGTCTGACGTGCACAATCAAGGTTGCCCTAATCCTGATTTGGATAAGGACGAGGTTGATTATGTGCATGTGTGATACGCGCCTATCCTGAGGATGCGCGAGGTCTTCTCTTTATTCTCACGCGCAGATGTTTCATGCGCAGATGTGATATGCACGAGCATGTGATATGCGCCACGCGCGGATGCGCCACGCGCATATGTGATATGCGTGAGCATATGTGATGCGTGAGCATATGTGATGCCTGAGCATCTGTGGTGCCTGAGCATATGATGCCTGAGCATGTGATGCATGAGCATATGTGATATGCGTGAGCATATGTGATATGCGCCATGCGCGTAGGTTTTGGCCTTGTGCCTTCATAATGTCTTGATTTCAAGCCTCTTGTCCATATCTTGTGGGTTGACCCGCCTCGCTCGGTGTTGAGGCGGGTACATACCTCTTCAAGCCCCCCCAGTCTAATGTGTGTCTTGTCTCGCGCGAGCGAGGTAAGATAGATATTAGACTAAATAGTTAGCTCTTTTAGTAGGGGTTTGTCTTTTTCTTCTTATTATTCATCGCTGCGCGAAATTCTATCCTTTTTGTTGAAAACGAATCGTCCCTGTACGTGGTTGGTTGTTGCTGACATGCGTCAGTGATGGAGACGTGTCAGACCTTTCGTGTGCTCGAGGTGCTACAGTTGCCTTTCGTGTCCCCTCACATAGTGTCAGGGACACGTGTCGCGCTCGCGTTGGTCCGTTCCTGCGAGTGGTGGCGCGTGAACTCTGGCAGCAGCTGTATCGTTTCTTTTCGTGTCCCCTCACATAGTGTCAGGGACACGTGTCGCGCTCGCGTTGGCGAACACCTGCGAGTGGGGGCGCGTGTAGTCCGATCAATACCAAAATTTTCTCTCTCCTAGGCCTATAAAAGCAAGCCCTTAGAGTTTTTATTCTTCATCTTCTTTGCTGTTTTATTCAAAGCTTTCCTTTCTTTCCTTGTATTCCGATTACCTTTGTTCTGCTTCCAGATATCTGTTCTTCAGAAGCATCCTTTGTTCGTTGTCACAGTTGTATGTCTGATAGCTCAGACAACACAATCTCCCCCATCCATTGCCGTGTGAAATCGTTAGTGATGTCTACCTTGAAGAAGACCGGCAAGGGGAAGAGGGCTGCTGAGGCCTCATCGGAGGAGGTAGGGAGGACCAAGGCCGTGAAGAAGTGGGATGAGATCCCCTGCAAACTTAGGCAGTCCGATTTTGACAGCCTTATCGCCTCTCAGGGTTTTCTCCCTGAGTTTGGCTGCATGTTGCCTGGGGCCGGGCAAACGGCGGCGGACCCGCCTGCCGGCTATATATCCCTTTACTGTCATTTTTTCACCCACTGCAACCTTCGTCTCCCGATGACAAGGTTTGTGGGTGCGGTGCTTAGGTTTTATGTGATTCATATATCCCAAGTCCATCCGTTTGGACTTGTGCGCATGACTCATTTTGAGTTCATGTGCAAATCTCAGCGCGAGGAGCCCACCCCTCGGCGCTTTCAATTTTTTTATAAGCCCAAGATCCAAGATTCTTGGTTCTCGTTTATTCCTCGCAGTCAGAAGGTCAAGTGCTGCACTGTTTCATTCAAGAGCCTTCATGACTGGTCTGAGAGGTTTTTCTATATCAGGGCTGGTGTGATCCCCATCCGCATGACCATGCGCGCGATCTCTTCTGCGCCTGCGGATGTGGGTGTCTTCAAGAACCCAACTGGCGCCTGGGTTAAAAAGTTGACTGCCGAACCATCCCCCGCCAAGAAAATTTGTGAGGAGGCGCTGGTGGGGGTTGGTATGAGCAGGAGGTGGGCTGACAGCGCGTCTGAGCCCGTGATCCAAGTTGACGGCTTGTGTAAGTTAATCTCATTGCCTTACTTCTGCGCGAATATAATTCGTTTTGCTGATATCATTTAACTTGTTTTGTGCAGTCGTCAAGGAGTATGTCCACGCCGCCTATGATGAGCATATGGAGGGTGGCTCCGTCGCGCTGGGCGCTGGGGAGGTTGGCTTCCCCGATCGCTTTGATGACATGTTCATCCCTGTTGATCTGGGATTTATTTTTGACAGCGATGCGCCTGGTAAGCCTTTGTACTTATACATTTGCCTTTATAATACCAAATTTGGCTAACACTTCTTTTGCACGTATTGTAGACGCGCTTGAGAACTACGAGCTGGAGCTCGCGGAAGAGGAGGAGGAGGAGGAGGCGCCCCAACTAAAGCGTAAAGCTAAGGGGAAAACTGGCGCAGGGGCCAGTAAGAAACAGAAGAAAGATGTTGCCCCTGTTGCTCAGGATCCTCCTACTCAGGCGAGGGGATTTGAGAAAACCCAGGAATTTCCCCCCAAGTTTTCCTTGTCTTCCCTGCCTCAAAAAGTGGGCAGACCTCCTGTCCACACGAGGTACGGTGCTACTACCTCCTCCCCTCGCGCGGTGGAAAAGGGAAGCGGCGTTGCGCCTTCGACAGGTATACTTTGCTTATCCTTTGCTTATCTTTCATGGTTCTATGAGCGCGATTCTGATAGAATTACTAATGAATCTTTGCTCACTCAAATGTTTGTAGAGCCGGCGACCTTGGTGGATCAACCTTAAGCGCAACAAGTTGCCGAGGCTGCGCCGGAGGTCGCTTCGAAGTCCCCTGTTTTACCCTCGAAAAAGGGTAGAATGGACTTCATGGCGATGTTTGCCTCGCGAACGGAGTTGCACCAAGGTACGTATTGTGGTTTTATTTTCTGACTTTTTTCTTTTAGATCAAGTCATGAACCATTTTTTTTGTGTTGATTTTTTCATAGGAGTCGTAGCTGGCGTACAAGTATCTCGCGGCACTCCTGGCGCCGGTGCCAGTGCCGTTGGCTCTGCTCCTGCTCCTGCAAGCGATGAATCTCCCCTCATCGGGATTACTAAGGAGCAGGAGGCCATTTTACGCGCCGATCTGGCGGCGTCGAGACCTCCCTCACCTCCTCCTGCGCACAGCCGTCCTCGCGAGACTGATGTTGATTCTAGGTCGCAGGATAAAAGGCCTGTTTCAGAGGAGGATGAGGAGGTTCAAGCTGAAGGCTCCGACAGCGGCCGCGCCAGCCCTGCAGCGCCACGAGGTTTCGCGGCGCCGTCTTCTCGTGGGCCTGCCGCTGACTTTTCTGCTTCGTCCCCGCAGGTATAAGTTCGTTTTTGCTCCGCTGCGCGGACTTTCATATTAGTGTTTTGATGACTTAGATCATTACTTTGTGTTTGCAGGAAGCCGATCACATCTACCGCCCGAGATAGAACATTACTGAGGACAGCTCATTTCAGTCCATGGGTGTGTGTGAGGACTTCTGGGCTCATTCTGTGCCTCCAGCTGAAAGGAGGTTTCAGGAGGCCCGCGCTCGCGATGACTTGCTTAAAGATCATCTGTTTGCTGGGTCGGCTTTCTTTGCTGCCTCCCAAGAGCTTCGCTATGATTACGTAAAGGTACGTGATGCTCTTGCGGAAGCCAAGCAAGAGGCTAAAGTATCTGCTTGGCATCTTTCTGATGCTCGAGAGAGAGCTGAGAAGCTCCAAGCAGAGCTCAGTGAGAACAGGGCAAGTGCCAACACCGCCTTTGTGAAGCGCGGGCATGAGCTCCAGGCTGCGCGGGAGAAGCTTCAGGCAGCCGAGGCGGACGCGGCCAAGTACGCGCGTAGAGTGCGCGACTTGGAGCTGGACGCGGAGGCGCGTGACCAAGCTCTTGTCCAGTCTATAACTGACAAATCATCGCTGGAGAGTGAGGTTGCGCGCCTGAAGAGGGAGCTGGCGGCCGCGCAGGCCGAAAAAGATGAAGCCTTGGCGACGGCAGCGTCTAGCCAGGAAGCACTCGAGCTTGCGCGGGCGGAAAAGGAAGAAGCCTTGGCGGCATCAGCGTCCGACAAAGAGGAGCTGAAACAAACTAAGGAAACTGTTGAGTTGTTAAACTCTCAGATTCCTGCCCTCGAGACGTCTGTTGCTTCCCTCGCGCAGGATCGCCAATGGCTAATCTCACAGGGCATGACTCGTTGCGCTTACGCGATGAAATACTCAGACGAGTTTCAGGCCCTTGTGATGGATTGCAACGCTGCCGCGCGCTTGGTGGGTCGAGCTGAAGGGTTTACGGATGGCTATGAATATGGCATGTTGAAGAAGAACCCATCCGAGTACCCTTATCAGAGCGACGTTGCATGCGCGGACATGGCCGCGATGGGGGAGAAGTATTTGAATACTCCCATTCCCATCCTTGCACAGGTATTTTAACCTTAATGAGATAACCTTGACTTATTTTCCTAGTCTTTTTGTACTCATATTTTTCCTTATGATTTGCAGATATCCGCGCTTGCTAACCAGCCCGATCTCGGCGCGCTAAAGAAATTACTTGACGAGTGCGAAGGGGCTGGTGGCGGCGATGATGGCGCGGAGAATGCTGCTCCTGCTAGCGGCTCTGGCGTGGCCAAAGGATCCGCTCCTGACACTATTGTGATAGAAGACTCCATTCAGGATGAACAACTTGACTATGGTCAGTTTGGAGATGACGAGGAGCGGGCTGCGCCAGATGCTGAGGGCGGTGATGAGGACTATGAAGAGGCTGACGTCGACGTGGAGACTTGAGAAGCCCTTCATGTTTTTTTTTATTTTTATTTGTAGTTTGTATCTCATCATCTTGTAAACTTGTAAATTTCAATGCTTTGGAATGAAATTTTGTTTTTCCCTTCTTCGCATCTTGCGCATTCCCCATTCATCTCTTTATATTGCATGTTTGCTTGTTGAATATAAGATATGCTTGCACGTTGAAATAAGAACAAGGTTGTAAGGAAATTATTATACTTAATCCTTGTCATATTGTAAATGATTTTGCCATATCTTGATTATGTTGACACGTGCCTTGGCGTTTTCATTATTCCTCTTTTGCGCGACGTTATCGCGCATGGAATTATGAGTTTTTTAGCCTTTACGTGTCAATATGTGCTACTCAGATATCCATTACAATTTCATGCGCGACCTCGACCTGAGACCTTAACAACTATGTTTTGGCATTTGCTTTGCCTTAGTTGTGCTTAGGTATTTTTATGGTCAGGCTGCGCAGCATGTAGGATGGATGTTGTGAGTGATTTGAGCTAAGGCTCACATTATTGGGCTAAGGCCCTGAGCTAAGGCTCACATTATTGGGCTAAGGCCCTGACGTTTTAGAGTTAAGACTCGTTAACGCGTTTGAGCTTGAAGCTCGCGCATGTATGTTTTACTTCGTTTTATTTCGTTTTGATGTCAATACAATGTTGTCATATTGCTCAAAATTAATAAAGGGAAGTGTGAAACATGTATGCAAAAGGTAATAGAATTGGGCTAAGGCCCTGACGTTTTAGAGTTAAGACTCGTTAACGCGTTTGAGCTTGAAGCTCGCGCATGTATGTTTTACTTCGTTTTTATTTCGTTTTGATGTCAATACAATGTTGTCATATTGCTCAAAATTAATAAAGGGAAGTGTGAAACATGTATGCAAAAGGTAATAGAATCCACATTAAGAGAAGATAGCGCGTATCATTATTCATAATGGCTTAAAAAGCCTTGATTACAAACTTGACATTTTTACATGAAACATTTTCTAAGCTGTGCCGCGTTCCATGCACGCGGGATCTTCTTTCCATTCAAATCTTTTAAAGCGTATGCGCCTTTTCCCAATTCTTCCGAGACTTGATAAGGTCCCTCCCAATTGGGGGACATTTTTCCCGGGGGTATCGCGCGGCTAGCTTCATTGTTTCGAAGGACAAAATCATTTTTCTTGAAGTGGCATTCTTTCACACGCTGGTTGTAATATTTTTCCAGTTTTTTCTTGTATTTGGCTTCACTGATGATAGCCGCCTCTCTGCGCCCTTCAAGTAAGTTGAGATCCAACCTTCTTTCGCGCTCGTTATCAATCTTGCTCATCATGAGCACTCTATGGGATGGGCATCCAATTTCTGCTGGAATCATTGCCTCCGTTCCATAGGTTAGGCTGAACGGGGATTCGCCATTGCTGGTTTTGCTTAATGTCCTGTGTGCCCACAGGACATTAGGTAGCTCTTCGACCCAAGAATGGGATTCTCCCTCCAACCTTTTCTTCAGCCCATTTAACAAGCTTTGATTCGCGCGCTCCACTTGGCCATTCCCCTGAGGGTGGTATACCGAAGTGAAGATTTGGCTGATGCGCAATTCCTTGAGCCAGTTTGATATCTTCCTGTCAGTGAATTGTTTGCCATTATCGCTCACAATTTCCATGGGCAAGCCAAAACGGCATATGATGTGGCTCCAAATAAACTGCTTCATCGCTTCGGCTGTGATTTTTGCTAGTGGCTTGGCTTCAACCCATTTTGTAAAATAGTCTACTGCCACTACCAAAAATTTTACTCGCCCTTGCGCTTGCGGTAGGGGACCCACAATATCGATTGCCCATTTGTGGAAAGGCCATGCGGAGGTCACCGGAATCAAGTTGTTCTTTGGCCGCATGGTGTTTGGCGCATAGCTCTGACATGCTTTGCATTTTTGGATCTCTTTTAAAGCGTCCAAGTACATGCCTGGCCAATAGTAACCTGCGCTCATTGCCTTGGTAACCACCATGCGCGGGCCAGCATGTATTCCACAGATTCCCTCGTGTATCTCTCTGATCACATAGCTTGCTTCCTCAGCATCTAGGCATTTCATGAGCGGTCCCAGATAAGAGCGTCGATATAATGTACCATCAAGCAGTTCATAGTTCTGCGACTTGTGTCTTATCTTCCTCGCCTGTGCGCGATCGTCTGGTACTTTTCCCTCCTTCAAGAATTCCATTACTGGAGTTATCCATGATGAAGGGGTTGTATGAGTTACAAGGACAGACTTCGCTCCCACCGACGGGTTGCTCAATACTTCCACCCTGACATCTTTGCCAAAGTGATCGAAGCTGGTTGATGCCATCTTGCTCAGCGCGTCAGCAGACTTGTTTTCGCTGCGCGGGATATGAATGATTCTGAAGCAGTCAAATTGCTCGATGAGCTTTTTCGCCTGCTCTAGATACAGAGGCATGGTGTTCTCCTTGGCATCATAAAGGCCATTGACCTGTGCTGCTACCAAGTATGAATCAACATGGGCCTCTAGCTTTTTAACTCCGAATTTCTGCGCGATGCGCAGGCCAGCCAGCAAGGCTTCATACTCAGCTTCATTGTTGGTGCTCTTGAAGTCCAACCTGATGGCGTAAGTATATTCCTGATTCTCTGGATCCACCAGCTTGAGGCCTGCGCCGGATCCTTCGTTGTTTGAAGCTCCGTCGGTGAATAATCTCCACACATTTTCTTCATCATTGGCTCGCGGAGGGTCCACCTCGCGCTGAGCCTCTTCAATTTTTCCTTCGGGGACCTCTGCAATGAAATCAGCCAAGACTTGTCCCTTTATTGCTGGACGGGGCTTATAGGCGATCGTGTGCTCACCTAATTCCAGCGCCCACTTTGTCAGCCTTCCCAAGAGCGCGGGGCGCCGCAAGACTTGCTGGATGTTGTAACCAGTCAGAACTTCAATGGGATGACCATTGAAATATCTATGAAGCTTGCGCGACGCGTGTGTTAGTGACAAAACTAACTTTTCCATGATGGAGTAGCGCGTCTCAGGATCTGTCAGCACCCGACTCACATAGTATATTGGCGTTTGGATTCCCTTGCGATTCACCAATAATACTGCGCCGATGGCGCGCTCTCCTGCTGATAGGTACACTGTCAAAGTTTCACCAGGAAGTGGAGCTGTGAGCGCGGGCAGATTTATCAAACATTCTTTTATCTCACTGAAAGCTTGCTCGGCCTCAGGAGTCCATTTGAATTGGCTTTTCTTTAAGCAATTCCTCAATGTGTTGACAAATGGGGTAGATTTGCTTGCATGGTTCGCTAGGAACCTGTTGATTGAAACCAATCTACCATTCAGCTTCTGGACTTCTTTCATGGTGGATGGCGAGGGCATGTCAAGGATGGCCTCCACCTTCTCAGGGTTCACCTTGAAACCATCCTTGGTGACCATTACACCTAGAAATTTTCCCTCTTGTACGCCGAACGTACATTTGCTCGGATTGAGCTTCATGTTAACTTCCTTTAGGCGCCCAAGGGTTTCTTTGATGTCTTTGAGCATTTGTTTTTCCTCCCTGCTTTTGATCAACAAATCATCCACATAGACTTCTAGGTTTCTTCCAATCTGCTCGCTGAAAACAGCATCCATAAGTCTTTGGTAGGTGGCTCCCGCATTCTTCAAACCAAAGGGCATTTTTGTGTAACAAAAAACACCCTTGTCGGTTCTGAAGGCGGTCTTGTCCTCGTCTTGTGGTGCCATTTGAATCTGGTGATAGCCCTTGTAGGCATCCAGGAAACATTTGAGCTTGAATGGCGCCACGGAGTCCACCTTTGCGTCGATGTTTGGGAGGGGGTAACAATCTTTTGGGCACGCTTTGTTGAGGTCCTTGAAGTCAATGCACATCCTCCACGACCCGTTACTTTTCTTTACCATCACAGGATTGGCTACCCATGTCTGGTATCGTATCGGGCAGATGATGTTTGCGCGCAATAGATCCTCAACCTGCTCATTCATGGCCCTCGCCTTCTCATCCCCCATGACTCTCTTCTTTTGAGCAATTGGCTCTACAGACTTGAAGGTGTTGAGAGAATGTTGCGCCAGGTCTAGCGGAACCCCAGTCATATCAGAGTGTTGCCACGCGAAGACCGACATATATTCTCTGAGCAATCTTTTCATTCTCAACCTCGTGACGTCTGATATCGTAGCGCCAATTGTGATTGTCTGCTCCGGGAATTTTGGGTTGAGAATCCATTCCTCTGGCGCGTTGTCTGCCATTGGAAGTTTCATTCTCCCTTCCCGCGGAGTACTTGTCACTGCACACAAATGATCTCGGTATACAAAAGTTACACCTGTTGGTGTTGGGAACCCTAACGCGCCGTGCGCTAGCGACGGTATGGCGTTAAATTGGGCAATCGTTCCCCTACCCAAGATCATATTGTGGCAAGAAGTGGTGGGCAAGACCAAGAAGTTGACAACTTCGGCTCGCTTGTGTTTTTCATCCCCCATGGTTAGTTCAAATTGTATTTGACCTAGGGGATGAATGATTTCATTTGAAACACCAGAGATCGGTGCATTCACAATCTCAAGCCTTGCTTGGTCTGCCGGATCCAGTTTCCTGAAACATTGCTCATACATGATGTCTGATTCGCTGCCAGTGTCCACCAAGACTTTTGACACTTTATAATGAGCAATGTGTGTAGTGATGACAAGAGGACTGCTGATGGAAGGGCCTCCCCTGATTCTTGGGAAGATGACTTGTTGCTCGCGCCAATCTCCTTGGATTTGCGCGCTTCTCTTTCTTGATATTTGCCCTTGCCTTCCTCCCTCAGCTACACAGATTCTTTTGTACTTTTTGCTGGCTGAGGCTCCTGATTGTTCATTTTCTGGTCTTGAGTTTTTTACCAGGTGAGCCAGCTTGCCTGATTTCACATCTTTTTCAATTGCATCCTTCAAGTGGTGGCATGCATCAGTGTTGTGTCCTGTGGACTTGTGAAACTCACAGTACTTGCCACTGTCTGATGGTCCCTTGTAGTGTAGTGGCTTGGGGCTTTTGAATTGGACATTCTCAGTGCTTAACACCTGTGAAGGCGTTTTAGTGAGGGGAGTCCATATTCTTGGCAGAGGTCTGTTAGGATCTCTGCCGCCTTCCCTCTTGTCACCCTCCCCGCGATTACGAACGTCTTTTTGGGGCTGGGGTGAGCTTGGTTGCGCCTGCTTTTCTGCGGAAGAAAAACTGGTTGGTTGCAACCTGGACCATACAGAGTTCTGTTTGCCCCTTCTTTCGTTGCTGCGCGGTGACTCAGCTTGATGCGCTCTTTCTCGTGCCCTATCTTGGGCAATTTGTTTTTCATTTCTCGCGAAGACTCGCGATGCTTCCATTAGTTTGGCCCAAGTGGTTGGCATGCCATCTCTGCTTACGAGAGCTCGGCGGAGTTGATCACTGCGCGCGCCTTGAATAAAGGCCACGCGCAAGAGTTGCTCAGTGATACCTCCGATTGCCAGAGACTCCTGATTGAAACGAGTTATGTAGTCTTCAATCGTTTCATCATTCTTGCGCACGCAGTGCATGATGTCATCAGGGTCGCGCGTGTGTCTGCGCTGCTGTACGAAGTGGGCTTGGAACTTCTCCAATAGTTCCTCGAACCCATCGATTTGCCCAGTCGGCAAGCTCTCGAACCAGACACGCGCCGCGCCCGTGTGGCAGCGAGCAAACATGTGACACCATGTTGGCATCGTCCAGCTTTCTAGGTTTTCTGTGTTGTAAAAACCTTGTAAGAAATCGTCTGGATCTGTTGTGCCGTCATATTTGCCCAAACCACTTGGCATCTTGGTTTTGTGCTGAATGGGGGCCTTCGCGATGCGCTCAGTGAATTTTGAATGTTTCACCAAGATGGCTGGCCTGTACGGTGTGGTTACGTCCACTTGCCCTCTAACTGGTGGGCTGTACGGTATGTGCAGATCCAGATCTGCTTTGGCTCCAGGCGCCGTGTTCACGTGCGCGCGGAGCTGTGAGCCTCCTGCATGAGTATCTCGCGTCTTCCTCATGCTGTGCACTTCTTCATCACTAAACTCAGTGTGTGCAGTGTGAACAGAATGACCATCTTCCGGCGCGCGCGCCCTTTTTGTTCCATGAACGTTTTGCTTGTCAAACGCTAGCCTTTGTGTTAAGTCGGCTGTCTTTTTGTGTTTGACCATCTCATTGTACTTGTCCATTAGACGTCGTTGCTCGTTTATGAGCCATTCTTTGGGGTCATTAGTTTCATCTTCTGGACCCATTGGTCCTTTTTGTTTCGCGCCGGCAAAATTTTGTAACGTGAGATCGTCTGGAGGAGTTTCAGTCTGGCCATGAGGAGTTGTGATGAAGGGACGGTTACTGGTGGCGCGCGTAGAATCACGCGGCACCCTCAGAAACTGCTGTCCCTCATTAACATCCTCACGTTCAATATCCTCCAGAACTTGATCAACGTTACGAACGCCAGAAACCATGGTGAAAATTTGTTTTTTTTTTTTTTTTTTTAGAGATCTGATGAGATCTTGTTGCCGTTGTAACAGGTGATGGCGCCAATGAAGAAACGTGGATCGACTCACTGGTAGACGATCTACTTTCCTCGGGTGTGATTATGCTATTTCACCGATGGTTCTCTGGGATCTGATGGATCTGGGTTCTTCCACCTACAAAATGAACAGCACCGTAAACTTACCCCTCAGAAAGGGACAGAGGGGTCCTCTTTGGGGTAACCCTCCGGTGTGAGAATAAGTATTTGTGGGAGAAGATAATAATATGTGAGAGTAAGGAATTTGGAGTGTATTGCTTAATAGCTGAATACTCTGTAATTGTGTGTTTTAATGTCTCCTCTCCTTGTGGAGTTGATGTGATATTTATAGTGCTAGGGTTTCCCATGATTGGGCTCAGACCTAATTAGGGCCTTGTTGGCCTCCTCCAATTGCTTTGCGCCACGTGTCCTTTGGGACACCTGGTGCTTTTTCATTGGTTATAATCACGTGGTAGCACATGGGTTTTGCTGAGTTGTCCACCTTTCATTGGCAGCTGTCAACATCAGCATATTCTTATTCCTTAAAAAGATACCTTCTGGAAGGTTGTCTGACGTGCACAATCAAGGTTGCCCTAATCCTGATTTGGATAAGGACGAGGTTGATTATGTGCATGTGTGATACGCGCCTATCCTGAGGATGCGCGAGGTCTTCTCTTTATTCTCACGCGCAGATGTTTCATGCGCAGATGTGATATGCACGAGCATGTGATATGCGCCACGCGCGGATGCGCCACGCGCGGATGTGATATGCGTGAGCATATGTGATGCGTGAGCATATGTGATGCCTGAGCATCTGTGGTGCCTGAGCATATGATGCCTGAGCATGTGATGCATGAGCATATGTGATATGCGTGAGCATATGTGATATGCGTGAGCATATGTGATATGCGCCATGCGCGTAGGTTTTGGCTTTGTGCCTTCATAATGTCTTGATTTCAAGCCTCTTGTCCATATCTTGTGGGTTGACCCGCCTCGCTCGGTGTTGAGGCGGGTACATACCTCTTCAATCTGCCAGTGAAGAAGAAAACCGACATCTGTACTATTATGTACACAAGTGGAACAACCGGTGATCCAAAGGGTGTATTAATTTCTAATAACAGCATTGTTACACTCATAGCTGGTGTTCGCCGTTTTCTAGACTGTAATAATGAATCAGTGAGTTTCCTACCCTTCAAGCTCATTATATTTTTAATTGATACACGTCATCGTCAAGGTTAGGGCTGTTACTGAGCCGAGTCAGGGCAAGTTCGGGCTTGGCTCAAATGTAAACAGGGGTGGCTTGGCTCATGTTTTGAAACCGAACTGAAACCTGAGCTGGAGCTCATTTTGTAAATAGCTCGATCTAGCTTGTGGCTCGTTAACTTTTTTCTTATTTTTTTATGTATATTGATGTGTAAAAGAAAAAAATATCATTCTTTAACATACACATCACACAAATTTTATAAACAAGAGAATTTATAACGTTACTTTTGTTTTTTTTTTCTAAATGAGAGAATATTTTTTTTTCAATACTTTTATAAGTTATTATTATTATCATTTTAGTATTATAGCATATATTTTGTATGAAATGTTTTAAAAGAGCGAATTGAGCGAGCCAATGAGCCAGTTATCGAGCGAGCCACATGCCGAGCCAACGTTGGCTAGGGCTTGGCTAGTTAACATGTTGAGCTGGATAGGCTCAGCTCATTTACAAAGGAGGTTTTTTTAGCTGAGCCATTTACAGCGAGCATTTTGAACAGCCCTAGTCAACGTACACGTGAACAGTGACATGGCATAAAACATGCAAAACTGGTGCCACTTCAGCAAATTCTGATGATCATACTCTTCTCATACTTGTAATGTTGCAGTTGACAGAAAATGATGCATATCTCTCATTTTTACCTTTGGCGCATATATTTGGCCGGGTGATTGAAGAATGTTTTATACATCACGGTGGTAGAATTGGATTTTGGCGCGGGGTAACATCAAAACATCTTGTTTAATTAAATATCAAGAAATTAGTCTTTTTTATAATATGGCAAATAATATATTCAGGATGTGAAATTACTAATTGAAGACATTGGGGAGCTTAAACCTACTATTTTCTGTGCTGTTCCTCGGGTTTTAGAAAGAATTTATTCAGGTATTTACTTTTATTCTGTGAATGTTACCCCTATGTTTCTACTATTGCTAATTACTTTCTTTTGTTCAGGTTTGCAACAGAAGATTAATTCTGGGAGTTTTTTTGAAAGTAAATTGTTTAACCTAGCATATTCATAGTGAGTGTTCCAATAACAAGATTCTTCACATTTTAATCATGCACCTTAATTCATTTTTGTAATATTTGAATTTGATTGTTGAAACTTTATGCAGTAAGTTGCATAATATGAAGGGTGGGAGTAAACATGAAGAGGCATCTGTATTAAGTGACAAATATGTTTTCGATAAGGTTAGATATTAACTTAAAGGAACTCATATTCATATTTCACTTGTTTTATTAAAAAAAGTAGACTATGAATGAAATATTTTAGGACAAAAGATGTTATTGTGTTGCTCATTTTGTGCAGGTTAAGCAGAGGTTAGGCGGTAGGGTCCGCATTATCTTATCTGGAGCGGCCCCACTGGCTCCACACGTAGAAGGTTTTCTGAAAGTGGTTGCATGTTGTCATGTCCTCCAAGGATATGGTAATTCAGTTTCTCAGGTTATATGGAAAACTGAGCAGGTCGGGTAACCGCATAATAATATTTGTGTATACCTAAATGTAGGCCTGACCGAAACGTGTGCTGGATCGTTTGTCTCACCGCCAAATGAAATGAACATGGTGGGTACAGTGGGCCCACCAAATTTGGATGCGCGTTTGGAATCTGTTCCTGAAATGAATTACGATGCTCTTTCAAGTACAGCGCGTGGAGAAATATGCATAAAGGGGGGTATTTTGTTTTCCGGGTACTACAAACGCGAAGACCTTACAAAAGAGGTCTTGGTTGATGGATGGTTCCATACAGGTAGGTGTTTATGCGTTTCTCATAGTTCTTGTTTAAGATTGATTTTGTGTTATATATTTCATATATTTATAGATTTATATGTATGTTTTAGGTGATATTGGTGAGTGGCAACCAGATGGAAGCATGAAAGTTATTGACCGCAAAAAGAATATTTTTAAGCTTGCACAAGGAGAATATGTGGCAGTTGAGAATCTGGAGAATGTTTACGGGCT
This sequence comes from Bidens hawaiensis, assembly GCF_021521415.1. Lineage (NCBI taxonomy): Eukaryota > Viridiplantae > Streptophyta > Magnoliopsida > Asterales > Asteraceae > Bidens > Bidens hawaiensis. The sequence goes on along the minus strand of NW_027493458.1, from coordinate 216,101 downwards.
TGTTTCTGCTGTTGATGAGGTATGCTTTTGATATCATAATATTATATGATCCATGAAAACTGATACCCGCTTGTGTGTTTTAGGTGTGGATATATGGGAATAGTTTTGAGTCATGTCTTGTTGCTGTTGTAAACCCAAACAAATCGGCTCTCGAAAAGTGGGCCCGTTCAGCTGAATTGTCTGGTGATTTTGAGTCCTTATGTAAGGATCCGAAGGTTAACGAATACATACTAGGAGAGCTAGCCAGAGTTGGAAAAGAGAAAAAGGTATTATTAATACAACTAACTGGTATTGAGATTTGAATATAAGGAAGGTTTGATTAGTTTGGTTGTTTGGGTTGGCAGTTGAAAGGATTTGAGTTCATTAAAGCGGTTGAGCTTGATCCTGTACCGTTTGACATTGAACGCGATCTTCTGACCCCGACAATGAAAAAGAAAAGGCCCCAGATGCTGAAATATTATCAGGTATGTCTGTTGAAAGGATCCATTTGAAATTGAAAACCGGATTCTAATATCGTTTGTTGTTGGCAGACTAAAATTGATGATATGTATAAGAATATGAAGTGAAGCTGGAAGTAGATGCAAACTGCATTGATAGAAGTTCTGATCTTTTATATTTGAAGATTTTGTCTGTTAACACAGTTAATTAATTATTTGAAGATTATGTCTGTTATAATTCTTTTGGAAAGTGTACGTAACACTATCCTAGTTATTATCCAAGATTCGCACCGATTTTCAGAAAAATACTGAACACAAAACTAATTTTACGTTTCTACGGTTATTTGTGTTTACGTGAGAATCGAGATCCTACCGGTACCAAGTCTAATAGTATGAGTTCTAAACATACTATCAAGCCTTATGATCCATTGTAGTTAAAACAATCTATAAATGACTAGTCTGAAAATTAAAAATAATAAACAGAAGACATTGCAAAACTCTATAAATATTGCAAATTAAAGCCCAATTTACAGCAGAAACAGACAACTTCAAACCTCTTTTGAAGTTAAAGAAAAAAAAACAAAAGGAAAAAAAAAACTCTAATCTGTGTTTTTTTACCAGATTGAGAAGTATAATTGTATACTCACCCAACTGCATAATGGCACTCTCTTTCCATAATTAGAAAGAAAAAAATAATATCGGACAAAAAACCCGAGAATTCGTAGCTTGTTTTTTTGCAAACACGTTTATCAGTCGCTTTTAACTTAGTCTTGAACCTTAAACCAACGTGTAGCCGGAAACCAAAACGTCTGCGAATGAAGCACTATGGATGTACACAAACTCTATGCTTTTGTCAGCTGGCAATGAGCTAACCCATGCTGGGAACCCGTATGAGCCACCTGCGGTCTTGGTTAGACCCCAGAGTGGACCGTAGAGCTTGGAGATGGTTAGACTGAAATTCTTGATGGTCCTCTTTGATTTGTTGGTAACTATAGCTGAATATCTGTAGTATGTTCTTCCATTTAATACCCATGAACTACTTACCTTTTGATCAATTTCAATTGGAGCTAAAAAAAAGAAAAAAAAAATAATTAATATCCTTGTCAAAATAAAAAATTTTCGAAATTTAAAAATTAACGAGTTGATTTGGGTTATGTTTTACCTGCGTGTGGAGTTGGTTGAACTTCAAAGGGTTTATGAAGAGGAACTTCAACTGCAGAAACAAAAAGTTGTTACAAACAGTGAAAACCAAAAGGTCTAACTGACATTTAAACCAATATTTAAGTATTTGAAGTTTTTATTTTTTCGGTTTTGCCATTTGGACCGAAAAAAATATTGTCCAAAGTAATGAATCTAGGTCTGAAACTTTAGGAACTAAAGCTGTGTTGTTAATTAATGATTAAAAGATAATTATATATTTGAGCCTAAAAGTTTTGTGCTACACTATTCTAATCATAAGCCATAATTATAAAGTCAATAACAAAAGTCAATGTTTTCGGTTTTTACAGGTTCGGCTTGGTTATGCACGCGCTATTTCAAATAAATAAAACGGTGACCAATATTACCTGGAAGGAGCGGGTCATGGGCAGCGTGACTGCCGACATGCAACCTAGCCAAGACTCCAAGAAGGGGTGCATTGTTATAAGTAGCCGGCTCGGTCTGCTCATAATTATCTCTTTGGTCAGCAAAGTTATCATACGCATCCGGACCACCCACAATGGCACCAGTCAAAAGATTCGGGTCACTTGCTTTTCGGCTAAACCATGTAGCGTAACCACCTCTGCAGCTAACAAAAGTCGGGTCAACCTTAATTGACACAATTGACGAACCGCGATGGTGAACTTGCTGCGGGTAATGGTTCCCATATCCAACCATGTAACTTGTTGCCCTTGGGTTATTTCCAAGAATATAATCCACCTTAATATTAATAAAATATTATATTGTTAACAAAACTTACATCAATATTTTTCGAATTATAAAACAATATTTTGAAATACCTGTGACTTGGCAAATGCAAGAAGCTCTGAGGGAGCAACACTGCCCGAAGCACATTGCAAGTGTTTTCGGGCAGCTGTCAAGTGGTCGGAGTAGACCGTAAGAATAAACGACGCACTTGTGACAAATTGTAAATTATTCCAACTTTGTCGGAAAATTAAACCTCCTGGTGTCTTTTGAACATTGTGATTAGCCTTCCCCATGCACGAACACATGAACATTTCCGCCTTTTCTTGGTACTTTCCAAACACCGGCGCGTGACTGTCTGCTTTCCCTCCCAATAAAAACTGTAATACAAAAGCACTTCTTATTATTATTTGATTTATCATTTATCTTTAAGTTTTTCCGTTACTTATAATTGTAACATTATTTATATTACCATCGCGACTAGGGTCTGAACCCCAGCATATTTAACGTCCCATCCGAACTCGGTCATGGCCCATCCGGTCCCACCGAGGGCGTCACCGTTTTCGCCCAAGTAATCTAAGTAGTACTTTTCATTTGTTGCCTTGTACAGCCAAGCAGCTGCCCAAAGTAACTCATCCTGATCATATTAAAAAAAAGAAGAAAAAAAAAGAGTTTAATAAAAAAATTAAGTTAATTTAAATAAAGTAAGTTAAGGTTTTAACAACGTACGGCGTATCCACTAACAGATCTGTAGTATTTTTGGGCAACGGAGATGCTGCTGTCGTATTTGCCCCTGTATTTGTCAGCGAATTCAAAGAGCTGTGGAAGTAAATAAGAGATATGGTTAGGGGTAATATGGGAGTGTAAAAAAGTGTTTAGTTAAACTGAGGGGTGTGGGGGCTTCAAAGGGGGCGCTAGAGCCCCTCCGCTCGCGCTCCCAGACGCTAATACCACACCAAATAGACGCTAGAGGGGGCGCTATCGAGGCGCAAACACCACCTGTGAGCATGGTAGTGGGAGAAGAGAGAGAGGATGTGGGGCTTTAATATGGGCGCTAGAGGGGCGCTACCCACACCAGGGGCCAGGGGCTCCAACACCCCCCTTATCCAGTTTCTCTCTCTGCCACAAGTCATAATATTATTGGTTCTTGGCTCTGCTGAAGCCCCCACTAGAGCCCCACACCCCTTAGTCTTAATATGCATCAGTGGTGAGTACGGTGCAACACACCGACAACTAATGGTGTCATGTGTATTTATCATCCGTGATTGACGGTAACAACTAGTCTACTACACTCTCATATGATATTATTGTCACTTTGTATTTTTTAAGTTCAAAAACTTTTACTTTTAATTTTAACTAAGAATAATTTATACCAGAATGTGCCTAATATGACTGTTGTGTTAACTTTCATACGTTGTTAAGAAAATGTTTTTGTATGTCCAAAGTTCTTTCGAGTTTTAAAGCAATCTATATTATCATTAGACAACAGACCGTTACAGTCGGACATAGCTATTTCTTTGTTAGATTGGGATTTTGTTAGCCAACGATTGTTAAAGTTAGGATCCCAATTAATCAAATTGAAAGTACAAATTCTTATTAGCCATTATGCCTAAGACTATGTTTACATAAATCAACAGCCTAAATTGTTTTTAAAATTGTGTCTCCTTTTGACTTCAATATTAATTGTTTTAAAATTCTAATGTTTATGTAAAGTTAACCCATGTTTAATTAAAATAAGTTAATAATGATCATTTAATGATTTTTCATATATCAAAACTTTGGAATATTGTTTTTGGACTACATGGTAAACCATGAGTTGATTAAAATATAATAAAAGGGGACAAATAAAGTTAAGAATTATGTATGGGAAAAGAAAAGAAAATGTGTATGCAAGAAAACTACAAAGTTGAAGAAATGATTACAATTAGTTGTACATACATATATGGACACATCCCATGTGAACCATTATAACGTATTGTTAGGCCAATAAGAAGATTTGTACCATGTGTATATATAATTGTACATACATATACAAGGACATCTCATGGCAACTGCTAATTTACACCGTCAACTACCAGCCTGACACTAGGACTCATAAAAGTGATAAAACCTTAAATGTCCGTATTTATTACAACATAAAATGTTAAAAAAGTTAGCTTATGTTACAGCTATTTTTCCTTTGTTAGGAATTATTTATTTCTTCTTTGAGAATGAAAATGATTTGTTACCAAATTATATTGATTTATGTTAAAACTATTTTTATAAAATATACTATTACTTTTTATCAAGATTTAATGGTCAATAACAGTCCTACCTAGTTTTACACTTTTACCAAAAACATGTTCTAGGAGTTACAAAACTTAGACTCGGGTTTTCTTAAAGACAAACGCAACAAGTAGTTGCAACTTATGCTTTACACATTGTACCCTCAACAGCATGTGCCAGAAAAAACATGAAAATGACAATAGTAACCAGCCAACTGACCTGGTGGGCATGTTTTAGCAGCTCTCTTGAATAGGCAGGTTTAGCCCTACGGAATACGATGGAGGCGGCAGCCATCGCGGCGGCAGTTTCTCCAGCGAGGTCTGATCCAGGGTTATTTTCGTCAATTCTATACGCATTTCGTGACGTCGTCATTTCCTCCGGGCGTTGCCAACAATAATGATCCGTAGTTCCATCTCCCACCTAAATCAACCCACATCAATAAAGAAATAAAATAAAACGTCAGGCTAAATATACTTTTAAGTACATTTAGCCTGACAATAAATAAATAAATAAATGAATTAAAACATAATGACAATTACTTCTCCGTATAACACATGTGGTTCAGAATGCGCTTTAATGAGGTAATCAGTACCCCATTTAACCGCATCCATGGCGTGACCGAGCTCCCCGCTCACCGCCATCTGGGACCCGTATTCCAAAATGCTCCACGACATCATCGTGACCGTAAACGCCATCGGAAGCCCGAACTTCACATTATCACCCGCATCATAATACCCTCCAACTAGATCCACCTTCAAAATCACAACCAAACCAAACCAATCAAATTACTCCCAAATTAATCAACAAAAATTCAACTTCACTAGTACAACTTACACCATTAGTTTTGCCATCATTTAAACCCGAGTTTCCTCGCCATTTAACCCGTTGGTTACTCGGGAGGTACCCGGATCTTTGAGCCTCAAAAAACAAAATACTTTTGGTAAGTGCTAGACCGTAATCGTGTCCACGCGATAACGCTAGTGGCACGATTGTAATAAGTAGAAACAGGCTAGTTTCACCAATTCTCATCATTTTCGGCATTGTAATCGAAACTGAAGGTGAATTTAAAATGGGTTTTTGTTGAATTGACAATGTGGATTTGGTTTATCGATTTTGATAATCGGATAAACCTGATTAAGAGAGGAAAGTTGGCGAGGAAGATGAGCTATAGGAGTAGTGTATATATATGGAGGAGAGTGGAAGAGTGGTGTGATATGAACACGCGTATTACTTTTTGAATAATTTAAGCAATAATAATGTTTTTTTCTTTTTGGCAATTACATGAAAAGTTAACTAATTTCACAGTTATGTTATGATTAAAAGGTGATTTTGATGATTAAAGTGTAATTGTTGATAATTAATTGTTAAAAAATTATATAACTTAAAAGTAAAATTTTCCAAAAATTGAGATTTAGGATAAAACATATTTTATAGAATTTACCACAAGTTTTTGCTTGCACCAGTGTATTATTTATTTATTTGAACAATTTTATTATTGTTATCATAATTAATGCCCATGATATTTTTTATATTTATAAAAGGAACTCAACTTTTAATATTGTCACAATATTATGAAATAATTGTAATGGTTTAATTGAATGTGATGTAAATGAAACAACTATAAAATTTGTTATTATTTGATATTTAGTGACCTTGTTTTTAAATTGTTCCTGATTAATTATTAATTGGATGAGAATTATCATTAAACAATAATAAATGTTTATATCAGTTTATTTTTTAGTTATATTATTTTACATTTAATAAAGATTTCACATTAGTGAGGCAATATTAAAAGAACAATATTTTGGTTATTATTAGATAATATATTCTTTCTTAAATGATAGAATTTTGAAACTTGATAGCATTTCCTAATATGAAATAAACTTATTTTATAAAAAGAAATGCTGTTCAAAAATAAATATATTTCTAAAAGAGAAATGATAGTTGTTGACCCTTTACGCAACTTACCCTTTTTGTGAATTTAGAATTGTTTAAATTTAGTTCAGAAAAGTAATTATGTTAAAAAAATAATCATCACTGTTTTTTCTCATTCTCCAAAGTCAATTAAAAAGATACTATAACGGTTATAATGGGTTTTAAAAGGTAAAAAAATTATATAGTATTGATCAATAAATGGGGGTGATTTTAAAAAATATTTTTTATTCTGTTTCAATTTGAATTCTTGTGTGTGTGAGAGAAAAATACAGAACAAAAGCATGTGGGTTTTGCTTGATATAGTTTCCTGCGAAGGATCGGTGTTGGAACATATAATTTAATTATATAGTTAAGAGTTTATTTTATAAATTATAGCAGTGAATTGCTGCAGAAAATCCGGGAGAATATATTAATGGAAAATAACTTGATTCAAATATAGAGATGTAATTGTATTTTCTTTTATGTTTTGTTGACTAATTTGTAAGTATTTTAATGTATTTGACTTTATTTAGTATGTAGTAACTGGTCCACATAGCTGCTAAATACGTGTGGAAGGGTCATGTATACTTTTTGAGTTTTTTCAACGGGTTAGGCTAAATATACCTTCCTGGTTGCTTGTCATACTCTCTTTGGAAAAACCAACTTTAATATTACCCCCTGAAATTATATAATTACCAAATTAGCACAAAAACAAGGATTTCATATTTTTTTACAAGTTGCGTTTTTTTTTATGATTTCGAGTTTAGGATTTCGGGTTTAGGGTTCGGATTTAGGGTTTAGGTTTTCGGGTTTCCGGTTTCGGGTTTAGGGTTTAGAGTTTAGGGTTTAGGGTCCGGGTTTAGGGTTTAGGTTTTCGGGTTTCGAGTTTAGGGTTTAGGGTTCGGGTTTAGGGTTTTAGGTTTTCAAGTTTCGGGTTTATTTTGTAAAAGATAAAGAGGTAAAATAAGGATATTATAAATATATATACTATTAAAATTAAAAATAAAATATTATAAATATTTAAAATATTAATACTAAAAAAATAAATTAATAGTAATACTTGATAGTTTTTAATTTAATATATGTAATGAAGATTATTAAGTGAAAAATATGTTGTAGGGACTAATATGTATATAAAAAATGTTAAAGGGTAATAGTAATTTATCTAATATGTTAAGGGGGTGTATATTTAGTAAAAATGGTGTAAGGAGAGGGGTATGTTTAGCAGCACCCTTTTTCAGCTACGTACCTAATAATCAACCTCACATAGGAATGATATTATAGAAAGATCTCAGGTTAAACAATGGACATATTTCTTATGATTAAGGCTTAATGATCAAATCACTCAATGTGTGAAAGGTACTAATATAGATATAGTCACACCAACACTAGAAACTAGAAAGAAGCAATAACCTTACTTTTTATATTCATGAGTGTCTATTTGTGTTACAGCCCCGACCCCTATACCTCGGGAGGAAAGCCGTGAACATTGATTGGTGGTATCGATGTTTATTGAATTATTTTGCAGCGGAATATTTCATCAAAACCGTAGTTAGGAAAAATGATCAGAGTTATAAAAACACCGTGATTATTATTATAATAAACTTGGAATTTAATCCATTTTTATACAAACATAATTTTTATAGGGATAAACCCTAATTTACAAAAGACGTTTCTTTATTCTTATGACAATCCACTTATTTAAGCTGGAAGTCCGCAGACATCATGTAACATCCGGCCCCTCGCACGACCAATATTGTCTGCTCTGTCCATGAAGAGCTCATGGATTTGTTTTTAGTTGCCCAAAACGCGTTGGTGATTGAAGAGGCATGACATTACTTATGAACCAGTGATCTCTCTTGTCTACGGCCGATGTGGGATAGCCTAAGAGTGGGACAATGTTGTGTTTGCCAAGGGTGTTACACATCATTCCTTTGTCTCTAACAAGTCACCTGAAACATGTTTAAAATATTTGTACAGCAAGAAATACTGGTGAGTACATTCGATTGTAAATGACAAATTTTACAGTCACGACATTAAAATGTTTTTACACATGCATGCTTACAAATTACAGAAAGGTTACTTGTCACTCGACCGTATCTATGACTGTGGTCATATTACTTATTGGCTAACACTTGTCCAATAAGTAACGTGTAATAGCCCAGTAGGCAAGCCTTGTATACAAAACCCCACAATACCAGTAGTAACCATCCCGAAAGTCTACAGAGACTTAATCACTGTAATGTATTTTAAAATACTTTAAAAATATCTTTGAAAATATTTAGACTATCTGTCATGGGTTTTATAAGTTTTAAAATAATCATGACAGTGTCGGAAAAACAGTTGTCTCACGCAAATGTGAGTTTTACAAAAACTCGAATGTCTCACCTTGCAAGTTTACAATTAATGAAAACGCCTCTTGGTATTAAGAACCTATGATAAACACAATGTAGTATACCTAGATTAGTATAAAACCAATAATCATAACGATAATCACGAGCGTAGAATCTTTACACGATGGCACAATGTCAAACCTTAACAGGCAGAGCTTTTGGATTCGTGTATATTTCTTTCGATCGGATAGGATATAGTTACAATAACTCGGGTATTATACGATCTCTTAACATTATGTATGTGTGTGTGAAAATTCAGAAGTTTTGAATGAGAAATGTAGTCCCGTTGCCAATCTATTTATAGCAGATTTTGGACCCCATCGCGATACGCGATGGCCATAGGCAAAGGCGTCGCGTATCGCAAAGAATCTTATAGCCTTGCCTAATCAGCCCTAGACCTGCTACGTGGCACGCCACGTAGCAGGCGACGTGTCCCGTCTGAGTAACCTCCACGTCGCGATAAGCGATGGGTTACCTTAATAGGCCATTGCGTATCGCTACGCCGCAATACTTTTCGGATAATTTCCACGTCATCGCGGTACGCGATGAGGATAACCCAAACCTGTCGCGTATCGCGATGGGAGGAAATATCTTAATTTTCTACAAAAATACTAAGGCAGCCCTTAAGCGAAGTGTGACATCAAAGAGCCACATTGCGCCCCTCGCCCGTGCCCGTGCGCGTTCGGGTGCTTTGCACCCTCCGCTAGGACCACTGGGTGTGATATGTCTTATAAGAACATTAACATATGAATTTTATTTTTTATAAAGAGCTCACTAGTTTTATAATCTAGCGATGTGGGACAAGTACTTACACTCCTATTTATACCATGATGGAAGCCTTTCCTTTTATTTCCTCCACCAATATGGAATTGAAAATTTTCTCCTTTCATATCCTTACTTTTTCCTTTTATTTATTTTGTGGTTTGTTATAATTTGGGAGCATATGAACCCAAAAACTTAGGTAACATGTTTGATGACTGGAACGTGTATAAATGATAAATGTGTTAACTTGATTACATATTTGAATATTCAAATTATGTCTAATCAGGGAAGGAACTAGAGGAGGGTCAAGGGGGGTCCGTTGACGGGTTTGATTTCAAAACCCTAGGTGGCGGTGGCGGTGGCGGTGGCGGTATGTCGCTACACTCTTCTTCCTACCATCCCATTACAATCAGACATGCTTTAGAAATACGTCCAATTTCTTCGTGTACGCTGGCTACATAAACCCTAACTCTGAAAATTGGGCACCTGGTATGTATGCTCATTCGCATTTTCTTTCTCACGATCATACCGCGTTTTACACGCACACAGTCATAAAGCACAACAATAGTTGTAGTTGCATTGAATGTTAAATCGTTTACTCTTAGATTGCAACATTGATTTGATTTTTATTTCGATCTAATACTATTGCAGAATTGATTTGAGTTTGGTTTCAATTTAATGCCAGTACTTTCTGTGCAAACATGTATTTGCTTTTCATGATGAGGCTTGACTTTTACAACTACTGATCAACTTGGATGTAGTGGTTAAGTTGTAGGGGTGGATAATTAGATAAATATGGCTTATTATCATTCGGTTCAGTTATAACTTTTAACATAAGTTCTCAAGTGATGCTTGACAAACACATCTTCTGTGTAGAGTTGTATTATGTTTTTGTCAACAACTTGATACTTTGTTTTTAAGATAGGTAAAAGGTAGCCTCAGAGGGCTTTTCTTTAACATGCTCCACCCGGGACTAGAGGTGTACAAAACTGTTTTTTTTCCCCAAATCGAACCGGTTTGGTCAAAGACTGGTCATGGGGGAACCAACGGTTTGGGTCGGTTTGGGTGAAATTGGTTTTATTGTCAAACCTGTTCGGCTTAGTTTGCATAGAACCGGTCCCAAAACGGTTTAGGTCGGTTTGGGTGAAATTGGTTTTATTGTCAAAATTGGTTTTATGTGAAGTTGCACATGAATGAGCAAGACCGGTTATTGTTGAACACATCATAAAATTACAGTTTAGTTTCATAAAATGGGTGAAATGTTAATATGTTACAAAAAAATATATGTACATATTGTTGTGAAATCTTTAATAATAAGAAAAAACAATATCATTTAAAAAGACATAATGTATGAATTGTTAAATCGCTCAATGAACTTAACTTCAATATTTTTGTTAAGTTTTATTTAAGGAAATTCAATTTCAAAAAATGAACGTGTGCACGTTAATTGCTAATTGCTATTGATTTGCATCAAGGTTACGTAAGAGACTATCATCATTATCGTACCCAGTAAATCTAATCAATAGCAAACATATGATAGAGTCTGAGGATGGTAAGATGCTCAACCTTACCTCTGCCCCGTAAGAATAGAGTGTACTTCCGATAAGACCCTAACTCGATAGTAATTTTGCCTCAAGCCTTGGACATAAGTCATATAGACATAGTAATCAACCATCTAGACACTATGTACCATTGTCTTTCGGCTATTAACGTCACCACATGATGCATTAATCATGGTTAATATTCCGCCATTTTAACTTTACTTTCACAAAAATTGTAAAATAACGTCAAATTATTGCAATTTCACTCTCCAAGAGAGCCCACGCATATATACATTATATGCTCACAGTCTCACATTGCAAACAACCAAACAGGGCGTCTTACATAAAAGACTAGATAGCTCGAAAAAACATTTGTAGTTAAATACTTATTTTTTTTCTTACATAAGAGTAGTGGCGGAGCCACATTAAAGCCACCGGGTTTGGCCGTACCCGGTCCATTTTCGATTTTATATATAACTTATAGGTATAATTAACGAGCGAACTCATTCTTTTTCAGCGAACGAACCCAGTGTTACGAAATCTCCAGAAACATTTCACCGTTCACCGGTGAAAAAAGCAAAAACTTGAATTTCAAAGAGAGACAACGATGTCATTTTCTTCAGCTATTATATCGTCATTTTTATGACATTTTATGTACATGCCATTTAATTTTAGTGCACCCATAAAGAAGAAGATGGTTTGAGGAGTCTTCTCAATTTTTCTGTGCTCACAAAAAAATAGGTCCGGACATATATTGTTTTTTATTATAATAATATGTGTAGCCATATTTTGTTTAATGGTCATCATCATTCATCCATATTTATTTATATTTTTTTGAACGACTAAAATATTTTTAAAAAACTCATATACCTAGCAAGTAGCTTGAAACGAAGGAACGAACAACACCAAACTTCATTTTTTTTAAATGTAAACTTACACAAACTCGACCAATCAAGTTTCTCTTGTCGGCTCTTATTTAAATCCATGAGAATGTACCCCTTTTAATCTCCTTTATCATCATTTTAAAAATGTATTCGAACTAATCAGATGGGTAGCGGTAATATGAATGATGCTTGCATTTGCTATATTGAAAATGAGTTGTTTCTGATAGTCGCGACCGAAGATGTTATGATTCGTTTTCAATACATGAAAATGCGTATGAAACAATTATAATACGTAAGCCTTTTTATTTAATATAACTTTATATTTTATATTAATGTTGATGATATATTTTTGTTATGAATGTGATATTGTGTTTTATTTATTTGGCTGAATGATGAACCCGACCCATCCGGGCCCGAAAACTTTGTAGCCGGAAAAAAAATCGAACACTAAAAAATACCGAACCCATAGCAAAAAATTCCTGTCTCCGCCACTGCATAAGAGAGTAGATAGCTCGAAAAACATTTGTAGTTAAATACTTATTTTTGTAGTTAAGTTAAATAGAATATTTGTTATGATTGTGGAGCAAACTCAAAAAAGAGAGAAAAGTTTGGTAGAAGTGTATAAGCGAAGTGGACCACTTCTAAGATTAGCCGCAATCAACGGAAAGGAGAAAATAGAAATGTCTGTTGTGCACCACTCTACGGTTTACACTTTTATTAAAGTTGAAGATTGAAATCAGATAATTAAAAAACGCCCCTCCGTCTTTATCTATTTCCAATCTTAAAACAAATAAATCTTTTTTATTTTTGGAACGACCAACTAAGTAACGCTGAGTACTCCGTACGCGGCCCCCGTTGGCTAAAGGTAGCCCGAGCCGTCCACGAGTCCGGACGGAGCCCCTAGTGGTCCACCTATTGAGGGATTTCCCGGATAAAACCCGACCCCCACGCCCGCCAAGCGGCACGACAGCGAGGAGCCGATAAAACCGGGTGAGATCAGGACTCGAACCCTGGCAAGCCAGGGTCATCCCTCATATCTCCCATATAAATTAGTGATAGTGAGGCTTGAACCCCCTACCTCTCACTAGTAAAGTGAGTGCTCTCCCATTGATAGAGCCTACCTTCTTTCTAGTTCTTCAAACTTGCCCCCCTCTACTCGATGGAATTCTTTTGTTCCAAAAAAGTGAATATTATGGATTGGAGGGTGCTTCGGGACCGATTGCCCACTAAATGGAATCCTAGTCGTCGTGTATTCGATACTCAATTTATCTTTTTCCCCTCCTGTAGTATGAAGGTTGAGGACAACGATCATGTTTTTGGCTTGTGCGATGTCGCTTCTAGGGTGTGAAGCTTGATTGCATGCATCCTGGTTGGACATTGATTTCTTGGTGGAGGTACGACCTAAAACACTGATGGAGTTGCTTGATGGTGTGTGGATTAATGCTAAGAAGAAAATGCTTATTGAGGCAGTCGTTTTCTCAACATGATGGGTGCTTTGGAGATATAGGAACACGTTCATCTTTCAACCATCCAAGCTAAGGCACGGAGAGATTTTTGACTCTATTTTATATTATTCGTATTTTTGATATGCTCATAGAGTCATAGGAACCATAAAGTTTTATTTTCTTGGGATGAGTGGTTAAAAAACCCTATCCTCTTGATGTAAGTTGTTTATTTTGTTTTGGCTTCTAGCCGATTCAACATTTTTTATTGTAATCGTTGCCGTTCAAAAAAAAACCAAGTGAAGCTTTTGATCCCGCATTAATGATACATGACAAACTATACAAAATTGTATCCATTTACCTACATTTTACTATCCGTTGTGTTGAACTAGTAGTGTTACATTTTGATGTATTCTAAAAGGATGTGATTACACATTGTCGCATTTGTTTTCGATTTCAGATGAGCTAAACATTTCCTCTTTGATTTATTATACTTCAAATAATGGGGTCTTCAAAATGATAGGGCTTGAATGTAGTTACTTATTTAACATGAGAGAGAAACTATGGTAGCGAATGCTCGATTGTTGGGGGACTTGATTTAGTGGTTCTCGAAGAACTCATCTATAAAGGTGGATTCATAGATGTAAAGATGTGTTTTAGATGGTGTCACGAGAGGCAAGAGGTCATTAAAGATGGATTTGATGAGACACAATGAGAGGGTTCCCTAATATATTAAGTACGATTTCAATTTCATGACAAGGTCTATTAAGAGGACGTATGAGATAGAGTTGATGGTTTGTAAGGGACAACAATCAGTAAGTCGTCAGTCATGATCCATTTGTTGATCCATTTCATTTCACCACCACGACGACCTAACCCCAATTATCAATTACCGAAGCTCCCACCCAAAACCACCTCTACCTCATCGTTGTTGACACGTTCTCTAGCCTTACACTTCACCATCAGTGACCAAAGTAATAAATATAAAGGTTGGACCTGTTTTATATATGCCTTTTCTTTAAAAAAAAACAACCATTTCATCCCGAGTATATGATAGAGACCGGTTCGAGATGGTCAATCTCCCGATACACCCGTAGAGTGGGTTAGGCTTCAAGATCAAGAGTGAAGAAGAGAAACCAACTTGAGGCAAATTTTCTGATTATTTTTCTTATTCTTTTCATCAAACAATGATTACAATTAATAGGAAAGGAAAAACATAAAAATAGGAAAAGGATAAATGATAAAGAAATACAATTAGAGTATACTAAGGAAACTAAATAATCAAATTAAACTTAATTAATATTAATGTTCGTATCAATTCCACGCCCCTTCTAAACGTTCTTGTCCTCAAGAACGAAAACTGTTTTCCATGGTGGTCGCCATTCAAGTCGGACTACCACATGAGGGGTGGTCTCAACCGTTCGCCACGGCGGGCGCCACTCGTGTCTTCCGGTTTCTCTAATGATTGATATCAATTTTTTCTCTGTCATCGTTGAAATCGCCGCTATAGTTATTGATGGAGAGGCAAGGTGTGTTGAGGCGTCGGTGTTGCAGGACGCTGAGTCGGGATTAGGCTTTCGTGGTGTCAACACTATGGGAAATTGAGTTGGTAGGATGTGGTATAGTAGTGGTTTTAGTCATGGTACATATGCTTAATTGTATGGAATTTGGAGTTAGTGAGCAACATGGTTTAAGTTGGGTAATAAAATTACTCATATGGGTAAACCTAGGTGAATTGTTTTCTAATGGTACGCATAATGGTAGGAATGGTTCCGGCGATGTTTTTGGGGCCGGTAAGGACTCATAAGCGGTTACAGTCGATGGTGGCGGTACCGAGATTAGGGGTGTAAGGGTTGGTTTTGGGTCGGTTATCATCGAGGAGTTGCTGGAAATATTGTTGAGGGCGGCGGTAAGGTTTGCGGTTATTTGGTTCATGGTGGTAGTGAGGGAGTCAAAGTGGAACTTGGCTTGGACGGCGCTTGATTCTTGCTGGATTAATAGCAAATCGATTTTGTCGACTAAGGCCATGATTAGATCACGCGACGAAGGAGGATGAGTACGATTGATGAAAGTACCAAATTGATAAGATCCATTCGAGATGGTCAATCCCCCGATAGACCTGTAGAGTGGGTTAGGCTCCAAGAACAAGAGTGAAGAAGAGAAACCAAACTTGAGACAAATTTTCTGATTATTTTTCTTATTTTTTTTTTATCAAACAATGATTCTAAGAACAGAAAAATATAAAAATAGGAAAAGGTAAACGATAAGGAAATACAATTAGAGTATATTAAGGAAACTAAATAATCAAATTAAACTTAATTAATATTAATGTTCGTATCAGTATAGCTTTAATTGTAACCAAATTAACATTATATATAAAGAACAATTGTAACTTGTACTTTTTTTTTCTTGTCTTGTAACCCAATCTAGCCCACCCGTTTTAGTAGATATAGTGATAACTGATAAGATGTTGCTGGATTAAGACAATGATGCTTTGCGGTTGATGGCCGACGGGTTTCCAAGAGAGAGTAAAAGAAAGTCAAAACATAATAATTTTTTTTAACTAAAAGTAATTATACTATATATAACAATTACTAACTTTGGTGCCTCTAAGTGTCGATTGGGCCACTTGGCGAAACCGTATTGGTCCATGAATTTTGTTAGTTTTTTTGTTTTTGTTTTAGTTCCGGTACCGTGACAAACATAACAGAAACCGAACGAATTTGCGTTGGCTCACACCGCCTCAACTTCCGGGATCAGCAATGCTCAGATCTTCCCAACGCCCGAGTGTTACCGACTGACACCACTCATTTGATCCGCCTCAAATTTTTATATGTTTTTGTTTTATTTTTGGTTTTTAGTTCTAGTACCATAACAAACTTAACCGATACCGGCCGAATTTACGTTGACTTACCGCCTCAACGTCCGGGACCGACAACGTTTGAGTTCTACCAAGCTGTTCGTCGCAACACGTCGGGTATAGCACTAGTTTAATATAAAGAATAAATAAGATACACAAAATTTGTTGGTTATTGGCTAAAACTTCAAAGGTCATTTTTTATTAAGAACTACTTGAGCGGATGTCCGAAAGGAAGAGCATACACATTTGTCTCCTGCAACAAAACCCCCTTTCCTTGGTTATTGGTTTTGGACATCTTTTGAGCATATAAAAATCATAGCCTGCTTTCCCATTAAATATTTACATTGTCAAAAGCTATAATATGTAAGTGGGAATTGAGATGGCCTTTTTTTTTTCGAATAAAGACAAAACAAAAACAATTAATAACCATTTTACTTGGTGTACTTATTCTAAACAAGTTAAATAACATTTACTTTTTTTTATAATTTAAAACTAACAGTTTGTTAGTATAAACTATTAGTTTCGCTCATCTTTACTAAAATCTAGAACCTTAATTTAAGAAAAATAATCTATGATAATATATATAAACGAAACCTCAAAAATCATACGTGTCGCGATGTGGTCGTTCCCCTTTTTATTGGAGTCACAGGATTTGCATTATTTGTAAATGGAGGCTTCTCGTGCATTTAACCCGAATTCACGGGTATGTGTCTTACCAAACACATATATTCCTTAAACGGGTTATTACATCTCATTAAATTAAAAATTAACCTCACCAAATATTTCATATGAAAATCCTATAAAATAAGAATATACTGAAAATTAATATAAAAAAAATATATTTAAGAAAAAGTATAGAACTAAGAATCTTAACCTTAAATATATATAAACGAAATCCTTAAAAGCTCTCTGGTTGCTTCTTACCTTCTCTTAAGCCATCGGATTATTTTATTTGTAAATGAAGGCTTCTTACGAATTTGACCCGTATTCACGGGTATGAGTCTCACTAAACCCAGATAACCTTAAACGTATTATAACATCTCATTATATTAGAAAATAATCTCACCTTGATATGAAAATCTTATAAAATAGTGATATACAATAAATTAATATCCAATTTTTTAAGAAAAAGATATTATTTATATTAAGTAATAATTTTATAGTAAAAAAATAAACGTGTCATGGATATTACCAAACCGATAGCTTTTAAACGGATATAACATCCCATTTATTTGTGAAATCTTTTTATCATCAAATATTAAGTATATTATTAACTTCTTACAATCAATAAAATTAAAATTCAAAAAGTATAAATATTAGACACGAAAAAGAAACACAACTCGTACTACGGGTTTAAAAACTAGTTAGAAATAAGGATAACTTGCAATGCTCCATCTTTCAAACCGGATAACATCCAGAATCTTTTCAAATTGGATAACATTTATTATAATGTGGTGACTTATTCATGGTAACGAATGACTGGGTACTATTGTTGCACATTATCTTTCCATGTTACTCGTAACTTAACCCTAGTATATTCAAATAATAAAGAAAAGGACATCATCATCAATGGCCACCACCAATTTTTAAAAAAATACTAGAGAGAAATAAGACTGTCTGCAGTCTGCAAGTTATCCAACCTAAAATGCCGGAGCATAACCCCCCCCTAACCCCCGGCGCGTTTTGGGTGACTTTTTGTGGTGCAACTTTATGTACATAACTTTAAAGGGCGGAGTTTTGTGAGAGAGGGAGAGAGTGAGGGGGTAATAATTGCATGAGAGTTATGGTCTTTTTACCACTACACCACATTATACAAAACTCTTCAATGCTGACTGGACCATCACGTGCCACAAAATGCCTAAGTGTGGAAAGTTATGGCTACGTATGGTCTAAGGAGAAACTTGATTTCATTCCTTTACACATAATTCTACATTACACATATTTACACATATGTACTTGTACTATATCAATATGATTTTTATATATATCCGCTCCTTAATCATCTTAATTACATAATTTCCGAATGTAAAATATCTACGGTATGTTTGACAAAACTAGCTGGAAGGTGCTAGTTGGTGGCTTAAAGCTGATGGTTGGAAGCTGTAGCTGGTAGTTGTAGTTTTTTTTAGATATATTTAGATGTTTGGTAGAGTAGCTGGAGTTTTTAATAAAATGTATAAAATTACTAAAATGAGTTTAGCTAAAAACAATAATAGTAAATGTATTTATTTAGAAATGTTATTTAAGTAAATTAAAATCCTAAAAGCTTGTACCTCTTCCTAAACGCTACTAGTAGAAGCTTTAAGCTTTTTCTGCTGACCTAAAAGCTTCAAGCTACTTGAACCAAAGAAGTCTTTTAATTGAGTATGAGTTTTTTCTTAAAAGCTTGAAGTTTGAAGCTCCTAAAAGCTTCCTGCTAAACATACCCCTAATGACATATATCCCATTCTGTCACACCCCAACCCTACGGCGGAAATCCCAGGGCGCGAACTGATTGTCACAGCTCTCAAGGTTACTATCATGCACCATATAGTTTCAATATCTATTTAATAATTTCAGATAATTCAAGTACAAAATACAACTTATTACACAAACAACAATTACAATTAAATTCTTGATCATATCATTTCTAACTTAAATTCTTCAATAAGTCTTCACCAACCTGCATTAAATTTCTACGATAACCTGCATTTGCGTTTAAAATAGAATTTTGTCAACAACACATGTTGAGTGAGCAACACACCAGTTTAGTTGTACATATAGTATATATAACAAATACGTAGCTGCAACAAGTCATATGAGAATAACAAATTAACCAAGTAAGCAAGTATAACTGAGATGCCGAGAAGCACAAAGGCTATAACGACTGGCGTATGATCATACTAGACTGAGATTATGTTGGACCTCTCCGAATGCGGAAGCATACAAAACAAATAAGCACATAAACACGTAAGGTATAAGTTGTTAACACAAAAGACAAAGTTGCATTTTTGTGTATAAGTATGTATAAGAAGTATATTTACGCATATGTCCCCAAAACGTTGAAAGCGGTAAAGTAGGGGAACGTGGTACTCACTTCGATAAACGAACTAAGGTGATTGAGATATTTGGAAAGCATGAAATCACACGTTGACAATAAAGCCTAAAAGGAACAAAAAGAAGTACGGATATGCTAAATATATGAACTAGATAGATTCATGAAAGCTCGATAATTAAGTTAATATTATTCCCTTTTAATCATAATTAATTTGATAATTATTCGTTTATTACATTATATACATAAAGTATATTATAATATTTTATCATATAGATTCATCTTTTAAAGTATCATTAGTTTGTTAAATTAAATTATTCAAATATTTTATCATATAAAATACATCTTAAAACATTGTTAGTTTTATAAATATAGTTATATATAAAGTTTACTTATAATATATATATATTAAAACATAAATATTAGTTTATTATATATATAGATATGTATATATACATATATGTCTACATATACACATATACACGGACAAAAGATGCGAGAAACAAGTGTTATATTGTCGGTTTTCATTAAAATAATTTTAATTAATTAATATGATTAATAGCATGTTTATTAATTTATTTAAAATAAAATAAACAAAAAATGCTTAAAATCCGGGGTTGCAGGGGATCGAACCCGCGGCCTGCACCCCGTGACTCAAGGACTTAACTAGCTGATAATAACCAGAACTGATTAAATATAAACATAACCCGATTAATCAGAATTGATTATGAACCCTAGCAAACTGATTTGATCCAATCCGAAGAATTTAATCAAATCAGCCATAGGGCTTTTGATCAGTACCATCCTGCGATCAAACCATATATTTATATTACCTTAACTCAATCTGATCGATGGTGAATGAGATCAAACAGTTGTCGGCCAGAAAATGATGACGAACGACAAGTAAATGGCAAATGTAATGTAATTAATTATAGGGTTACTGTTGGCGATGGTGAGAGGAAGGTTGGTGCGAATTTAATTGCGTTTATGAGATCGTTTATATAGAAAACGATATTAGGGTTCCATGCGTGAGTAATAAGCTACGACCCAAGTTCTGGATCCTTCTAACGTAATTGAATGAGGGGTTAGGGTTGGCTAGATGCAAATTAAGGTTTAGGAATGCCTAATTAGACTTTGGTTGATGGATTTGGGCT
This sequence comes from Bidens hawaiensis, assembly GCF_021521415.1. NCBI lineage: Eukaryota > Viridiplantae > Streptophyta > Magnoliopsida > Asterales > Asteraceae > Bidens > Bidens hawaiensis. The sequence goes on along the minus strand of NW_027493458.1, from coordinate 195,513 downwards.
CAAGAATAAGTTAGGGTTTATAATTAATCAATTCGGATTCGGGTTGGGTTTGGATCCAAGTATAAACGGGTTAGATGAATAAAATGGATAATAATATACCATACATTTATTTAATAAATAATGATTAGGTAATAAACATGCACTAACTTTATTGATTAAAATAATCCGAATAACAAAACGGGTCGGGTTCTAGTTCGTAAATCAAAATGAGAAAAACCGGGTTATTACACATTCTAACATGTAATTACCCTTTTAACCTTTTCAATTTACAAAGCCTAAGTGAATATTCTAAATGTCTGCCTCTCTCCATTCGCTATTGCTTCGCAACTTCGACCTATCCATTCACTCGATTCTTTTCCGATCAAAGACCGAAAACCCCTTTGTCGTTCGATTCTTCGTTTGGCGAGAACGTCAGCCCTAACCTGCAATCGAACAGGCTTCCATTCACGCCGCAAAATCAATAAGTGATAACTGGATAACAAATTAGTCAATTTGCGATTCTTATCATTGTTGGTTCTTCCAGTTTTCAATTTAATGGTTGATTGGTTGTTGGATGTTTGCGAATTGTGACTTGCCGATTTGTAATTCTCTATAAGGTAAAAACTAGAAAGTGTTTTTTCATTGCCGATGGATTGTTTATTCCTTCAATTAAGCAAGTTATCAAATTGCAAAGCGCCTAACATCGAATTATAAATAACAATATAGTTGTTAATGATTATAAATTACTACTTTACTAATATATACAATTTTGAGTTTTGATTCTGCAATCACCCTAATAGGTCACTTGACGGCACCTTATTGGTTTAAGTCATTTTGTTTTGTTTTTCTTCTTTCGGTTCTGTTTTAGTTCCAATCCATAACGTATGCAATTAAAACCGACCAAATACCAATTTTGGTTTTGTTTTAGTTCCAGTGTCGTAACGAACGTGACAGAAGCCGACTAGATTTGTGTAGACTAACTACGTTTTGTTTTAGTTCCTGTAATGTAACGAACGTAACATAAACCGTCACACCCCGACCAAAGGCAGAACATGCCGGGGTGCAACGAATTGCCTAAAACACAAGACATTATTAAAGTGACAATATTTAATCAACTTATTTTAATTCATAAAATCAACAAATAACACATCTTGTTCATACAAAACAAATTGAATACAAGTACACAAATATATGTTGTTCGTTTTGCTAATATCCTAATAGTATTGATAATGTTTTTCGTCAAGTCATTGAGTCAACAAAATTCAAACATGTTGCATTGTATAAAATAAAGTTTGTCAACACAAAGATTTAGAGGGTTAAACAAGAGATCTAATGGGTAAAAATAGGATTTGGATAAAAGGATGTAAACCACAATCAACAACAACAAACTGCAGGTCTGAGGCCGCGCTACGCGACCGCCCTAGCCCTCATGGCCGTCGGGCGCGGCGCCCATGAGGATGGGGTTTGGTCCAGCTCGTCTTGCGTGGTTCGTTTTGCGTCTAGGAAGTTCATTTTCGATGTAACTTGAGCGTTTTAAAGGCGTTTTGGAATCCGTAAAAGGGGTTTTTCAAATTGAACAAGAGGGAACGATTTAGTAACAAAAAATCAAATATTTTATATATTTGAAATGTTCGGGATATAAATCGGGTCGGTTTACATGATAAACGAAGACACAAACGAATACAAATAGGACCCGAAATTGACGAATGTCACATAAACTGACCGAATGCCGATTTTTTTAGTATGATACCGTAATGAACAAGATGGAAACAGACCAAATTTGTGTAAACTATAACGCCTCAACGCCCAGGATCGACAATGTTTGGGTTTTACCAATGCTTGAGTTTTACCAATCGATGTCACCCTGTTGGTCCACCTCAATTTTTATAACATTTTTGTTTTATTTTTTGTATTTCGTTCCGGTATAAATAAATCAAGTAACCGGAACCAGCCAAATTCACGTTAATTTACCGCCTCAATGCTTGGGATCGACAACGCTTGAGTTCTACCACCGCCATGGTTTTACCAACATGCCCCGACGCAACGCGCTGGGTAAAACACTAGTTATTATTTGTTGATTAAAGATTGCTAATTATATTTATGTTAATCAGTTCTTCATGATTATAATAGAAAACATGAATATAATATTAAACACAAGAACTTGTTACAAAATAGAGAGTAGAAACAAGAGTAGAGTATGATTTAGTCGACATGTTTGTCATATTGATTGAGTTCCCCTTTAGGATGTATAGTCAATGATGGGGTTATGGTTCTTGAGAGGAACCATGTTCTCGGGAGAGAGGAAGCACGCGAATTTATTATGTGTGTTTGATTAGGTTATAATGTTAATCTAATCTCTCTTTTATATTCACCCAATGAGAAACCATTTATTAGCTAGCAAGGGTAATATGGTCTATCAATAGTTACCAACTAATATATAATAAGGTATAATTTAATTATTTTGATTTAATATTGTATAAATGATAATGATGGTCATATTAATAATACAATTTATTCATTGATAATTGGTTATTTTCATTGCTTTCTAGTAATTTATCTGTCACACCCTCAATTTTCGACTAAACGGAGTTTTACTGTGAGGTGCATAACATACTAGGATCTAGCCATGTGTCATAACGAACAACCAATTTATAATGGAAAATATTTAAATATTATTTCTCATCATAAATGAGTAAGTACATTTACAATAAAGTTTTACATTTGCGGAAGCGTATAATTTATGAAAATACTTAAAAACCCAGAGTGCGTGTCAAGACGTCCATACATAACAATTCATTAAAGACTCGCATCATAATTCGATGCTTAGTGGAATCCATGCATTCTAGACTCATTTCAACTTCGCACGTGCACCTTAAACACATGAGAAAGACATGCTAAACGGGTCAACACAACAGTTGAGTTCACAGGTTTGAGTTTAAAACAAGCTTGCCAAACAAACCAGTAGGTAAATAAGTAAAAAACATTGTAGCTAATATAAGCACAGATAATGTATGCCTCTGTAATACCACTAGTTAATTAAGCTAGTTATCATGCTACATTGGGGTAAGTTCCATTGTGACCGAGGTGACTTTTTAATTTGTTGCCACCCACGGTGTCTAATACAAGACTAGTGCATATTGCGTTTCTAGTAAATGAAGACACACGGCGACTCCCTCTCCCGAGAGCCCCGAGGGGGTTCTTCAAACCCAGTAGTACTACATTTTATTGCCCATCCAATATACAATTGTTAACGATCCAATGTGTATGGGGGACTTCAGTTTAAGTTCACTATGTACACATGAGGTATTAACAAAGTCTACAATATCCAAAAAAGTTTTATATAAATGCTTTCTCTCCCAAAAGGATGAAGTAAAAAGAGGGGCAGCGAAACTCACCTTGAATGCGATGTAAAATAGAAGTCTTTGTTCTACGTCACAAAGTGTTCTAGTGCCTAAATCATACAAGCACTATAAGTATTTGCTAAGCGATTCCTAGAAACCCTTAGTATCCAAACAATCCCATTGTTTATTTGAAGTTTGACCAAGGTTTGACTTTCTATTAACTTTGACCAAAGTTTGACTTTTGACCAAAAGGTCTAAGTTGTTGACCGTTGACTAAAACGTCCAAGTCTCAATGACCGAAGACTAAAAATTTGGGTTTTGTGATTGTCGACCAAAATGTTGACCGTTGACCAAAATATTGACCGCTGATAAAAAATATTGACCGTTGACCCTAAATGTTCGGCCTGTTGGTGACTTTTGAGCAATTATCTAGACTTAAAATAGTCATAAGATATTCATAGTTGTAACCTAACAATCGATAATGTAATTTGCACTTAACCATTTTTCATGCAACCCTATGCTAAGTCACACATTTAACAATTTCATTTCTCATAAGTAAGACCAAACATTTAGTCAAATAATTTCAAGTTGACCAATAAAGTCAAATTCCAAAATAACACAACAGTATTTTTACAAACTACAACTATTTTTACCAAGCATCACGCTGGATAAATTTGGGCAGGTTTTAAGTCAACAAAACCTATTTTCTAACCAACCAAAACATGCAAATAAATTACCAAACAATTCCCACAAATACTTTCAACTAGTAGGTAAAAAATAATATTTTCTTGTAATTTTCCAACACTCACAAACATCATGAAAATTCATACACTACAATAACCTATTTTCAGCTACCTTATCAGCACAACATAATGTAAATATTTTCCAAAAATTTCATATATTTCCAATTGATTCAAGACCAACTGGATTGGATTCCTAATTCAATTTATAACATCCCAGAAGTGGAATCACACAATTATCCATTTTCAATTAAAAGTTACACTATTTACAAAACAAATCAAAAAATATCTTTTTCAATTCAGATTGTTATCTGATTTTGTAAATTCATAAAAAGTATACAAAAAGTCTCCAAAAATTATGATTTTTGACTTTTTGAAACCTAGAATCAAATTCATTAATCTTAGAATCAAGAATCAACCACAAAAACTAACATATCAATAATTTATACAACTAGAAATCTTGGTTACCAATCCTGTCAACAATCAGATTCAAATCTATATTCACAAAAATCATGACATTAAAATTTTATGACTCTAAATCACCAAGAGATAATTATATATGATCAAAATAAATCTTTTTATTATTCATCCATATTTTATTACAAATATTTTTTGGGTTTTATAACAAGAACAAAACAAAACAAATTTTAATGTGTAGTTTGTAAATTTTATCATATCTTGTTTTCTTATGATTTCATGTGTTTGGATACTTTTATCCCACCATCCCAAATCAAAGAAATATAAAACATAACATATAGCAATATGCTTACCTTCTTGTACCCTTGCTTCCAAAAAAAATACCAAAAGCTTTAGTTTGTGTATGATCTTTGAGAGAGATTTGCAAAAGTGAACTCTGTGTGTGGCTAATTCACGACAAAAGAGAGAAAGGGAAAATAAAAGTTTTCCCAACTTAAAGTATTGTAATCAATTTTGTAATAATGCTACACTAGGGTTAGCCCGTGTTTCACACGGGTAGAAAAACATGTCAACAAACATAATAAATTTTAAAAACCATTTCAAGCAACACAAAACTTCTTCAAACTTTCGGACCAAAACGTTAACCATTTACATGTTCTAGATATTAAAAGTTAAAAGTTACAATAAGTTAATGTACATCGAACAACCAAAAAAATTAGCAAAAGACATAAACATGTTCTTTCATATTAAACCACCATCAACTTCTTTAAACATTCTACCAAAAGAAACTCATTTTGCGTCACCACCTGAAAATATAATAAAACAATAGCATCCAAATTATATATATTTAATAATGAGTAACATTTGAACATTTATAAAGTTGTTTTTATTAAATTGTTGTTTTTATTAAAACAAAATAACATACAACAACAAACAAAGTAAAATGACAACATAAACATCTTTCTAACTTAAACCATTAAACCAAAAAGATATATCAATAAAAACCTTTTTGGCCGTAATTTTATACATAACAAATTTGATACTCTTTTAAAACAATCCGTTTTGAAATTTTTTCAAAATAGTTACAAAATATAAAAAAATTAGAATTAGTCAGCTTCAAAAAATTATGATTTTTTTTTTATTTTTGACCAATCTTGCAACAAACTTTTAAATCAATGACATTAATATTTTGTTAAACTTGCAAAACATAAAAACGTTTTACAATAAATGAATTTTCAAATAACTTTGGAAAGATTAAAAAAATTTATGTTGACTTTGAAAATATTTAAAGATGAAAAAATATGATACAAAAATATAAATACCATATATACATGTATTTTAATAAAAAATATATTAAAAACGTGAAAATTAATTGTTATATTTAAATGAGAATATTATTAAACACATTACTAACGAACGTATATGAATATCCCGTAAAAACAGAAAATGTAATAGACACGTATTTAAGATATTGACATTTTATGTTGAGTATATATAAGGAAAATGAATTAAATTAGAATATATTAAACGGCTATTTAAGTTATAAATCTGTTTACCAAAATTTCTGGAACTATCAAAACTAATAGTCGGTCAACAATATTAAAGATTGTGGAGATTGGAAACTAATAAACATAATAATATTGACAATGGAAACAAAAATTTTCCATAACCAACTGTAATATATCTTTTTTTAGAATTCAAATTCAAATAATATTTCAAATTTTTATAGTGCATTAATTGTTACAGTTTCCATAACCAAATGATGACACTAATTAACATTAATTGTGACATTTATACCTCATTATACATTGGTCAAACAAAAAAGATGAAAAGTGTGTGAAAATTAGGAACTACTCAAAACTTAATCTTAATTGACAATAATATTGATACTTGAGAAATATTTTTTGGAAGTGCAAAAAATATACATAAATACATATATAATAAAAAAATATACATCAATATTAAACAAAAATACATGAATAATAACAAAAATATACATCAATATTAAACAAAAACTAAGAAATCTTATCAACAAATCATAAATCCATGAAATTAACTATATTAAGTTGGAGACATAACCTGAAATGAGAAAATTAAATATTAATATTAATATCACATAATAAATAAATTACCAATTATAGAATATTTGAATTATGAGCATGTTTGGGATTGAGTTTGAAAACACCTTATTGGCTTATTGGCTTTTTGAAAAAGCCAATAAGTTAAATGGTGTTTGGCAATCACCAAAAAACCTTATATTTTAGCTTTTTGAAAAGGTTAAAAAGCAGTTTTTCAAAAGACCCAAATCCTGGCTTTTCAAAATGGCTTTTTGAAATGTCATAAGTACTTTTGAAACTCAATCCCAAACATGCTCTATGTAAACAAATATTCTAATTGATAATTGGAATATTTGAATCGCGTTACCGGAAAAACTAAACAGGAAAAATCTCCATTGTATCTTCGATTTTGATATAGAACCTAAAGAAATTATAAGAAAATCATATAATAATCAATATAAATACAAACAAAAACGGAAAACAAAAATGTTACTAGAAAACCGTAATAACTTCAAAATATCAATTCAATATTGGATTTTGATATACAACCTAAAGAGATTATTACAAAATCATATAACAAGTAAAATAAATATAAAACCATATCGGAAAACCTTACCGGAAAAAGATATTACCTTGCCGGAAAATCATATAACATTGTTGGTCATCAAAGTATAATATATAACCTTACCGGAAAACGATTAATCCCGATCTACATTACCGAATTATAGAAGATGATGGATGGTGGAGTTAGTAAGCCGAGAGAGAGAGAGAGAGAGAGAGAGAGAGAGAGAGAGAGAGAGAGAGAGAGAGAGAGAGAGAGAGAGAGAGATTAAAATGATTTGGGTGGAAAATCTTAAGGTTTAAATAAGTTTTTTGGGTGTTTGGTCAAAATGACATGTGGCATCCTATTAGAGAATATGTGAATGGAAAGTTGCTGAATGGATTGCACATGTGGATAGCCTAGGAGAAGGCCATGTGTACAATTGTATTGCTTTAATAATATTTAAAGATTTAATTCCAATAAATAAAATGCACCTTAGGTTATTTTTATATAAAAGTATATGTGACATGTTACTAACTTTTAAATCATTTCTATGTATTATGTTGTCTAAGGTTTAGTTGTCTAGCTAGGCAACATAACATGTAACATATCATATATTGTAACAAGTTTAATTATCTAACTTTCTTATAATATCACATAGGCATATAACAACTAGTCATACAACATATAAAGTATATAACACATTATACCTATCATATAAGGTACATGCAACCAATCATGTTTATTATAGCATGTGTAACAGTTTATTATTCTAGTTACAAATAACTAGTTATTCTTGTGTAAGTCACCAATGACACGACTAATTCAAGTGTATGCATACATGACACTACATGCATGAGAGTTCATTAACGTAGTTGTAAGGCCCCGTTACCGGTAACCCTACTCTCGTGTTGGATTTACTCATAAACACAGTTCTAAATATCAGAGTTAATTAAAACATTTACGCGGAATATAAAACTCTCATAAAACATTACAATATTTCATAACTTGTCTCAAAACGTCCTTTGTCTTTCACATTAAAACATTAAAATTAAAACATCGTAAGTCTTCAGATGCCAGGCTCTTATTCTTCTGCCATGTGTCCCCGCTCAAGCCAGCTGTCTCATCCTACTCACCTGCGTGCATACTAAAAGTCAGCTACGCTGAGTGAGTTCTAGTTAATCACATAATCATACAATACATTCTTTACACTTCATACTTAACCTCTTAACTTTCTTTCATACACACTTAAGTGCTTTTACTTTCATTTTTACCTTCATACTTTCTTTACATACATAATCATACGTTTTAAAGAGCCTTTCGCCCTATAACCTCACAGATATTATAAGGGTCTGGTCCCTAGTTTTCGAATATTAGAAGGGTTCGATTCCCTAACATCACAGATATTATAAGGGTCTGGTCCCTACCCTCACAGATATTATAAGGGTCTGGTCCCTAGTTTCGAATATTAGAAGGGTTCGATTCCCTAACATCACAGATATTATAAGGGTCTGGTCCCTAACATCACAGATATTATAAGGGTCTGGTCCCTAACATCACAGATATTATAAGGGTCTGGTCCCTAGTTTTCGAATATTAGTAGGGTTCGATTCCCTCTTCGTTACCATACATCATTATTTCCTTTTCGTAACCATACAACCATACATCATACCTCGAGTATTATTAGGGCTCGGTACCCCTTTTCGTAACCATACGACCATACATCATTATTTCCTTCTTTTATTATCTCTATCACGTTCTTACGCATAAGCATTCATATTATACTTACCTTATACATAGCATTACAACCTGACAGTACGTGCAATATCCGAAGATCGTTCACGTACCATCAAGCAATCATTATTACATAACACATATATCACGTAGGGCATACACTTATCACTTAGGATAAATGTATTAACAACACATCAAGTATGCACATAGCCCCGAAAACATAACAAGGAATGGGGCTAGAAACTCACCTGAACACGGTTACGTTCACCGTTAATCGTAATTCCTTTCTTCAGTTGTGCACGGCTGACTGTATAACAAGTATATGTATCAATTAACTATCACTTCTCATAATGTATGTCTATCTTTATATGACCCACAACGAACAGGGGTCCGGGGGCAGCGCCCCTGGCAGCGGGGTCTAGGGGCGGCAGCCCCTAGCAGGGTCCAAGGGGCAGAGCCCCTGGCTGGGGTCGAGCTGCCAGGTCAGCTTGGAAAAATTTTATTTCCATTAACTGTCTTAACACATTTTTCATTAGATTTTTAATTTATTTTCTAATCGAACTTGGCTTTAGGCGAAGTTAAACCTTAGGCGAACTTAGCTTTAGGCGAAGTTAAACCTTAGGCGAACTTAGCTTTAGGCGAAGTTAAACCTTAGGCAAACTTAGCTTTATGCGAAGTTGTCATCAGGCGAACTTGGCTTTAGGCGAAGTTAAGCCTCAGGCGAACTTAGCTCTAGGCGAAGTTGTCATCAGGCGAACTTGGCTTTAGGCGAAGTTAAGCCTCAGGCGAACTTAGCTCTAGGCGAAGTTGTCATCAGGCGAACTTAGCTTTAGGCGAAGTTGCCATCAGACGAACTTAGCTTGCAGGCGAAGTTCATCAGGCGAACTTGGCTTGCAGGCGAAGTTCATCGCTTTGAAGGCGAAGTTGCCCAGATGAAGGCGAAGTTGCCCAGACAGCCGCTGTTTTAGCTTCTGATCGGCATCTCGAGCGATTTTAACACCCTTGCTATGGTTCAATATCACCCACTACGCTACCCGGCCATTTTCGGTCGTTTATACACTAAAAAGCTTGGATCTTTAAACTTCAAAGATCAAGAACCATACCTTTTTGGGCTTGTTTGGATCTCGTTTACTTGCTTAATCACAACCAACCGCTCTCTCTTTCTCGGACCTTGCTCTCCCTCTCCTCGGCTGCCGCCGGCGGTTGTAGGTTGTGTGTATGTTATGGAGTGTTTTTAGGAAAATGATGGAAATGAAGGTATTTTGGGGATTTGGGGGTATTTATATCCCTGAAATCCCATTCTCATTTAACCCATCTCAATTAATCCAAGTCCAAGACCCGCTCCTTACCCGATATTAATTAATTACGCGAAATCACTAAACATAACTTCCTTTATTCATCATTAAAATTTTTAGGATGTTACAAGTCTTCCCCCCTTAAAGAGGTTTCGTCCCCGAAACCTAACTGTTACATAAACAAACTAGGGTAAAACTTGCGCATCTCATCCTCGGCTTCCCAAGTAGCATCCGATCCTTTGCGGTGTTTCCATATCACTTTTACCAAAGGTATAATCTTGTGACGAAGCTGCTTTTCCTTGCGATTAACGATCTCTATCGGTTGCTCGATGTAGTTCAATTGCTCATCAACCTCAATATCCATCAATGGCACGTGAGACGTGTCATCAGCTAGACACTTCCTCAGATGAGAAACATGGAAGGTTGAATGAATTCCTTCTAACTCATCGGGTAAATCCAGTTTATAAGCTACTTCACCCACACGATTTACAATCCTGAACGGTCCAATGTACCTCGGACTCAACTTTCCCCTTTTCCTAAAACGGATGATCCCCTTCCAAGGCGAGACCTTGAGCATCACATTGTCACCAACGATAAACTCAATTGGTCGTCGCCGCTTATCTGCATAAGACTTTTGTCTGTCTTGCGCGGCTTTCATTCTTGCTTTGATCTGATCGAACTTTGAAGACGTTTCTTGAACCACTTCTAGACTTCCCATTTCTTTCTGACCAATCTCACCCCAACACACCGGGGTTCTACACCGTCTACCATAAAGCATCTCAAACGGTGGCATACCAATACTTGAATGGTAACTGTTGTTATAGGAGAACTCTGCCAGATGCAGATGATCATCCCAACTTCCACCAAAATCTAAGACACAAGCACGTAGCATATCCTCAAGGGTTTGGATCGTCCTTTCAGACTGTCCATCGGTTTGAGGATGATACGCCGTACCGATGTTCAACCTCGTCCCCATAGCTTCATGGAATTTCTTCCAGAACCTCGAAGTAAACCGTGTATCCCTATCAGACACGATTGATAACGGTTATTTTTATATAAAAGTATATGTGACATGTTACTAACTTTTAAATCATTTCTATGTATTATGTTGTCTAAGGTTTAGTTGTCTAGCTAGGCAACATAACATGTAACATATCATATATTGTAACAAGTTTAATTATCTAACTTTCTTATAATATCACATAGGCATATAACAACTAGTCATACAACATATAAAGTATATAACACATTATACCTATCATATAAGGTACATGCAACCAATCATGTTTATTATAGCATGTGTAACAGTTTATTATTCTAGTTACAAATAACTAGTTATTCTTGTGTAAGTCACCAATGACACGACTAATTCAAGTGTATGCATACATGACACTACATGCATGAGAGTTCATTAACGTAGTTGTAAGGCCCCGTTACCGGTAACCCTACTCTCGTGTTGGATTTACTCATAAACACAGTTCTAAATATCAGAGTTAATTAAAACATTTACGCGGAATATAAAACTCTCATAAAACATTACAATATTTCATAACTTGTCTCAAAACGTCCTTTGTCTTTCACATTAAAACATTAAAATTAAAACATCGTAAGTCTTCAGATGCCAGGCTCTTATTCTTCTGCCATGTTTCCCCGCTCAAGCCAGCTGTCTCATCCTACTCACCTGCGTGCATACTAAAAGTCAGCTACGCTGAGTGAGTTCTAGTTAATCACATAATCATACAATACATTCTTTACACTTCATACTTAACCTCTTAACTTTCTTTCATACACACTTAAGTGCTTTTACTTTCATTTTTACCTTCATACTTTCTTTACATACATAATCATACGTTTTAAAGAGCCTTTCGCCCTATAACCTCACAGATATTATAAGGGTCTGGTCCCTAGTTTTCGAATATTAGAAGGGTTCGATTCCCTAACATCACAGATATTATAAGGGTCTGGTGTTGGGTTTCTATGGAATTTACAAACTTAGTTAACCGATTAACTAGTTATAATATATGCGGAAACGTGATAGACAAACTAAACATATGAACAACCTAGTTTATTCATTTCAAGATTACCAATAATCTATTTACTAGAAACCCGAAGCAAGGATCACATGATACGGGAACAACTAAACTATCAAAGCATATAAACACTTACAATCTTAACCCTTTAAGAGTTTAGTAGGTGGTTGAAGAAGATGATGATGAATGCAAGACTTTCAAAGGAAAACTCTCAAACCGAATATACCCCGAGCCTCCAACACGCACCGAGCTATGCTAGGGAGCTTGAACACGAAAAACCCGAGCCTTTTTTTCTTCCCTTCTTGGCCGTGAGGTAGAGAGAAAAGAAAAGAAGTTTTTTTGTGTTTTTGATTACTTGAAAGTGTTATCCAAATTATCATCCATCACATGCATACATAGGGTAGAGTTATATCCAAGTCCACACTCCATCTCCTTTTGCATGTTGACAATTTGACCAAGTTGGTGGGGTGTGGGGCCCACCCAAAACCGGCCCCAACATATTTTATTATTTTTTTTTTTTTTTTGTTTATGTTATATATATATATTTTATACTTTATAAAATATATAAACACCCCATCTTTTATAAACCATTTTATAAAAGAATACATAGTTAAATAATCATTCCAATAATAATTATTTGAATAAATAAATTAACCAATTAATTATTTAATACTTTCAAGTAATCATTCAGAAACCCGATTTTCTGAAAGTGTCGTGTTCTGTATTTGTCTTAAAGATCTTATCTTAACAAATACATAATTGGTGTGTGTCTAACTCGTTATTGGGTATGACCCGACTTGGATCAAACATAACTAGCCACATTAACTTAATTATGTGTCTCGGGCATACGATATTCCAACAATCTCCCACTTGCACGAGACTCATAGGAAGTTAATGCTAATGGTGAATACCGCCTAACAACAGGTCACCACCCCTAGTATGTTTGACTAAGTGCCATTCAATAACATCATCCCCTTCAAGTCCATACTTGATATGATATAGGTAAGTCTTATCATTACATCCCTTTGTTACTAGATGTCCTGTCAAATCGAAGAGACATAGATTGATCATTCTCTCATTGATTTAACTTAACAGGCCTTAGACATCTAAACTCTCAACACATAAGAGGAACAAATCCCATCTTGACTGCATACATCCTTGTTGACATCTCGTATGATATCTGAGCTCTTTCTTTTATGTCATCGTGTTACCGAAAAACAAAGATGAGAGTCAAGTTATCAGACTTGATGAAAGGTCAGATCCAATATGCATCTCAGGTCAAAGGACACAATGATACTCGCCTTTACTCAAGGATTACTTATGATCAGTTGCACTAACTCCATGCAGTGATCCTCGAGAGCGGATCATGTCCAATATTTGTATCCCACAAATATCTATGAACCTTGGTGGCAAACCTATGCCTTATATTCATCACATGAATATCAACCAATCCGGGTTCATAATAGTCTTACCTTCATACTTGTTCCCACAAGCATGATCGACTACGGACGTTTAGAACAACATAAGTCATTCATGGATTAAACATGCAAAAATAGAACATAACTCATTTAATAATTAAAACTTAATTAATTTCATGAGATACCCATTACATTCGTTCTTAAACAAACACTAAACACGGATTAAATCCACTCACTAGAATACCGAAGTCCTAATGCACAAACATGACCCTCATGCTTTGGCCTATCGAGGAGCTTCGTGAGTGGGTCCGCAATATTTTGATCGGTATGAACTTTATGAATACATATTTTTCTCTTTTCAACTTCATCCCTTATGTAGTTGAATCTGCGCTCAATGTGCCTCGTTTTCTGATGAGCACGAGGCTCCTTGATCTGTGCAATAGCACCCTCATTGTCACAGAATATCTCTAGGGGCTCCTGAATGGAAGAGATAATCCCTAGATCCATGATGAACTTTTTCATCCATGCAGCCTCTTGGGCTGCCATTGAAGCGGCGATGTACTCAGATTCTGTAGTGGATAACGCGACAACATCTTGCTTCGAACTCTTCCAAGAGACAGCGCCTCCATTTAAGATGAAAACATATCCCGACTGTGACCGAGAATCATCTCGGTCAGTTTGGAAACTCGCATCCACGTAACCCTTTACGACGAGTTCCTCCTCACCAGACCCATATATTAAAAACATATCCTTAGTCCTTCTAAGGTATTTTAATATATTCTTGACAGCCATCCAATGACTGTCACCTGGGTTGTGCTGGTATCTACTTGTTATGCTTAAAGCATACGAGACATCCGGTCTAGTGCACATCGTTGCATACATAATAGATCCTATTGCCGAAGCATAAGGAACATGCTTCATCCTATCCTGCTCTTCCTTAGAGCTAGGACTTTGGGATGAGCTTAATACGGTTCCTCTAGGAATAGGCACCAAACCTTTCTTAGAGTTTTCCATCCTAAACCTCTTTAGGATTTTATCAATGTACGCACTTTGATTGAGTCCGATCAATTTCCTTTGTCTATCCCTATAGACCTTTATTCCCAAGATATATGTCGCTTCTCCAAGATCCTTAATTGAGAAACGACTACTTAACCACGCTTTAACGTTTTCCATACTTGGTATATCATTTCCAAATAAAAGTATATCATCGACATACAAAATAAGGAACATGATTATACTCCCACTAGCCCATTTATACACACACGCCTCATCACCGTTTTGGACGAAACCAAACGCTTTGATTTCTTCATTAAAACGATGATTCCACATCCGTGATGCTTGTTTCAACCCGTAGATTGATTTCTTTAACTTACAAACTTTATCAGGATTAGATGGATCGACAAAACCTTCAGGCTGAACCATATGGACATCTTCCTCAAGATATCCATTTAGAAAAGCGGTCTTGACATCCATTTGCCATATCTCATAATCAAAATGAGCTGCAATGGCAAACAATATCCTGATCGACTTAAGCATCGCGACTGGCGAGAAGGTTTCATCATAATCAATCCCTTGAGTTTGCGTGAAACCTTTTGCGACAAGTCGAGCTTTGTAAGTATCTAAATTTCCATGCATATCGGTCTTCTTTTTGAAGACCCACTTACATCCAACCAGTTTGGAGTTAAGTGGACGATCAACCAATTCCCAAACTTGGTTATCGTGCATGGATTGCATCTCGGCGCTCATGGCTTCAAGCCATTTGTCACAATCAGGTTGTGACATAGCATCTTTGTAGGAGATCGGTTCATCCGAATCAATCAAGTAGCAATCATCCACAAGAAATCCATATCTCTTGGGAGGTTGACTAACCCTACTAGATATGCGAGCAACGTGCGTATGATCAACCATTTGATCATCTTCAACATCCTCGTGTTGAAAGCTAGTATCGACCAACTGTGTATCATCCAGTGATTCTTGAACCTCTTCAAGTTCCACTCTCTTTTCACTAGGTCCTTCCATAAGGAACCTAGTTTCTAAGAAGTATCCTTTGCGTGAAACAAACACTCTTTGTTCACTAGGATCATAGAATATATATCCTATATCATCCTTTGGGTATCCTATGAAGACACACCTGATGGATCGAGCCTCAAGCTTATTTGGGGTGTCACGTTTAACATAAACTATGCATCCCCATATCCTTAAATATGAAAAGGATGGAACCTTTCCATGCCACACTTCATAGGGTATTCGATCCACCTTTTTGGTCGGGGCCATATTCAAAATACGAGCCGCTGTGAGTAGCGCATATCCCCAAAATGATGGCGGTAGTGAGCTTCGTGCCATCATTGATCGAACCATGTCCAACAGTGTTCGATTCCTCCTCTCGGATACTCCGTTATGTTGAGGAGTTCCAGGAGGAGTGAGCTGTGAAATAATTCCACAATCTCTAAGATGACTTTGAAAGGTATCACTTAGGTATTCGCCTCCTCTATCGGAGCGGAGTACCTTGATTGTTCGGTTGAGCTGATTTTGCACTTCATTTTGAAATTCTTTGAACATTTCAAAGGCTTCATGTTTGTGTTTCATTAGATAAACATACCCATATCGACTAAAATCGTCGGTAAAGGTAATGAAGTACCTTTCACTATTCCTACTAGTTGGCTTGAAAGGTCCGCATACATCCGTATGTATGATACCTAACAAATCCTTAGCCCTTTCATTTGTACCTTTGAAAGGCTCTTTGGTCATCTTGCCTTGAATACAAGATTCACACTCATCAAACGAACCTAACTCGTTTGTTTTCAAAAGACCATTCTTTTGGAGAGTGTTTATACGATTCTTGTTTATGTGTCCAAGGCGACAATGCCAAATGTAGGAATCACTCAAACCCTTTTTGAGTCTTTTAGTAGAAGTTTGATATAATGAGCTATTTGAGGTATTATCATGAACCAATTCATAAATACCGTTGTTTGGTACAGCTTTAAAATAAAAGATACCATTAGATGACACATGCATTTCCGATCCTACAAATTTAAAGTCAAAGTTACATTGTCTAAGAAGGTGCACAGAAATAATGTTCCTAGTCAAACTAGGAGCATACAAAACATTTTTTAAAACAACTTCCAAACCACTTGGAAGTGATAAAGTGAAGTCTCCTCTAGCGACCACGTGTACTCTTGCACCGTTGCCCATGAAAAGATTCACTTCGCCCTTCTTCAAGTCTTCATTCCTTTTGAACCCCTGCAACCAATTGCAAATATGAGTTCCACATCCGGTATCCAATACCCATGTGTTAGAAGAAATAAGATTTAGCTCAACATTAATCATAAAGACATTACCCGAGGTATGCGCCGCATTCCTCTTGTCTTTTAGCTCTTTTAGGTAGACCGGGCAATTGCGTTTCCAGTGTCCGGTCTCCCCACAACCAAAACAAGGATCATCCTTATGACCCCTTGGTTCCACAACCTTTTGTTTCTTTGCCATAACCGGTGATTTGCCCTTACCCTTAAGATGCATAGGGGGACCCTTCCTTTTAGCTACCTTAGCCTTAAGATTGGGTTGAGATCGATTCTTGGATCTACCTTCATTGATTGCAAACACGGGTAAAACCCTTTTGCCCATGCTCGCCTCGGCTGTTTTAAGCATTGAGTGAAGTTCTCCAATGGTTTTGTCCCACCCGTTCATGTTATAATTTAACACGAAAGTGTCGAACCTTTTCGACAAAGAGTTAAGGATCAAATCCGTTGCTAACTCATTTGAGATGGGACAATTGAGCTTAGTGAGCCGATCAATATAACTTTTCATCTTAAGTACATAAGATGAAACTGGTTGACTATCATCCATTCTACATGCATGTAAGGCTCGAACCGTTTCGAACCTTTCCACTCTCGATTGCTTAAGGAACATTTCCTTAAGTTGAGTAATCATGTCGTACGCATTATGGTTTTCGAAATCCTTTTGGATTTCGGGAACCATAGTCGCCAACATGAGGCATGATACTTGAATGGAATCTTCCGTGAGTTTGACCCAATTCATGTATTCGACCTCAGTTCCCTCTTCCGGTTCTTCGGGGATAGGTGTTTCCAAAACATGATATAATTTTTCTTGTTTTAGAACAATCCTTAAATTTCGGAACCAATCCGAAAAGTTATTGTGGTTAAGACGGTCTTTAGCGAGAATAGATCGGAGAGATACGTTTTGGACGTTAGGGATTATGTTGTCGTCGACGTGTGCGGCCATCTGCAGAATTTTAATTAAGTTCATTTTAGTGTTTTACCTTTTAATTATTAATACCCTTTTTATATATGCAAATATAATTAATAATTAAAATCTAGAATCCAACGATAAACCCGACTCCGGTTAGGTGACCTTTTTCCCATTGTCGGTTTATCAAGGTAGTTATTCATAACAATTGCAAACCCTTTTGCAACTTCTAGAATTTATGGGACCGGTTCGAAATCATATTTCGTGTTGGCATGTTTATCCCATCAACACCTATTAGACCCCATGCTTGGGTGACCCTCTTCACATGGTTCTAATTTAAGTCGTCCTACTTGTATCAACTTGTAATATTAACATACAAACGGTTAGGTGACCTTTTTCCCATTTTATGCCAATATTACCTCAACATGTTAATTTACTCTATGCGGTTAGGTGACCTTTTTCCCACTAAGAGCTTATTAATATGTTAAGTGTTATACAAAAGGATGGTGTTCAACTTATTATCCTTAAATTTAAAAAGGGATTTTTAGTTTTAATAATTCTAGTTGTAAAACTTTAAATCATGTTCTAACATGCATTTAGTAACATGATATTTTGAAACCATTTTCAAAATTCTATTTTATAATAAAGCCATTTTATTATGGGCGTGAGACGGCTAGTTAATAAATCCATTTTATTAAACTATGTGTCACGTAATTACCGATAATTATTAGAACCCGTTTTATGCTTTGTTAATTAATTCTATGTGACGGAGTTGATATCCTAATATCTAACAACCACACAATCAAACAATCAATTAACAAGCATACACAATTATACTAGACACGAGCCACTAAGTTAGACCACACTTGTTAGCCGAAACAAGTGTGTGTCTTAGGTCCGATCCTAAGGGACACATGACACATGGATGTTGTAGCTCCCACTCGATCCCGCATCCAAATGCTTCGAGCATCTTCTTCAACCTTGTTGTGATCCATTGGGCTTGAACTTGGGCCTTAGCTTCCATAAGCTTCCACTTGGGCTCAATTGGTGGGCTTAGGTCCTTTTGGGCTTGAATCCCTTAATGGGCTTGTGAAACCCATTATCACCATACCCGGCCCAATTAGGCCCAAACTTCCAATTTTGCAATCTTCTTTAATTTTACAAAATCAAATGTCCTAATACATTTTTCTATAAAATAAAGAAATTACAAATAACCTATTTATTACATACCCATATGAATAAATAATTACAAAATTACAAAATTGCCCATAATTAATTATTACAAACCGAAACTTGAATAATTAACTACAATCACAACATCAACCACAAACAAACATCCACATTGGTCTACGGCTCGGTCTAGTATTAGCAAACATAACCCGTTATGTCATAGGAACCCGTTCCAAAACCCCTTGCCTTTATCGGGCCTAGCCCAACCCATTTGGGCTCGACCCAATAACAAGATTATGGGCCTCGGCCCAATTAAAAAACTGCTTGGGCTCGGCCCAAACAAAATTACATGGGCTCGGCCCAAATGACTTACATGGGCTCGGCCCAAATAAAACTTATGGGCCCGGCCCAATAACAAAAATGGGCTTCGGCCCAAATTTCACCCGAAATGGGCTTCGGCCCATTAGCCCGGTTTTTATATATATTTTTTTTTTTTTGAACTTAGCCAAAAACGATAGCAAGATTAAATACAAAAATATCATGCATGTTAATTTTTGTAAAAAATCTTTCAAGGGGAAAATAAAAACCGAGAACCCGAAGCTTAGTATCCCGTATCCCGGCTCTTGATGCCATTTGTTGGGTTTCTATGGAATTTACAAACTTAGTTAACCGATTAACTAGTTATAATATATGCGGAAACGTGATAGACAAACTAAACATATGAACAACCTAGTTTATTCATTTCAAGATTACCAATAATCTATTTACTAGAAACCCGAAGCAAGGATCACATGATACGGGAACAACTAAACTATCAAAGCATATAAACACTTACAATCTTAACCCTTTAAGAGTTTAGTAGGTGGTTGAAGAAGATGATGATGAATGCAAGACTTTCAAAGGAAAACTCTCAAACCGAATATACCCCGAGCCTCCAACACGCACCGAGCTATGCTAGGGAGCTTGAACACGAAAAACCCGAGCCTTTTTTTCTTCCCTTCTTGGCCGTGAGGTAGAGAGAAAAGAAAAGAAGTTTTTTTGTGTTTTTGATTACTTGAAAGTGTTATCCAAATTATCATCCATCACATGCATACATAGGGTAGAGTTATATCCAAGTCCACACTCCATCTCCTTTTGCATGTTGACAATTTGACCAAGTTGGTGGGGTGTGGGGCCCACCCAAAACCGGCCCCAACATATTTTATTATTTTTTTTTTTTTTTGTTTATGTTATATATATATATTTTATACTTTATAAAATATATAAACACCCCATCTTTTATAAACCATTTTATAAAAGAATACATAGTTAAATAATCATTCCAATAATAATTATTTGAATAAATAAATTAACCAATTAATTATTTAATACTTTCAAGTAATCATTCAGAAACCCGATTTTCTGAAAGTGTCGTGTTCTGTATTTGTCTTAAAGATCTTATCTTAACAAATACATAATTGGTGTGTGTCTAACTCGTTATTGGGTATGACCCGACTTGGATCAAACATAACTAGCCACATTAACTTAATTATGTGTCTCGGGCATACGATATTCCAACATCTGGTCCCTACCCTCACAGATATTATAAGGGTCTGGTCCCTAGTTTCGAATATTAGAAGGGTTCGATTCCCTAACATCACAGATATTATAAGGGTCTGGTCCCTAACATCACAGATATTATAAGGGTCTGGTCCCTAACATCACAGATATTATAAGGGTCTGGTCCCTAGTTTTCGAATATTAGTAGGGTTCGATTCCCTCTTCGTTACCATACATCATTATTTCCTTTTCGTAACCATACAACCATACATCATACCTCGAGTATTATTAGGGCTCGGTACCCCTTTTCGTAACCATACGACCATACATCATTATTTCCTTCTTTTATTATCTCTATCACGTTCTTACGCATAAGCATTCATATTATACTTACCTTATACATAGCATTACAACCTGACAGTATGTGCAATATCCGAAGATCGTTCACGTACCATCAAGCAATCATTATTACATAACACATATATCACGTAGGGCATACACTTATCACTTAGGATAAATGTATTAACAACACATCAAGTATGCACACAGCCCCGAAAACATAACAAGGAATGGGGCTAGAAACTCACCTGAACACGGTTACGTTCACCGTTAATCGTAATTCCTTTCTTCAGTTGTGCACGGCTGACTGTATAACAAGTATACGTATCAATTAACTATCACTTCTCATAATGTATGTCTATCTTTATATGACCCACAACGAACAGGGGTCCGGGGGCAGCGCCCCTGGCAGCGGGGTCTAGGGGCGGCAGCCCCTAGCAGGGTCCAAGGGGCAGAGCCCCTGGCTGGGGTCGAGCTGCCAGGTCAGCTTGGAAAAATTTTATTTCCATTAACTGTCTTAACACATTTTTCATTAGATTTTTAATTTATTTTCTAATCGAACTTGGCTTTAGGCGAAGTTAAACCTTAGGCGAACTTAGCTTTAGGCGAAGTTAAACCTTAGGCGAACTTAGCTTTAGGCGAAGTTAAACCTTAGGCAAACTTAGCTTTATGCGAAGTTATCATCAGGCGAACTTGGCTTTAGGCGAAGTTAAGCCTCAGGCGAACTTAGCTCTAGGCGAAGTTGTCATCAGGCGAACTTGGCTTTAGGCGAAGTTAAGCCTCAGGCGAACTTAGCTCTAGGCGAAGTTGTCATCAGGCGAACTTAGCTTTAGGCGAAGTTGCCATCAGGCGAACTTAGCTTGCAGGCGAAGTTCATCAGGCGAACTTGGCTTGCAGGCGAAGTTCATCGCTTTGAAGGCGAAGTTGCCCAGATGAAGGCGAAGTTGCCCAGACAGCCGCTGTTTTAGCTTCTGATCGGCATTTCGAGCGATTTTAACACCCTTGCTATGGTTCAATATCACCTACTACGCTACTCGGCCATTTTCGGTCGTTTATACACTAAAAAGCTTGGATCTTTAAACTTCAAACATCAAGAACCATACCTTTTTGGGCTTGTTTGGATCTCGTTTACTTGCTTAATCACAACCAACCGCTCTCTCTTTCTCAGACCTCGCTCTCCCTCTCCTCGGCTGCCGCCGGCGGTTGTAGGTGGTGTGTATGTTATGGAGTGTTTTTAGGAAAATGATGGAAATGAAGGTATTTTGGGGATTTGGGGGTATTTATATCCCTGAAATCCCATTCTCATTTAACCCATCTCAATTAATCCAAGTCCAAGACCCGCTCCTTACCTGATATTAATTAATTACGCGAAATCACTAAACATAACTTCCTTTATTCATCATTAAAATTTTTAGGATGTTACAGTAGTTAACAGAACTAACTGAGTTACAGACATAGTCAACAAGGTTTAATTAGGTTTAGTTAACGGAGTTAACCTGAAAATGCCGGGTGCCACATTATGTATATGTCATTATGCATGCTAAACATATTAACAGACGTACAAAATCAAAAGTGGCGAGGAAATATTAATAGTTAATCATTCATAGTACGATATCTAGTCATACATGGTCTTCAATAAACTTTTCATGATTGTAGGCGCTTTTATAATACTTATGTGTGATAGATCTTTAGTTATAGCATCCTTAAGCATATCATGAATGTATTCGATATGAAATTTTTGCCTACTTTCATCCATAAGCGAATAATTAATTTTATATCAAAATTTAATGCAACACCTCCCGAATTGTTACTCTTTAAGAAAACATGGTAGCTGAGTTTATCATAGTTAGTCTTCAATATATAATTTAAATAGAGTTCAATAAACTTATGAGTCTACTGATAAATATTCAATAACATTTATTGACAATTGTGTTGTTATTAATCAACATATTATGTCATTATAACTTAGGTTGCTGTTAACAGTTCATTATGAACCCTCCATAAGATAGATTTATTTGCTGAAATATATCCTGAATATAACAAAGTTTAGAGTAATCAATCGGTTTGATTTCTCACTTCTTTATTTTAATTTATAGTCTCTCATTTCTTTAAAGATATTGTAATACTCTTTTAGACGCGTCACATTAATCTAAACATATCTAGTGTGTCGCAAATATCTGAACGAGTATAGACATGAAACTACATAAGGCTTCTACTTAATAAAGCATGTGGAAATAAAATCAATGATCCTATTACCCTTTAAAAGTGAGAAATATTGTTTGTTACATGTTTAAGACCCATTTAAGGTAAATCTTTTGGAACAAACTAATGCCCCTTTGGGTGTATCTCGGAATGTTCTAATATCTTTCTCATAAACGATACAGTAAGATCTATTATATCAAAGTATATACAAACAATGCTTTGACTTATGTAGAATATACTTGTCAAAAGAATGATATCTATATAAAGACAAGTTTGGTTTTTAGTTGCTCTCACTCATCTTGAGGTAGGTACATTAATCAACTTGGTTCTTGATGAAAATAATTGTATAAAGATTTCATCACATTTAGATGTTTGCATTACCCCATACATAGATTTTAGTGACTTGCATACTACGTTTTCTTTGACCTTCAGTTTAGAACTTTCAAGATGTTTTATGAACATATAAACATGTAAGTCAGTTTCTAGAGAAAATTATTTTAGTGTTCATTTAATGTAGCTCTAAACTATATTAAGCTACTTGTACAGTGATGATCCTCAAAATATTCTTTTGCAACATAGGTAATCAGATTTTTTGATGATTTATTCCTTCTTGATTCTTGAATATTACTTTTAACAATCGATCGTGCTTCTCAGTGTCTTAACGTTTGTATTACGATTTAGTTTAGTTATAAACACCCATAGGTGGTTCAACAAAATCCTAACGTTATTTTGACTTATGGAGTCAATTTCTCTAATAATAGCTTTATTCCATTCAAAAGATTGATTGATGCTAATGGTTTAATTAGAAGAGGTAAGATCAATAAACTTTCAAACATCCATTTCAACTTTAAATAGGAAGATTACGTAATTATTAATGTTGGTAGATTTAAAAAAACAAGATGACTTCCTAAGTTGATTATTGGGTTTATTAGAAGTTTTAGTTTTATGGATTAGCTCTTGGTCAGATTGTTGTGTATTTTAGGATTTTTAGTGTGTAACTGTGTAAGAGTTGGTGAAGTATAATGTACAATATGTGCAATCAGAGTTAAATTTGAAATAAAATTTAATGACACCCCCCCCCCCCCGGGCGTCTTGATACTTCTAACAAGTCAATATAAAAAATATTTTTACTACTCCCACTGATCTTAGAAACCTTAGAAAATTGGGATTCTTAAGGTCGGTATTTGAAGACCAATAGATTCTAATAAAGAAACAAGTTAATGCAAGTTGTTGTAGTTTCTTTTGGTGATGATTATTTAATAAAAAATCTGAATAGGCCCACATTTAAGCAACAATGAAATTTTTGTAATAGACTATTAAATTTTAAGGAGATAAGTTTTGATGGAACAATGTCTGATAGAGCAACGTCTTGTATAAGAAGTGAATTTGAGATAATATCAAGTTTTCACTCCGCACCTC
This sequence comes from Bidens hawaiensis, assembly GCF_021521415.1. NCBI lineage: Eukaryota > Viridiplantae > Streptophyta > Magnoliopsida > Asterales > Asteraceae > Bidens > Bidens hawaiensis. The sequence goes on along the minus strand of NW_027493458.1, from coordinate 171,089 downwards.
TTGCAAATATCACAAGTTATGATTAAGCCACTTAAATCTCCCACTGATCTTCGATATCTCAAAGAAAGCTACATGAGAAGTTTCAATGATGTACGTGACATGGGAACATGTCATTCATACATTAGACTTTTTCAGATTTCCTTAATGTCATTTGGCATAATAAATTTAGGAACATATTTAGAAGAAATCATATTAAGGATATATGAATGTATAACACTTTAAGATTGTGTACTATAGATGACAAATTAGAAACGAGCAGATATTCTTTTAAAATGATGAAAGAATTATGTGTGAATACTTTGTTTGCAATAAGTTTTACGAATGTCAGTGAAATATAACTTATGGTGGACCCATACTTATTCCTTAAGCCACGTAATGTTTAGGACATCTAACACATTTTTAAAATCACTGAGAATGATATTTGATGAAAAATCATCTTCATCAACCATGTTATGATTTATTATGAAATTTGGTTTTAATGGATGAAATTTATGGCTTTCATTTGTATTTTGTTAAATTATCATTTGCATGATAACAAAAGGTGTTAAAGCGTATGGTAGTATTTAGTTCTATCTTATAATGTTTCTATTCAAATACCGATAACAAATAATATGAGAGCTTAAGGTAAGGGTGACTTTATGTTGGCTATGCAAACCTCACAATTTTCATATTGTAGCTGAAGTATTGATACAAATGTAATATCTCGGATTTTTCATAATTAAATTCGTATTCCTTTACCCGACTCAGGTATATATTTAGAATCTTTCATGTTAATAAAAACTTATATTTATTAGTATTTAACTTGGTTTAAATAAATTTATATTTTAATAACTTTTAAACTTGTCAAACAATGCTTAGAAACTTTTAAAACTACTTAAAATGGCTAAAAATGCATTTTTGAAACTACAAGGACTAAAAATGACAAGTTGGAAACGTTATGGACACCCTCCCACGCCACACCGTGCGGGGAGTAATGCCTAATCTGGCCGCGCGTTGCGTTCATGTACCTACACAGTTTTGGTTTGTTATTTAGTTCGTTAATTCGTTTTAAGTGCTAAATCTTTCCAAATCGAGCCAAATGACGAATTTTAGGTCCCAAGAAAATTAATTTAGTTTAGTATGATGTCTAGATTCATTAACCAATAATTCTCTGAGATTAAATTGATCAAAAGACCCGATTTTGGTCATTTATGCATAATTCGGTTTCCTTAATCGATTAATTGCTTAACTAGCCTTGTAACCTCTGTATTATTCATTATAATGCTTCCCCTAAACCCTATAACACTTGTCTCAGCCGTCATCAAGCTCTCTCTCATGTTTCCCTCCTTCAATAATCCTAATCTCCATTAATTTATCAAGCTTGTTCAAGGCTTGTTGACTTGAAGTTCAAGACATCATTGACCTTGATTTCCTCTTAGTTCTTCTTCTCGTTTTGGTAAGTTGTCTTATGTAATATTGTAGTTTTTCATTCAATAAACAAAAGCCTTCAATCAATTTCATTGATTGAGGGAGTTTCGGTGGTCAATTTTATCCCGGCCCGTTAAGGGTGTTTTAGTCAAGTTTATTTGACTTTTCAATATCTCCATCTTTTGCTCGGAATTAGATTTCGATCCAAAATACATTTTTGTTCAAAATCATATTTTTAGTGTACTGGCCAAAAACCCGACTTCCGACTCGCTGTTCAGATTCTGGTCAATACCAGCTCGCTTAAACCTTAAAATCTCATAACTGAGTTTTATACGTCCATTTGGATTGATTCCAGTGACTATATTTTCAGTTTTAATTCTAGTTTATTATCTCTAAGTTTAAGGTCTTTTTGGATTATCTCATTCATCTCCTTAAAGTTTGGTTCTTCATTATTCTTATTACTTTCTAGTCTCGTTTAAGTGATAAGGTAAAAAATAATTCCCCTTTTTATTTACTGTTTTCAAAAATATTTTGGGGATGTATGCGTGCTTACAATATTTATATATTATATTATACACATTAGCAAATTGTCATATATTGTGCGTGTATTCAATTAAATGACTAATTGTTACTTGATTCTAGCAATTCGGAGGGGTCCACTATAATCACATTATAGTATGATCATACGACTGTCATAGTAGCCATAGTCCACGAAACTGGGTCAACTGATGCTTTTATTTGCTCATGGTTTGATTGTTTTACATTCACAAAAAAAAACTTTGCCTTGTTATTATAATTATTATTGTAACAAATCTGATGATTTTCTCACTAAACCATGTGTTGACAAAACTATGTTATTTTCTACGCATATGCATGTTATCAATTGGCGTGAAGCTAGGTGAAGATACAACTAGCAAGACTTTAAATAAAATTAATAAAATACCATTTAAGTTAAATTTATTTGTTTTGATATGTTTGGATTAAATTTGGATTGTTTTGGTAATTTGCTCAAACTTGATGTACTTGAATGATGTTTTGATTATTTAAAAATAATTAAATAGATATTGTCATATTATATTAAATGATAGTACCTTGTGAGTTGTAAGAAATCAGTTCGTGCCCTGACATTTGCACCTTAGGTTGAGATGTGACAGATTGGTATCAGATCCGAAGGTTATAAGATAGATCGTTAGAGGTGCTCGTGTAACATGCTTAGGACCCCATACATGCTTACTTGACAACCTAATGTGTTTTATTTGAATGTGTTTACATATCTATCTATTTATTTATTTGTCATACACACACACATAAACTCCGAGGCTATGCCTCATTCTTAAAATACTTTTTTTATTTAGTAGATTTTTTTATTTAGGGAAATTTCTTTAGAATTCCATTGTTTTGTTTTTACTCCCGAACCTTAAAGCATGGGAGTATGACAAGTTCTTGTAGTAACTACCCATTGTCCACCACCCACCACCACCGTCTATCACCACCATCGTTCACTATCAGCATCACCGTCCACCACCACCACCAACACCCACTATCACAGTTCGTACACCACCACTTATTTATTTGTCTACAAATGTAAAAAAATAAACGATCTTCTTCTTGCAGATTACATAGGTTTGGTCCACCTCTTTTTCTACTGATGTCAGCAGATGTGGTCCGCTGACTGTAGGCTCTGAAATAAATAAACAACACCTAAATTAAAGAATAAAGTTATAGTAAGTAGTATTATGGGTTATTAAAGTAAGGAAGACTAAAACTTATGGTCATTAGATTAATGAAGGATCGTTAATGTGAGATTCATTATATTTTATTAAAGATATGATATGTCTATTATTAACATCAAACTAATAGACTGTATTAAAATTCTACTTAAACAAAAAATAAATCATCTTTCGATATAATTAAAATTTATTTAAGTATGTGTGCAAAACAATTATAACACGTCATCTTTGGACATAAATGGGACAATTATTTTAATTATGCACGGATTGTTTTGCTAGACCTAAATGTAGCACAACACCTTTGGACAGGAGTGAGACATTAGGTTCATAAAAGGAAAACCAACAATAGGTTTTTAGTTAAACTTGAATGATATGGTAGATGTAACACATCACTTTTAAGCAGAAGTGATATATCAAAATTTCATTAAAGTTAAGTTTTTTTAGTTTTGTAAAAATTTATTGGGTTTAAGTGTTTACAAAACATTTAATTAGGAACAGTTTACGGGAAAATTAGAGTTCTCGGGAGATATATTTGAGTTACCAGGAATATGTGGGTTTGGGGGTTTTAGTTTGTGGAATTTTAGGTTTCCAAAAAAAGTTAGTTTCTGGGTTTAAGAGGTGTAACATCCTAAAATTTTAAAGATGAATAAAGGAAGTTATGTTTAGTGATTTCGCGTAATTGATTAATGTCGGGTAAGGAGCGGACCATGGACTTGGATTAATTAAGATGGGTTAAATGAGAATGGGATCTAAGGGATATAAATATCCCCTAAACCCAAAATATCTTCATTTCCATCTTATCCTTTCACACTTCCAAAACACACACATACCACACTAACTTCGCCGGCCGGCCGAGCCAAGGGAAGAATCGGGCAGGTCCGAGAGAGAGCGATTAGTGTGCTAGCAAGTAAACGAGATCCAAACAAGCCCAAAAAGGTATGATTCTTGATCTTTGAAGTTTAAAGATCCAAGCTTTTTAGCGTAGATATGACCGAAAATGGTCGGGAAGCGTAGTGGGTGATACTGAACCATAACAAGGGTGTTAAAATCGCCCAAAAAGCTGGTTAGAAACCAAACAGCGGCTGATCTGGGCAACTTCGCCTGTAACTGGGCAACTTCGACCCCAGCCAGGGGCTCTGCCCCTTGGACCCTGCTAGGGGCTGCCGCCCCTAGACCCCGCTGCCAGGGGCGCTGCCCCCGGACCCCCGTTCGTTGTGGGTCATATAAAGATAGAAATACATTATGAGAAGTGATAGTTAATTGATACATATACTTGTTATACAGTCAGCCGTGCACAACTGAAGAAAGGGATTACGATTAACGGTGAACGTAACCGTATTCAGGTGAGTTTCTAGCCCCATTTATATGTTATGTTTTCGGGGCTGTGTGCATACTCAATATGTTTGTTAATACGCTTATCCTAAGAGATAAGTGTATGCCTTATGTGGATAATGTGAAATGTATGAATGATTGCTTGATGGTACGTGAGCGATCTTCGGATATTGCACGTACTGTCAGGCTGTAACACTATGTATAAGGTAAGTATGTTATGTATGTTTATGTGTTTGAACGTGATAGAGATAATAAAAGAAAGAAATGATAATGTATGGTTGTATGGTTACGGAAAGGGTACCGAGCCCTAATAATACTCGAGGTATGATGTATAGTTGTAAGGTAACGAAGAGGGAATCGAACCCTACTAATATTCGAGAACTAGGGAACCGAACCCTACTAATATTCGAGGAAAGAGGGTACCGAGCCCTAATAATACTCGAGGAAGGAGGGTACCGAGCCCTAATAATACTCGAGGAAAGAGGGTACCTAGCCCTAATAATACTCGAGGAAAGAGGGTACCGAGCCCTAAAAATACTCGAGGAAAGAGGGTACCGAGCCCTAATAATACTCGAGGAATGTAGGGCGTAATGCTCTTTATAACGTAAGATATGAAGGTAAGTTAATACAAAAGAAAGTAAGAAAGTAAGAAAGTATGAAAGTATGAATGAAAGAATATAATGTCATGTGTATGGTATGATTATGTGATTATCAAGAACTCACTCAGCGTAGCTGACTTTTAGTATGCGTGCAGGTGAGTAGGATGAGGCAGCTCGCTTGAGGAGACACATGGCACTGAACAAGAGTCTGGCATTTGAAGACTTATGATGTTCTAATTTTAATGCTTTAATGTGAAAGACAAAGGATGTTTTGAGACAAGTTATGAATTATGTAATGTTTAATGAAAGTTTTATATTCCGCATAAATGTTTTAATTAACTCTGATAATTAGAACTGTGTTTATGAGTAAATCCAACACGAAAGTAGGGTTACCGGTAACGGGGCCTTACGGGAGGGTTTTTGAGATTTAGAGAGTTTTTCGGGTTTTAGAGAATTTTCAGGATTTTAGTAACCCATAAGCCATTTTAGATAAAACTAAAATCTCTAATCCTTCACACATCAACTATTTTAACCCCTAAACCATTTTATCACACAAACTAGTTTGAGGCCCCTGTGTTAAGGGGGTTTATTTAGAAATTTTTTTAATCGTTTTTCTATTTTATTATTCGTAATGATCTATTTTATTCTTTAGCATATTTTTTTATTTAATAGGTATATATTATTTTGTTACGTTCATTATATTTTTTTTAACATTTGGGCTATTTCAATTGAAATGTGTTGGTTTTTTAGATTTTTAACGAATGAACATAAACAAACACAAACACAAACATGTTGGTTTTATAAACGAACAAACGTGAACACGAATATTCCTCTTTTAAAAAAGCGACGGTTGATGTAGGTGACAGTGTTGGTTGTGTAGGAGAGGGGATGTTGATGATGATTGGTGATACTCGGAAGTTAACCGATGATAAAAGAATAGACCGACGATAGAGAATGTAGAAGAGAAAAATTAAATTAGAGTTTGATGATGAAAACGTTTCACAATTATATGAGATGTTATAACCCGTTTAATAGTTATCCGGGTTTGGTTTGGCGTAACCCATGACCCACATAAATTATTGTTTGATGATTAAGGGTTATTTCACAAATAAATGCAATGTTATAGCTTGTTTAAGGTTATCCGGGTTTAGTGAGACCCATGGCCCATGAAAATTATTGTTTGATTATGAAAGAGTTTAACAAATAATGAGATGTTATAACCCATTTAAACCATATTCGAGATTGTTAAGACCTATATTCGTGAATTCGGGTCAAACGCATGAAAAGTCTCAAAAATCATAAATAAAGCAATCTGGTGGCTTGAGAGGAGGTGAGAAACGACCAGAGAGTGACACATAGGATTTATTTATAGGCATTTATATAGACAGATAGATAGATAGATAGATTTGAATCTTAAGTGATTAATTTTATCCAAGATATGTTTAATTTTTGAAAAATATTGTTATTAATTTTTCGAAAATAGGCTATGTTCTCGTTTTTAATTTTAATTTGTTGTCTCAAAGTTTCAAGTTTATCTGTATCATATAAATCAGGGCTTTAAAAACTCGATAATCGTTTTTATTCTTATTTTCTTATTATCTTGCCTAATTAATAAGGTGAGTAATCAATCCCCTCATTTAACGTTTTTTAAAATTTTGGGGACTTTATGCGTACATCACTATTTTCGTATTACATATTATCCACAATTACCAAATCATGGTTATTGTGTGTTGAACGATTAAATGCTTAATTGCTACTTGTTTAGTTGATTTACTTTATCACATTCAGAGAGGTCCATCATAATCACATATATAGTATGACCATACGGCCGTCTTAGTAGCCATAGTCCGTGTTCGTGTGACATGGTCAAATGACATCATTTAATTGCTTATTATTTAATTGTTAATACTCACAATATTAATTTGCATTTTTATGATATACTTTATTTATTATCAACTGATGATTACTCGTTTAAATTTATGTTGACAAACCTATTGTATTTTGTACGCATATTGCAGGGTGTTACATGTAGTGAAATATGAAGAACTTAGTTTTGGCTTTAGGTTATTTAATAAAAAGACAAGTTTGGATGTTTTGTTTTGTTTGCTTTCTTTTGGATTTTTTGTGTTTGTTGAGATTACGTGTACTTGATTGAGAATTTAATAAAATAATTTAGATATTGTTATGTTAATGTCATGTGAGTTGTGAATCATGAGTTCGCACCCTAGCATTCCGCTGTGGGTTGGGGTGTGATAGAATATGATGTAGTTGACATGTTTGTCATCTTGATCAAGTTTCCCTTTAGGATGTATAGTTAACAATGGGGTTAGGATTCTTGAGAGGAACCCATTTTTCGGGAGACAGTGGGCACACGAATTTCTTATGTGTGTTTGATTAGGTTATGATGTTAATCTAATCTCTCCCTTAAATACACCCAAGATGAAACTCTTTATTAGCTAGTAAGGGTAATATGGTCAATTAACTGTTACCACATAAATATATAATAAAGTATAATATAATTATTTTGATATAATATTATATAAATGATAATGATGACCATGTTCATAAATATATAATATATATTTATTCTTACAATTTGTTTACTGATAATTGATTATTTTCATTGCTTTCAGGTATAAGCTTGAAGCTTTTGTGAATTGATACTAACTCCAGAATGTGTGTTTGCAAGCCATGAAGGTACTTTGGTGGACTGGTACAACATTATGTTTTTATATTATTTTGACTTTTATGTGTGTATTATATTCAATTTTTTTATACTTATGAAACATTCATTACTTTAGGTCCAAAATATACATGATAACAAAAACATGGTAGATTGAGCATGAATAAGTTAGTTTAATGATTAGATAAATATGTAACATATAAGTTTTAAAGGAGGAAATGTGTAAAAAATGTTTTACTAAAATTAAGGGTATGGTCATTTATTAAATTAATATTTATGAAATGGGTAAATATGTAATATGTATAGTTTAATAAGGAGAAATATATATATTAATTTTAAGGGTTAAGTAAATATGTAATAAATTATATTAGCAAGGGGATATAAGTAAATATCCATATATTAATTGTAGCCGATGTTGAATTACATATAAAAGAATAATGGTGTATTATGTCTGTACATTATGGTCATTTATGGCATTCCTCCTCAAACGTATTATAAATTAACGGCATGCTTCAAGCTAGTGTTAAATCTGTACTTTAAAACCTTTATAACTGACTGATGTCATTGGATTAATTATGACACATCTTTAAAAGCCTTACTAAGAAAACTCGGTGAAATAAAACTTAGTGAAGGGAAAAAGAGTGTAACGGTATAAAAAATACATATGTTTTCCCTGTATAGTTTGTATCGTATTTGATTAGTTTTCGTTCATTCTCGGTTAGGTATATTACCAACATATTTATGTTATGTAGGTCTTGGGACATAAAAGGCGTTGAAAAGAGAAAGAAACGATGCTAAACGAGCTAACACCAAGTAACGAGACAAAAAAGAAGTGAACTAGATTGAACAACACACAAATCAAGGCGAATATGGATAAGCCTCGTCATGCGGCCAAGGGAATTTGCTCCCCGTGCGACGCGGGGAGCTCAAAATTCCAGAAAGTTTTGGATGTCTGGAGGGTTTTGTGGCCTTAATCTCCTATATAATCATACTTATCAAAACCCTAAAAGAACACACGATTGACAGCCGATTTGGAGAACTTTTGGAGCTCTAGATTGGAAAATTTGAAGGCTGGGAATCATCCGGTGAATTGCTAATCAATCGGATCGAAGATTCACGGGTTTTATCACCATATTCGTTTTCTGTTTTAATTAATGTTCACCATGAATTCTTGCTTTCCCTTGTTTGATTCAATAATGCTAGGCTAAACTTTATAGACCGTCTATGCTTAGTGATGAACTTTTGTTGAAGTTTGACGTTGGTTTGGATTATGCTTTTATTTATGGCTTTATGACCAAGTAAAAGGTTTGTTTTTATTTATTCAATGCGTGTGTAATTAAATTTGTTTGATGAGTTTATTTGCTTCACAGAGTATTTGGTGAACGTCCTTCATATAATAGGATTCTGTTAAGTCATTTACTATATGTTATTGGCTAGTTTATGTTGGTGCATAAATGTCAGTAGTTCATATGTCTAATGTCTGTAATTGAGTCTGTAATATTGTTTATGTATTTGTTTGTTTAAAGCGAAGTTGTTGACAAGTTCGCCTAAGCGAACTTGTTAACCAAGCGAAGTTGTTGACAAGTTCGCCTAGGCGAACTTGTTGAACGAGCGAAGTTATGGATAACTTCGCCTGAGGCGAAGTTGTCGTGTATTTATATAGGTTACGGATTAACTGTTTAGAGTGGTTAAGTTACGTGTAATTCAGTGAGTCAAGTGACGTGAGGTCGAGAGTCTGTAAGTATCACGTGTTGAGTTATTAATATAACGTGTGTTTTGTTCGTTTCTTGTTCGTGTGTTTGTGTGCTTGTGTTCTACGTCCGTAACGATCTACACAGGGATTCCGCACCTGTGTATATCGGGATATCTCGTGTGATCCGTCCAGGGAACCTACAATTGGTATCAGAGCTTTTGCTCGATTGTGTGGTTCGGGATATTCACGCGGGTGTAGAATTCGTCCCATTTCGGCTATTCATGGGATGAGTTTTTGGTGTTTTTGCTCATTCTAGCCTCCTACCAGTGTGTTCAAGCCTTTAAACCGTCAAAAACGTCGTTAAAATCCGATTTTCAGATCTGCAGAAAGTTTAAGTTCGTCAGGCGAAGTTGCTGTTCATCAGGCGAAGTTGCCGTCAGGATACGTAGGGTTTCAGCGAAGATATAAGGAGAAGCGAAGTTATTTACAACTTCGCCTACCTCCTCAACTTCGCCTAACTCAGCGAAGTTCTCCTCAAGTTCGTCTAGCTCAGCGAAGTTTTCTTCAAGTTCGCCTACTCTCTAAGTTCGCTTACCCTAAGCGAAGTTATTCTCAACTTCGCCCAGTCACGCGAATTTAAGAAAGATCCAGCGAAGTTATCATTAACTTCGCCTACAGTACTGTTCAGAGGAAATTTTTTTTAACTTCGCCTACTCAGAATTTTTCGGGTTTCTTAGTCTTCAAGAAGGATGTCGTCGATCAACATTTCGGAGCTTGTAAAGATGGAAGTTGAAGCGGGGTCAGCTAAAAAGGCCCCAAGGTTGCTGAAGGGAACCGATTTTGTCGCGTGGAAGGATCGGTTCATACAATACGTTAAGTACCAGGATGCGAAAATGTGGGTATGCATCCAAGATGGGTATATTCCACCAGTCATGGAGTATGAGGGTCGAGACCAAATCAAGAAATACAGTAAAATGGAAGAGGAGGAGAAAAAGATGTATGAAGCCGAAAGCAAGGCTCATGCTGCAATCACTATGGCTCTTCCACAGGAGATCCTCCATACGTTCAGAAAGTATACATCAGCTAGAGAGCTTTGGGAAGCTCTTGAGAACAGATTTGAGGGGAATGTAGGTATTCGGGCTTCAAAGATAAAGTTGCTCAAAACTCAATTTTCAGTCTTTAAGTACTTAAAGAACGAATCTCTTGATGATATTATCACTCGATATTATCATCTAATGACTGAATTAAGTAACTACTCCATTTCCTACCGAGAAGAAGAGATTGTGGAAAAGCTTCTCGATGCCCTCCCACCAAAATGGGAGATGTATACTGTGCTGATGAGGAAAGACAAGGACTTCCCTACTTATGATCTTGAAACCACTGTCAACAAGCTCAGAACTTTTGAGCTTAATATGGTAAGAAAAGAAACATCTATGGATCATGTTCAAGATCCAGGCATGTACGGTGCTAAAGTAAACTCCAATACAAGTTCAAAGACTGATTCTGCCGCCTACTACTCGAAGGGTGAGTCGGGTGCCAATTCTTCACAGGAGGGGCATGTGTCAGTAAACTCAAATGGGGATGTTTGCTTTGTTGCGGGTGGATCAAGTGGTACTCAACAGACAGCAAGCAAGATTAGTGGATCTTCAAGTTCCTCAAGCAATAATTACTCTAAGATGCCAATGAGCGTCAAATCCGCTGAAGAGCAGTTTGGCCTCTATGCTTCGTTTATTGCTTCATATGAAAACTATATTTAAGGAAAGGTTGTTGATCCAGCGATGCTGGATGAAGACTATGACCAGATCGATGCTGATGATCTTGAGGAAATGGATTTACAATGGCAGATGGCCATGATAGTGAGGAGAGTGAAGAAGTTTATGAGAAAGACGGGGAGAAAGTTTGTTGGTGGCAGGCCAGGGTTCGATAAGTCTAAGGTGAGGTGCTATAACTGTCAACAAAACGGGCACTTTGCCAAAGAGTGCAGAAACGAGCGAGTTGAACGTGGTCATGGCCGGTCTGCACATCACACTGGGAGTAGTAAAGAAGTCAATGCCATGATGTCCAGAGAAGCAGGTGAATACAACTGGAACCTGCATTCGAATGAAACTAGTGAGCAGGCAAATATGGCTAAGGTTGAGAATGAAGAATGTGAGAAGATTAACGGAGATGAGAAAGCTACTGGTAAGGAAAAAGATTTCATGGCAGATAACAAGGATCAACTCTCCGAGGTAAGTTCTAAACCTATTTGTACTAAATGTGAGAATTTGTCTGAGCAACTTGCTACCATAACTGATCAGTATGTTCGTTTAGATGCTGAATTTAAAACTCTTAAAGAAGATCATCACTTTATGAAAGCAAGAGAAAACAGTTACAAAGTTAAAATAAAAGCGTGTGAAAAAGATGTTAAAAGCTTAAAAACAAAACTTGCTGAAAAAATTGAAGTAATTGATCTAAGTTATGAGGTTTTAGAAGAAAAGACTAAACTGATTGCTGAACGAGAAAAGCAGATTGCTGACCACCAGGTGAAAGTGGTGGAACTGAACCGAAAACTTGAGCAGTTCAGAAATTCCTCAGCTATTCTTGATCACCTTGTTAGTGATCAAGGTACCTCTACGAAGAGGGGAGGAATTGGTTATCACGAGGTTCCACCACCTTATAACCACAATTACACTTTTAACCCTAGTGTTCAGAAATCTGTTGATTTTGAAGTTCCTCAGACAGTTCCAATCAAGGTTACGAGTAAAGAACCAAGTGTTAGTAGTGGCGAAACGAGTTCGCCTGTTTCAAGTGTGAAAATTTCTGTTACGAGTCCAGTCTCATCAGATTCGGATAAGTTGTCCGAATCGGGTAAGACAAAAGAGAAGGTAGTGTTACCCACTGGTGGAGAAAAAGATAAAACCTATAAAAAGAGTACTCCGCTCAACCCGTACGTCCCACCTTATGTGAGACGAACGGCCGGTAACACAGCCTCTACATCCAAAACAACCTTTGAAAAGAAAATGGAACATAGGTGTTGTTTTAGGTGTAATAAGTTAGGACATCTTGTTGCAGATTGCCCTCTGACGCCGAAACTCAGAGGTATGAGGCCTATTAAAACTGAGCGTAAGCCAAATGGTAATTTTAATACTGCTAAAAATGAAAACCCTTCAAAGTTCCAAATTGTATCTAATTCAGGTTTTCACAGAAACAAACCTCAGTTTAACAATGCTAATAACCAAACCACAAGATATAATACTGTCAATACACATAGGTTTGGAAGGCCTCACACTCAATTTCCAAGGAGATTTCCTAATAGGACTGACAGGAATTATCCAGATGCTAACTTTGGAAAGCAGAAGTACGGGATGTATAGATCCAAGACCAATTGATCTTGGGTCCCTAGATTCTAATCCTTTGCTTTATTGTGCAGGAACAGTTGAACAGGGCTGCCCACAGTCTTTGGATTGTAGATAGCGGCTGTTCCCGGAACATGACGGGTAACAAATACTTGTTGCACGACTTAAAACCTGTTCAAGGAGCGAGAGTTAGCTTTGCCGGTGAAAGTGGAGGAAGAATTACTGGAAAAGGAACGGTGTTCAATGGAAAAATGACTCTTGAGAATGTGAACTTTGTAGAAGAATTGAAGCACAATCTGCTGAGTGTGTCGCAGATTTGTGATAAGGAATACACTGTTCATTTCACGAAGAATGAGGCGATCGTATTGAAGCCTGGTTTTCAGATACCAGACGAGTGGATAGTGATGAAAGCTCCACGTGATATAAATACTTATGTGATGGATATGAGGTCTACTGAAATGGCCACGGAAGAATCATGTTTAATGACGAAAGCAAGCGAATCGGAATCCGAACTGTGGCACAGGAGGATGGGGCACATTCATCTTCGGAAGATGAACCACATTGTCAGGAATGGACTTGTGATGGGCGTTCCCTTGAAAAGTTTTAACTTTGAAGACAAATGTATTGCATGCAAGAAGGGAAAGCAACACAAGAAATCCCATCTCACCAAGAAGGTCAACTCTATTGCCAGTACTCTAGAACTGCTTCACATGGATCTCTTCGGTCCCGTGAATGTAAAAAGTCTAGGAGGCACTTCTTACTGCTTGGTGATCACTGATGACTACTCGCGATATTCGTGGGTATATTTTCTGAAATCGAAAGATGAGACGGCTCAAATGGTGAAGAATTTGATTACCAAAGTCGAGAACGTCATGGGTAAAACAGTGAAGTTCATCAGGAGTGACAATAGAACGGAGTTCAAGAATTTTGAAATGGAGATCTTCTGTCTTCAGAAAGGAATTGAACACCAATACAGCGCTCCGTATACTCCGCAACAGAATGGAGTGGCTGAAAGGAAGAACCGAACTTTAATTGAAGGAGCCAGAACTATGCTGGCAGATTCGAAGCTTCCTGTGATGTTCTGGGCTGAAGCAGTTGCTACAGCCTGCTATGTTCTGAATAGAGTGTTAACCGTTAAGAGACTTGGTAAAACATGTTACGAGCTTATGCATGGAAGGAAGCCCAGCTTGAGTGGTCTTGAACCATTCGGGTCCCCTTGTTCGATCTTGAAGACAAATTCTAAATTTGGCGAAGTAGCCGATGAAGGAATCTTAGTCGGTTATGTTGTTGGTACTCCCAACAGACGTGTCTTCAATACTTCGACCTGCAAGGTGGAGGTGGTGTGCAACACCGACATCACAAGTTACCAATCGCTAAAACCTAGCAATGGACCTGCTGAGCTTTTCGACTATGTTAAGCTTTTTAAGTCGTTTAACATACCGGATTTGGAAATTTCTGAAGAAGAAGAAAGAGTTGCGACGAAGATGATACTCGATGAGGAAGAAAATCTATTGCAAAGACAGCTGATTGATAAATGTCAACCTTCCTCATCAAACACTATCGGTACCCCTGCTGCCTCAGCTGAAGAAGAATTTATCAATCCTTTTCACTCTCAGCATGAAACAACCATTGACGAGATCTCTTCTAATTTGGAAGATAATTTGCATGTCGGTTCTGTTCCGACCACGAGAATTCATAAAGATCACCCTTTGGATAATGTGATTGGTGATGTGTCCTCAGGTGTCCAAACGAGAAGTAGCTTGAATGAGCACACCTGTGTTTATACAAGCATTAAGGAGACAGGAATAATCAATGAATGCCTGTACACCTGCTTTATAAGCCAGATTGAACCGAAGAATTATCAAATGGCTTTAAAGGACAGCTCGTGGGTCGAAGCCATGCAAGAAGAGTTGGCTCAATTCGAGAAGATGGAAGTTTGGACCTTGGTTGAAAAACCAAAGAATGTGCATGCGATAGGCACAAAATGGGTGTTTAAGTGCAAGAGAGATGATAAGGGGATTATTATAAGAAACAAGGCGAGGCTAGTCGTTAAAGGTTTTAATCAACAAGAGGGGATTGATTATAACAAAGTGTTCGCTCCTGTCGCCAGGTTGGAAGCCATAAGATTGTTTTTAGCGTTTGCTGCTTATGAAAAGATGAAGGTGTTTCAGCTAGATGTGAAGAGTGCATTTTTGAATGGGAAAGTTGATGAGGTTGTGTATGTTGAGCAACCTCCAGGTTTTCCTGACCCAGACTTTCCAGATCACGTGTACAGGTTGAGCAAGGCGTTGTATGGATTACATCAGGCACCTCGTGCCTGGTATTCAACCTTATCGGATTACTTGCTCGAGAATGGTTTTGAAAGAGGGAAAATTGATAGCACGTTGTTCTTCAAAAGAGATGGAAGCGACTTCCTGCTGGTACAAGTCTACGTGGATGACATTATATTTGCTGCGTCGAAAGTCTCCATGTGTCAGGAGTTTGAAGCCGTCATGAAGAAAAGGTTTGAAATGAGTGCTATGGGTGAACTAACTTTCTTTCTAGGATTGCAGGTTGATCAGAAGAAGGACGGGATGTTCATTCATCAGACGAAGTATGTTCATGATGTGCTCAAGCGATTCAAGATGGAGGACAGTTCTCCATATGATACTCCAATCTGCGTCAATCACAAATTGGGTGCTGAAGTAGACGGTGATGCAGATGTGGACCCAACTCAATATCGGGCAATAATAGGTTCTTTAATGTACTTAACTGCATCTAGGCCTGATATAATGTTTGCTGTTTGTCTTTGCGCACGTTTTCAGGCAAATCCAAAAGAATCTCATTTGAAAGGTGCAAAGAGGATACTGCGGTATCTCAAGGGCAAGCCGAAGCTGGGGTTGTGGTACCCGAGAGGAGGAGACTTGGAGCTAGTTGCTTACACAGATTCTGATTATGGAGGGTGCAATCAGAGTCGGAAGTCAACAACAGGAGGATGTCAGTTTCTTGGTGGCAGATTGGTGTCGTGGCAATGCAAGAAGCAGACTTCAGTCGCAATTTCAACCTGTGAGGCAGAATACATGGCAGCATCCAACTGCTGCTCTCAGGTTCTTTGGATTCAACAACAGTTGCGCGACTATGGTCTGAATTTCTTACTTACTCCTATTTGCATTGATAACACAGCTGCTATCTCAGTAACTAAAAATCCCGTGAAACATAGTAAAACTAAACATATTGACATACGTCATCATTTTATACGGGATTGTGCTGAGAAGAAATTGATTGTGCTTGAAAAGGTGGATACGCTTGATAATTTCGCTGATTTATATACTAAAGCGTTTGACAAATCCAGATTTCAAAACCTTATTGAACTGAATGGGATGATCAATCCCTAGTAATCATACTTTTCTTGTTATTTAAAAAAAAAAAAAAAAAAAAAAACGTCACTAATCGCTTAAAAATATGTCGGTTACATCAGTTTGAAGGACATGTCTTCGGATATGTTTTGGTCCTCATTTTCTACTTGTAGATTTTGAGGATAGCCATTAACCAGATTACTGATAGTGACAGGGGTGGTTTATGATGAGTTTTTCATTCTTTCGCTTAAAATTAGTCGATCATACTTAGTTAGAAGGACACATACTATTATGTGGTCGGTCCAGCTGATCCATTGGATCTTCGGGATAGCCGTTTACCTGAAGACTTTGTTTTGGTCGGGGCGATTAATGTTAAAATTTTGAAAGAAATGGGAAATGAAATTATTTTTCAAGTCTGTTACTTCGTAAGAAGTTCGTTAGCTATGTTTAACAGAAAATTGATCCAACCTTGGAAAATGATAGATATACTAATTCTGTGTGCTTAGCTAGTGAAGTTATTAGGCTTAAAAGGCTTTAGGACAGTCATTGTATGTCATGGTAACTTTTTATGGTGCGTAAAAGTAGAGGTGATACAAACTAAATTTACTTGATTTTACGTGGAAACTCCTTAAGAGTTTTGCATGTCTTCATATATATCTTTCCGAATGATAGGCAGAAAAGCGATTACCCAGTCATACACGAGCCCATGTGTGTTCTGATTCCCGTGAAGATAGCGTCTCAAGATACTGCAGTGATTCAGATTCGGGACTTGCAGTTAATTTCTACTTTGAAGTCTATGTTTATTCAAAAAAAAAAAAAAAAAAAAAAATTTGGAGTTATTGAAACATTTTAGAGATGACAAAATCAAGACTTCACAATCATTGAGTAAGAGAGAAGAACGAGAACCAGATCAAGAATACTTACAAGTTTAATCAGACACTATGGGTCGAAGTCAATTCGGGGTGACTTGGGGAAAGCCAAATACGCTTTGAGGATAGATATGAGGCATCAATATTTCTGAGTTGTTGCCCACTTAAATCTAACTCGTATCACAGAAACGATGAAAACCATCTTAAGTTATTTACCTGCTTACAACCTGTCTCTATATGTCATAATACAGCTAAACACAGATCTATGTGACAGTCACATACTTAGTATGATTCCTGTTCGGATCTTTTCTAAAACGTGGTAGTCCCTAACTAGACTGAAATTTGATCCCTTATACTTTAAATTTTTTACGTTTTTGTACTTAGATAGTTTTATGATTTTTTAACTGGTTACTTAGAATTGATCATGTCATTTATTTCTTAAAGGGAAGTTTTATAACTTAATTGAAAAATGTTCAAATTATAAGGTTTGATTTGGTAAATATAGGCGATGTTGTTAAACAGGCGAAGTTGTGAATAACTTCGCCTAGGCGAAGTTATCCGTAACTTCGCCTGTATAACCCAGACCCTATATAAGGATGTTCAATCGTCAAACTGTTCATCACTTTTCAAAATACAGCGAACTTATCCGGCGAACTTACTTGATTATCCGGAGAACTTATCTTTATTCAGTTTACGTGTTCTTATTTCCCAGTTTCCGTTACGTTTCAAGGTTCGTGATGCTATTACATCGTATATTCATTGTTCTTCAATGATAATCAGTGGTCGTTACGACCCGATTATGAACCTCGAACCGTCGGACCTTCAAATCGGTCTTTCAAAACTTGCTGTTACGTGTTAATAACCATACTGATCGTCAACATGTCCTTAAAAAGCTTGGTTTAAGGGTCCTTAATCGTCTAAACTAGCCGAAACATCAGATTTTCGATGTTTGCATTAACCTTACTGTCGCCGTTTCAGATTCAGGCGAAGTTAGGGTTTAGGCGAAGTTATCCGTAACTTCGCCTGAAGCTTAAGTTCGCCTGAGGCGAAGTTATCCGTAACTTTGCCTGAAATTTAAATTCGCCTGAGGCGATGTTGTGATGAGGCGAAGTTAACTTTAACTTCGCCTAGATCATTTTTACTTAATATTAATTAGACAAACTTAAAGCTGAAGCGAAGTTGTTCCCAACTTCGCCTCAACTTTAACTTCGCCTATACAGAGATTATCACAACTTCGCTCATGGTAATCAGCGAACTTGTGTTATTCATTAACGTTTATCTAACTTGGTTAGTTTGTTGCAGATATGGCTGCGGTAGCTGGTGCTGGAGGTGCAGGAGGAGACGATGGTGATAACCAACGTCAATTTTTCCCGGGTCACAATATGTACATCACCCTTGACCCGGAGGCGAGCGGCGTTGACGATTACCGCGAGATCATAACTTTCCTCCTACGCTCGAGGATATTTCATGCCATCACGAACACTCTGCCGATTTCCCTACCAAATATCGAAGACTTTTGGCAGACGGTAGAATACGACTGTCGTGTTGAGCCCCCGGTCATGCGAGCGACTGTGAAAAATCAACAAGTTCAGTTTAATTCTGAACAGATTCGGGTGGCATTACGGTTTGGAGAAGAGACGAGGGACGACCAAACTGAGTTTGTGGCTCCGTTTCGTGATGAAGCGTTTCTCCGAATGGGCTATTCTGGTCCATTAGGCGATTCACAGAGACGGAAGGGTTTTCTACTTGGTCAGTGGCGCTTCCTTATGCACGTCATGATAGTTTGCATGTCAGGAAGGAAGGCGGGCACTGACGGTATGGGTGCGACCATGCAGTCCGCAATGACTGCACTGACTTACAATAAACGCTATAGTTTTAGTCAGATGGTCTTTTACGAGATTGACAGACAGAGAAGGGCGATGGCTCGGGAGCGGTTCATTATGTACCCAAGTTTTATCCAGATGATATTGAACCATGTGGCTCCGAATCTACCTCAGAGACGCCCGATAAGATACGTGGAATCTGTGAGGAAACGTATCTTTGCTCAATGCCGCACTTCGAGTGCGAGGAGCAACCCTGAACGTCGTCCAAGGTATACTCCACTGTTTGGGTTTTTAATCAACCCAGAGTATGTTCCTGCTGGTGGGGACGAGTTCAGAGATCCTCAACCGCGACATGCAAGAGCAACTCAAGCTGCACCTGCTGTGCCTGTTGTGTCGGCTGCAGAGGATATAGATCTTGATGCTGTTTTTGGAGGTCAAGGTTATTTCGATATGGATCAAGTTGAAGAGGTGCAGGTCTCTGCTGCACAGAGTTCGGGTGTGAGTGTTACTAGAGCAGCAACGTCGATTTCTGACTCAGATTTGGATGAGATCATGAATGAGGGGAGACGGTTGATGGTGTCTCGAGAGAGAACGTTTGGGAAGAGAAAGAGAACGGAGGATGATGATGAGTCAGAAGAGGAAGAAGATATACATAAGCTGATAAGAAGATCAAGACGGGAAAGGACAGGTGCTGGCATGGGAGCTGGAGAGACTTCAAGGATGGTACGCTTTGCTCCGGCCTCACTGTCTGGTATGTCTATCGTTCCTACTTCTGTACAGGTTACAAGTACAAGCGCTGCGGATGTTCCCGTGGTGGCTACATCATCTGCTGGCATTCCATCCACCACTACCATCCAGACGTCGACTCCGGAGATCGTGTCTCTACCACCTCCAACGCTTACTCAGTCGGTGGTAGCTGCACGATTTGTAGAGTCAACGGTCGTCACTACTGCAGGGTTATCAGGTATGGTACCACCTGCGGTTACGCCTGCTTCTGATGTCTCGCCTACGCCTATGTCTGACTCAGAGAGAATAGCTTCATTAAAGCGGATCGTGGCAGAGCAATCGAAGACTATTCAACGCCTAGTGGAAGCAAATCAACTACAGTCATCCCTCCTGGTTGAGCATGGGAAAATTATAGATGCCTTGAAGGAGTTCTTGGCATCTCAGGGGGAGATGAGCTGTAAGGGCGACGAACTAAGGACGAAAAGAAGAAATGACCGAGACGATGATCCCAATGCATCGAAAGATGCAGGTGGTGAGCTGCCAAGAACTTCTCAAGCTCTTGGTACTTCCACAGCTGAGGGGGAGTCTGCCGACGCGGCTGGTGGTTCTGGTGGTGATGATGTGGTGTTGGTTGATGATGACGTGATTGATGCGTTGAAGGAACTTGACGATGATATGTTCAGCGACGATGTGTTGTTTGATGAAGATGTGCTGCCGAGTGATGTGATTGAAAAGATCGGTGAGCAGATTGAGATTGAGAATGAGATTGAGGAAGGAGAGATAGTAGAGGAAAACGTCGAACATGACATTCCAGAGGTTGAGAAGGCTGATATGGGTGATCAGACGGAAGTTGAAGATACTGAATGGGAAGAGCAGCCGAGATGGAAGGAAGGATATGCTCAATGGTTCGTCAAAACGAAGAAACCGGCAGTCCCTACCATGTTCAAAAAGAGTTACAATATTAAGGGCTATGCTGAAGCAAAGAAAGGGATTATATGCTGGATTTATGATGAGCAGTTGCGGCTCTTCGTGATTAAACGATATGATGGAGTTCAGTACCTTAGAAGAATGTTGAGATCGTTAAACACACTGCCTGAATGTGAGGTTAAAGACTTAGCCAGATTGGGGTTGATCAATCGAAGTGATGATAATATGGCTAGAGTCATCGGGAAAATCGTATGGAAAGAGAGCATAAAGGAAAAGAAGTTTGAGCTGTTGAAACCACGGAAAGGGAAACTTGTTGAAGACAAGGATAGAGGTTTGAGAGCTGATGGAAAGCCTTGGATGGTTATGAAGTATAAACCAATCCGGTGCCTTAAAGAAGTACCGATGAAGCTTATGCCCAAGGATGTGCTCAAAGACCTAAAGTGGTGGTTCGTTGATTGTGAGACAGCGGAGGCAGTGATGGAAGATGAGGATGAACAAGAGATCCTTAGAGTTTACGATCCGTGCATCTCGTTAACTTATCGCAAGCTGATCTGAAGGTGCTTAACGAGAAGAAAATCTTTTATATTCCAGCTTGGAAGGACGAAGCAAGAAAGTATCAACGAGTTGTGTCGGTGTGTGTTAGAGAAGGAGTGCACGCGTGAAGATACAGGATTACGAGACAAGAGCTGAAAGATCAAGATATGAAGCTACTGCCAAGGGGGAGTCTGTTGGTGCATAAATGTCAGTAGTTCATATGTCTAATGTCTGTAATCGAGTCTGTAATATTGTTTATGTATTTGTTTGTTTAAAGCGAAGTTGTTGACAAGTTCGCCTAAGCGAACTTGTTAACCAAGCGAAGTTGTTGACAAGTTCGCCTAGGCGAACTTGTTGAACGAGCGAAGTTATGGACAACTTCGCCTGAGGCGAAGTTGTCGTGTATTTATATAGGTTACGGATTAACTGTTTAGAGTGGTTAAGTTACGTGTAATTCAGTGAGTCAAGTGACGTGAGGTCGAGAGTCTGTAAGTATCACGTGTTGAGTTATTAATATAACGTGTGTTTTGTTCGTTTCGTGTTCGTGTGTTCGTGTGCTTGTGTTCTACGTCCGTAACGATCTACACAGGGATTCCGCACCTGTGTATATCGGGATATCTCGTGTGATCCGTCCAGGGAACCTACAGTTTATGATTGATTTGCAATAAAACCATAGAAGCAATATTAATTATCAAGTAAATCTAAGTGTGCTTCTAATCAAAATATCTTTGAGGTGATAGATTATTTGATAACTCTATGTTTGATTTGTCAACATTGTCTATCTAGTTGAGTGAATGCATTAAACCGCAGTTGATTTCCGCGTTGTGAGGTAAGATTTCGTATAGAAGTAGTTATTATAAATTAAATTAGCGACCTTGAGGGAGTCTAATTAAACCAGTAACTTTAATAACTTATAAGGATTTCATAGGTGTCCCCTTAAGAAGGGTCGAGGGTCCTGTTTGGTTTCCCATTAAGTAAATACTTTAAGATCTCGGTTCTAACATAGCATTTTTGACTAAGTTATAATTAATACACAAGGGATTCTAGCCTAGGCACTCATCATTATTTGAATTAAAAATCCGAATTCTTAATTAAGTCGTGCGTAGTTTTATTAATTTTTTTAAATTTGGTTTTCAGTAACACCTCCTCCCTTACATAACATAAATAAAATAGTCACGTCAGTTTGTTGAATCTAATTATCTAGTTTACGTAATTTAAAGAGTCCTGTGAGTTCGATATCCGGGCGTACTAAGTAGTACTAGAGCCGACCGACACACTTGCTAGTTAGCAGTTTTAGTTAATTTTAAGAGTCTAGAATCAGATTAGTGTATTTTTAGTTAATAAATTTATAACTACTTGTAGCACATAAGTGACCCACTCAAACTGATTAATGTCTTTTAATATGTGAAAGTTCATCGTCAAGTCCTTCACTATTTTTGAACCGCATGCTTCTTGTATGTGTTGAATCGTTGAACTCAGTTGCAAGCATTCTTGACGGGATTGATTGCAAAATTTTGAGGGCCAAACAAAGATCACTCATTTTGTAAGATGGTAAGACTTTTTTACAACATAGGTGATATTATGAGTTTTAGACTTTGCGGTTCAACCTTTTTTTTTCTCATTTCTCCTCCCATTGTGGGCCATGTTTTTTTTAAATTTACACACACACACTGTATGTGATTTGGATCAAATACAAATTAAATTAACATGCTTACTGTGTGAATCAAATAGTTTAATTATATATACAACAGTGTGTAGTTATAGAGTAGTGTAATTACAAAATAATGAAATAACACTACGAGCAATTACGTAATTAAATTACTTGTATATATAATTACACTATTTGATTTGCATATTTATCACGTTAATTTAATTTGTATGCTAACTTTTTCTCTCTCTCTCTCTCTCCATATATATATATATATATATATATATATATATATATATAAAAGGGTTCAAATAAAAATAAGGTGTTTTTTAGAAATGGTAAGAACCAATAGATTTTTGACATGTGGCATTACAAGTTATGATGAAAGAACAATTCTAGGAAACTATGTCGGTTATAATGGTGAAAGAGTAATTCTAGGAAACTATGTCGGTTTTTGATGATTTTAAATCCCAACCATTGATTAACATGATCTAATGGCTAGGATTTATTCCTAGTCTTCCTAGGAAACTATTTGATTTTAGGATAACCCTCCCCTATATATATATATTAAGGTCCCATTTTAAAATAATGAAATTGCATCTTAAAGTAGAGGTGCAAAAAAAACCCCAACACGGACCCCGAAAAACCCCCGCAACCGGGTAATAGGAAAAATGGATTTTGAAAACCCAGACCTACCCACAGGGTATGCTTTCAGTGCTGAAACCCAACCCGTACCCAATCTATACTCGATAATACCCGAAAACCGGTTCCAGCCATACTAGAAAAATATATGAAAAATACCCAATAGGCACATAAAAAAATGAAGCCCTTTAAAAAAACCCAATCTATACCTGAATATATTGTTTTGTTTTATACCCGAAAATAGGGTATTGAGACACTCGGGCATGGGTACCTGTCCATACCCTACCTGAATCGGTGACATTGTGCGTGGATTTTCAAGGCAATACCCAAACTCGAATCCGACAGGAGTGTAACCAATATCCAATTTTCCAATATTTGATTATATCCAAACTGAAACCGAGCACTAGAAAAACCCCAATTATGCACCTCTATATTAAGATTGTTACTTGTGGTGCATGATGTTTCTTACTAGGCAATTACCTTAGTTTATTTTGAATTTAAAACTACACATGTGGCGGTGAAAGAAGTGTTGAAGATGAGTTTTGTCGAAAGTCAAATTAATGTAACATACTACATCTTATCAAAGAACAGCTATTAGCCAATGCACAATATTGGAGATTACAGAAGAAACAAAATTGGTTAGTTAATAAAGTGTGAGTTTCAAGATAAAATGCATTGTAGAAAACTGATAATCAAATCCACATGGTGCTAATTAAATCAAGTATATGTATCTTTTGAAATAAAAAATATATGTAAAGTATACAAACAATTTTGTAAAGTTCATAATTTATACGCAAAATACATGCATGTAATTTGACTTATGTTTGAATGCAAAGAAAACCACATTTAACAAGAATTAGATAATATATATATATATATATATATATATATATATATGGATGGATCTTGCGAGAAGTGATATTACAACGAGAAGTGCTAGAAATGAAGGTATAACTCCATTAATCTCTAATTTTACTCCCTTTCATATGATGTTACATATATATATGTAGGTTGATTGTATTTATGTCTTAATTACACATTCAAACCTAGCTACAAACATATAAATGTACCGAGCCACATTCAAACCTATGTTATGTACCTACACACATACAAACATACGTACACATATACAAACTTCTGAAATGGAGTGAAATTAGGGATTAATGGAGTTACACATTCACTTCTCGCACTTCTCGCTGTAAAAAAACTTCTGAAATGATCCAATATATGTGATACAATTTTAAAAATGTTACCCTTCTAAACACACATCCCTTATGTTTGTTGATCGTTTAATACTCTTTTATATATCATAAATAGTAAAATAGTCTTTTATTTTTTTTTAATTTTATTATAATTCTTATTTTTTAAATAATAAGATAATATCTTAAAAGTTTTAAATTTTATTAAATATTTATTTGTTTTGGAAATTTGGGATTCAGTATTAGTGTTTTGTAATTGAGGTGTTCATGAAAGTTACTATAAAAAGTCTAGCGTCTAAGTTTCGGTGATCTCGTGGAGTTTCACTCTTGGCTAGTTGTTTACCCGTCATAAGGTATATTCATTTTAGACACCAATGATTGGATTGTTTGTATTTCGGTTCATATCTACACTCTTGGTGGGCGATGCATAGCTCGGTTGGGATCCGTTCGTACACACGTTTCCACCACATTAGAATGTTTGAAAAGATGTGTACGAAACCAAACAAAATGACTATTTTCGACGATTTACTAACGAACATCCAATGCGCTTAAGTGTGGAGCCGATAGTCTTTTGTAGGAAATCTTTGTCTATGGAAAACCGTCAATGATCTGTTGCCAATATGAGGATAATAATTCAAATATATTTCACGATCATTTGTTATTGGCAATGGTATTGCTCCAGTAAAAAATATCACGGTAAAACTTCATCGATAACCTGAAAAAAATTATATAAGTGTGACACCGAAAGAGTACCGTCATTGAATATCACATTAGCGGTCCATCTGTAATATGTTAGAAATCATATTACCCGAACCTGATGTTTGACGAGTATCACTGACATATTACCATCAATACACCTACGTAACCATCAATAGGTGAAATTCACTCATTTTCTAGTGAAACGAGATGAAACAAGAATGAGAAGGATGAGAAGAGATATGGGTGTCATAAAGAAAGATTGAGTGTGTGAGAGTGGTCATATTATAAAGCTTAAATTATGAACACCTTGTCAGCATTTAAACAATCGTTCAATATGACAGTTAGATGTGACATAAATGATTCAGATAATGAACCATAAAGAATGACAACCAAGAAGAACACCACACATGGCCAGATGAATTAATTGGTTGTCAAACAAAACCATCACTGGTTTCTAGCTTCTTGGACCAGACCCATGTGGTGCTTCCGAGATCAATAAAATCTCATTTCCATAAACGCAGAACTTAGTTAAAGATCTCCCGTGATTCAAAATAATAATAAATATAATAAGTTAAAGACCGCATAATAAATGATTGGACGCTGATTAGTTAGCTAAGATAATGTTTTTAGTTGGCGGGCGAAAATGGAAAGATTACAAACTTTTGAAGCCTTAAGAAGAAGAAATATAATCACCAGCTCAAATCTTTGTCCCTTTTGCACTGACAGCATCAAGTAATAAGTTCATATTTTTGTTTCTTTTAGGTTGGCGAATCATGTATGGAGTTCAAATGGCCATTTCATGCATACTTCAATATATTTTGCAGTTTCACAAGCAAACACAAGAAAGAAAGGAAAAGAAGAAAATAATTCCAAGTAATCTTCCTAATCACTTGTGGATCATTTGGTGAGTCTGAGACGATCTAATTTTAAACAAGAAAAAAGTATGTGTAGAAAAGAGCGCAGATGATGCCTAAGACAATAAGTTTCTTTTTTTTAAAAGAAACATGTCTGAATCTAAATGAATCCTTTAGCTTATGAATCCCTTTATTTAACGACTAATATCATCTTACCTTATATAATGATTATGAACTATTTTCTCAGTTTTAGCCAAACCCTAATCTCCTATT
The DNA here is from genome assembly GCF_021521415.1 of Bidens hawaiensis. Lineage (NCBI taxonomy): Eukaryota > Viridiplantae > Streptophyta > Magnoliopsida > Asterales > Asteraceae > Bidens > Bidens hawaiensis. Next base: position 144,781 of record NW_027493458.1, on the reverse strand, counting down.
GTCATCATACATCTTTAAATACTATTAAAGCAAAACTAGAAAAGAGCGCAGAGGACGTCTAAGACAATAAATTAGTTTTTTTAAAAGAAACATGTCTGAATCTAAATGAATCCTTTAGCTTATGTATCCCTTTATTTAACGACTAATATCATCTTACCTTATATAAATATAATGATTATGAACTCTTTTCTTAGTTTTAGCCAAACCCTAATCTCCTATTGTCATCATACATCTTTAAATACTATTAAAGCAAAACAATTTATCCACATGTCTTATTTTAGGCTGTCCACATATGTAATCCAGTCAACAACTTTCCATTCTCAGATTCTCTATTATGCTGCCACATGTCCTCTTCACCCAATCACCTTATATTTAAACCTCAACAATTCATAATTTTTCACCCTAAACATATTTTTCTCTCTTTCTCTATTAGTCGGATCTCCTTTCACACTCTCATATATTCCAGCTACTCTAGATCTAGATTTGTATTAATCGTTTTGCGGTAAGTTTATATTTTATAATAAACTTCCGATTGTTAATATATGTATTTCCGGTAACATTATATTTTCTTCCGGTTATTGTTTCCTCTAACCTTTTTATCTTTATTTTCATTGTTAACTGATTTTATTAAAATCAGTTTAGGTTGTAAATAAAAAACGGCGATGAAGCTAATATGTGGACGTATTTACGTTTTTCCGGTAAGTTTTTCCAGTTATGTGTTATACCTATAACAATGGTTGTTTTATATTTATTTGAAGTTTTATATTTTTCTTTCCTCTCATATATTCCGGCTAATCTAGATCTAGATTTGTATTAATCAATTTCCGGTAAGTTTATATGTTATAATAAACTTCCGATTGTTGATATATGTATTTCCGACAACATTATATTTTCGACAGAATTACATATTTTTTCCTTAAAAAAAGCCAAATTACGGTTCGTGTCCTTTTTTTAGTCTCTTTGCAGGCGGTGTACTTTAAACATTTTTTCCTGCATGTTATGTCATTTACGCTAACTGGGTTAGAAAAACACAGTTAAATACCCTCACGTGAGGCGCATGTGAGGGCGTTTTTTCTTTTCGTCTATATCTGCAAAAAGTTTATATAACAATATCTCTTTCTTCCAGAAGTCATCCACCACCACCAAACCCACCATCAACACCCACCTTCACACCACCATTCAACCTCCAGCAACCACCACCGTCGCCCACCAACCTCCCCTCCAAAACCCAACTGTATTATCATCATCCAAACTCAAATTCAAAAGCAATTTCAAAGCTTTCTCTTGTAAAGCACAAATCTTTACACATTTCAAAACCGTCGTAACAGCACCAGACTCCGTCAATCGTTTACGTAGCTCAAAATCCCGCTTCGATAACCCACAAAGGTGATCAACTGAATCAAGTTTGACCTCCATTGAGGACGAATTAGCCGTCAATTTGGAAATTAGGGTTTCTGGGTGTTCTTGATTTGGGTTTAATTAGCCGCCACTCACCACTGTCAACGCCACTCACCACTGTCAACGTCCTTCACCGGCTCGCAAACTCTCTTATCCATAACTTTCGCCGCAAAAACCGCCGGCATATCACAAGAACTATTAATACTCGTAATAGAGAGACGATCGAGGATTTGTATATGATAAACCACTGGCAAAAACCACTGTAAAAAAACCGCCGTCTTTCATCAGAGATCTGTAAATGATAAACTAGAACCGGGTTTAAATTCGGAATGAATGGAGTGTCTGGAAGTGGTTGTTGTCCAGGTGGTTTCGGAGTTAGAATTAGTGTTGCGGTTGATGTCGGTGGTGGTGGTGGAGTTGAAGCTAATGCTTTGGAGGTCGTCGGAGATGTCGTCGGCAGTCCATGGCCGTTCCATTGCCGGAGAGAGAGTGAAAGATGTGGGAACAAGTGAAGGATGAAATTGGTTTTGAAGGAAGAGGCTGGGACCATGAGAAGTTATTAATAAATAATAGGATATAGACGAAAAGACAAAAATGCCCTCACATACGCCTCACGTGAGGGTATTTAACTAAGTTTTTCTAACCCAGTTAGCGAAATGGACATAACGTGTAGGAAAAAAATGTTTAAAGTGCACCGCATGCAAAGAAACTAAAAAAAGGACACGAACCGTAATTTGGCTTTTTTTAAAGGACAAAATTTGTAATTCTGTCTATATTTTCTTCCGGTTATTGTTTCCTCTAATCTTTTTATCTTTATTTTCATTGTTAACTAATTTTATTAAAATCAGTTTAGGTTGTAAATCAAAAACCGATGAAGCTAATATGTGGACGTATTTACATTTTTCCGGTAAGTTTTTCAGTTAAATTTTTCCGGTTATTTGTTATACCTATAACAATGGTTCTTTTAAATTTATTTGAAGTTTTATATTTTTCTTTCCTGTTTTTTTGTTTTACATGTTGTTCTTCTAGGTTCAAAATAAAAATCACTTTCATCCATGGACAATATCATTATTTCGTTTTTCTGGTAAGATACATTTAAATTATCCGGTTATAAATTATAATTATAATCTTCCATAATATCAATGTTATAACAAAATTTTATTATTTCAGATTATTTACCCGATTGATTTACGGAATATTTCAGTTTACCTTCTAAATCTAAATCTGAGATACCATGGTTATTATCATTATATTGTTTTTTCCGGTAAGACATTCAATTTTTCCGGTTGTAAATTAAATATCAAATTTTTCATAATATCAACATTAATATTCTACTTTATAATTTCAGGTTAATGTCCCGACTGATACAAGATAATTTTCATGGATTGAGCATTACTTTATAAGATGTATTTTTTTTATATTGATGTATATTTCCTTTTTGAATATTCAATTATATTATTTGTAGATAAAATAATATATTGATGTACATCGGAGATACCATGATGTATAATTTTTTTCCGACGTGCCTTAGTATACAAAAATTACACATTCAAGTATCCAATTAATACAACTTATTGAGTTTGACTATCCTTATTTGTTTAAATAACTAATAAGGATAGTTAAACTCAATAAATTGTATTAATGGTTTTAATACAATTTAATTAACATATTTAAACTCATTTTAAATTCGGAATTTGGCCAATCTTTCAACAAAGTTTTAAATGTTTTAATACTCTCCATAATTTTAAACTCATTTCAAAATCTTTTCATAATTTTTTGAGGTTTTCAAATTAACCGATTTGATTTTCATTTTTGTAATTATTTCTAAATTAGTAAAATTAGAACATAGTTGATTGTAATTTGTGTGATTTGGCATCATTTTAATATTCAAAAAACTGATTGTCAAACTAAAAATACTTGTCATAATTGTAATGCAATCTTACTTTAGTTTATGTGAATATTAATTAAGACAAAAATATTAACCGCGTTATTTTAGAACACAATATTCAAATTGACCTAATTTCTAAAAATCAAAACTTAATATATCATAAATTAGATAACCGTTTATCATCATTTATAAATATTATTCGGCACATATGATTTAGTGAATATTATTATTCCCATGAATCAAGATATTTCAAATTATTTCTATCTTTACATGGAAGACCAAATTTAAACTTAAAACTACAAAATTTAATTAACATATTTAAACTCCCTTTAAATTCAGAAATTGAAAAATCTTTCAACAAAGTTTTAAAGGTTTTAATACTCTCTATAATTTTAAACTCATTTCAAAATCTTTCCATAATTTTTTGATGTTTTCAAATTAACCGATTTGATTTTCATTTTTGTAATCATTTCTAAATTAATTAGTCATATTAATAAAATTAAAACGGATTTGATTTTAATTTTTGTGATTTGACATTAACTAGAATAAGTTATCATTTTAATATTCAAAAAACTGATTGTCAAAAAAAAAAAAAATACTTACCATAATTGTAATGTAATCTTACTTTAATTTACGTGAATATCAATTAGTACTTAATACTAAAATAATAACCGCGTTATTTTAGAACATAATATTCAAATTGACATAATTTCTAATAATTAATACTTAATATATCATAAATTAAATAACCATGTTTTATCATCATTTTTAAATATTATTCGGCACGTATGATTTAGTGAATATTATTAAACATGACAACTTTTCATAATTTATTAATATTATTATTTCCATGAATCAAGATATTTCAAATTATTTCTATCTTTACATGGAAAACCAAATTTGAACTTAAATTTCAGTCACTTATAAGTTTACAATTCGATATCGTATTCTTCATTGATATTCCATTATAACTACATCCAAATTTCAATATTTTCGCTACAACCATGTAATTTTTTCAAAGAATTATTAATGTACATTTCACTTTGTTTTTTAAAAATTAAACTAATCACATATTAATTTCTTTTTGTTATTATTTATAGTAGATTCAATTGATTATGAGATTCCACACTTGAAACATAATTTTCTTTTTATATTCACCGTTTTAAATTTGGTCATGTATGCTTAATTTTTTTTTATTTGTGTTCACAAAATATTAATGTCACTAAATTTCTCAATAATGTATAATAAACACATATTATATTTTTACCCATTTTAACTAATAAGTTTTTTAAACATAATTTAAATCTTTTAATTAAAACATCCAAACAATTTGATAGTCTAAGTCTTCATAATGTTTTCAAAGAATATTAAAAATATTTAATTTATTTCCTATACGTTTATATACTGTTTTCATTGATTTTGTATCATATTTTTTCACCGTTAATTATTTTCAAAGTCAACATAAATTTTTTTTAATCTTTCCAAAGTTATTTGAAAATTCATTTATTGTAAAACGTTTTTAAGTTTTCTAAGTTTAACAAAATATTAATGCCAGCGATTTAAAAGTTTGTTGCAAGATTGGTCAAAAATCAAAAAAAAAATTCATAATTTTTTAAGTTGACTAATTCTAATTTTTTTTATATTTTGTAACTATTTTGAAAATATTTCAAAATAGATCATTTTAAAAGAGTATCAAATTTTTTTATGTATAAAATGACGGACAAAAAAGGTTTTTATTGATATATCTTTTTGGTTTAATGGTTTAAGTTAGAAAGATGTTTTATGTTGCCATTTTACTTTGTTTGTTGTTGTATGTTATTTTGTTTTAATAAAAAAAACTTTATTAATGTTCAAATGTTACTCATTATTAAATATGTTATTATGGTATATTTTATTTGGATGCTATTGTTTTATTATGTTTTCAGGTGATGAAACAAAATGAGTTTCTTTTGATATAATGTTTGAAGAAGTTGATGGTGGTTTAATATGAAAGAACATGTTTATGTCTTTTGTTGATTTTTTTTGGTTATTCGATATACATTACTTATTGTAACATTTAACTTTTAATATCTAGACAATGTCAATGGTAAACGTTTTGGTCCGAAAGTTTGAAGAAATATTGTGTTGTTTGAATTTGTTGTTTAAATTTGTTATGTTTGTTGATATGTTTTCCACCCGTGTATAACACGGGCTATACCCTAGTATATTTGTATGCTTATATAACTGATGACTATACATTCTCTTTCACATAAGTTAAAATCTTAATCCTCTCTCTATATAGTGAGATGTTTGATTGAAAACTATAGTTATATTGAGAATTACGAAAATCAATTGATCATTAGTACTAACAATAACAGGTTCTTATGATTAATGAGGTACTTTACAGGTGATTCAAGTATCTTAAAATGATGGATCTATATTGTATCTAATCACATGTGATTCAAATCTCATGTAGACCCCCAAAATTGAATTTAACCATGTGTGACTTTAAGATCTAAAATATTATGTCAATAATAATTGAAGTAAAAGTGTTGGAAAAACAAATTGCATATAAAAAAAATAATAAAAATTAGATTAATGCATTATTAGCCATTCAGTTAAATAGTTAAAAGAACAATAAGAGATTTGAATAAAGATTAAAAAAAAAGAAACTAGGTTGCATTAATCAATCAAACTAGTTTAATTTTAACAAATACGAAGTGAGTGAATAACCCAACTGACCAATGGAAACAATTCATCCGACTTTGTAATTTCCGTTTCAAATTAAGCGAGTCTTCAAAGTTCAAACGATTTAGTACGATTTGTCATTCAAATCATTACTTGATGGTTTGATGATTTTCATTCTACAAGCAGACATCTTGAACGAATCAACGAAATTACTAGCTAAAGCATATTTGGTTTAAGAATTCATTAGAAAATATTCAAAATCAGTAGGTTAGGGTTATAACTTATGGGTACCGATTGAAAACCAAAACCCGATATAAACATTTGTTAAGAGTTAACCTAAAAGATATTGTGTTTCCTTTATGTGCAATCTTGATTCTTGAATCTTGATACAAAATTTCTGTTACCTAATCAATTTTGTTTAGATATATGAGTGTTACCTTGATTCTTCATTTGAAACATCATGTTAAAGTGTTAAAACTAATTGATTATCTTAAAAATATAACTATGATTACTTTTTCTTTATTATTATTCTTTTATGATTACTAACATGTATTTAGTTACTTACGACTCGTGTAAGATGTTGTAGGATTAAAATGTAGGTTGTATTTTAAGCTTTTCGTTTTACTTGATGCAAAGGACTTGGTATTTTGTTAAAAAGAAAAAAACGCCCAATGATATTTGGGCTTATATGGTTTAGATACAGGGCCTACAGCCCATAATTAGAGATGATCAATTGCAAGTAGAAACTGATTTTTGGGCCTGTAAGAGCATTCCCAACTAGAGGTGTACAAAATACCAGTACCCGGAACCGGATCTGAAAAAATATCCGTAACCGGTTTTTTTTATACTCGGGTGTTCTATACCCGAAACCGGAACCGACCCTACCCGTAGGGTATGGATAGGGTATGCATTTTGAGTCAATACCGTACCCGGAACCGTACCCAATTTATACCGGTAAATACCCGGACCCGGTCATACCCTATACCCGATACCTGGTTATACCCGATACCCGATACCAATTTTCTAATACCCGAAATAATACATGAGTTTTTATAGTATATTTTTATGTTTACTTCACAACTTTTATGTTTAAGTTTTTGTAAAATGCATATAACTAAGTAAATAATTTGTAATTAAGTTGATTTATGGTTTTTGTAATATAGTTTAATTATTTTTATACATTACAAAGAAAATTTAAATTTTAAACAAATTAAAAAATGTATAAAGAAATTACAAATTCAAAACCGGGTATCAATAACCGGTCGTACCCGGTTCCAGTCATATCCTACCCGGATACATAGGGTTGAGTTTTTTCTACTCAATACCCTACCCGAACCTTACCCGATTTATCTCAATACCCGATTTTCCAATACCCGATCATACCCAAAACCGGTTCCATACCCGAACCCGGGTATTAGAAAAAACCCGATTTGTGCACCTCTATTCTCAACTCGTCATTCATCTCTATCTTTATAATTACACTAAAAAACACTATATTTTTCTTTCATGTTTAATTAAATAATATCTTTATACATTTATCATTATAATTTTCTATCTTTTCTACTCATAACCAATTCAAAAATTATTAAAAAATGAATAGGAGCAAACAAAGTTTTCCCAAATTTACAAAAAACACTACTTTTCTCTCTCTATCATATATTTACACTCACAACTACTCATAACCCCACAATATAATTTGCAAAATCCCCTCACATGATTTTAGGTGATGGGTTGAGAATGCTCTAAATGAACTGTACTTATTGTAAGACTAACGTGAAGACTGAGGTGACCCACTGGCCCGACTATTAAACTGAAACCTAGGTAGAGTCATAGAGGTGCACAAATCGGGATTTTGGCCAAACTTGATCGATTCAAAAACCAGTTCGGTTTTGATTTATGAGACCATTTGACAACTTACTTAGAGTTGTGAAAACTCAAAGGGACGCCGGCATTTGATAAACGTTGTTGTCTGGGACCCAACAAAAGGCATCAAAGTGATTTCAATACGTCATTTTCAAGATACAAACTTCCTCAAATCTAAAGTTTTTAACAAAAGCTATGTTTTTCAAACATACTTTGTTTTCAATAAAACGAAACACCTTGACCAAATTGTGATTAACATTTTCAAACCATACTTCAAAAGATAAATTACACGAAAATACCACCAATGCATTTCACAACTAAACGTATCAAGCAAGTCACCAAAACGAGTACATCGATTTTATGTACTCATGAGAATTGACATTTGTTGAAAATTTTGCAAGCCAGCGTTCTTGATAAATTGCTCTAAAATAATATTTTCTTTTTTCCGTCATGTAAGTTACATCTAAGAAAAAAAAGCATAGATTAGCTTTTGACATCTTACAGCGTAATATTTTTGTAAAAAGGTGTAAATGTTCGATACCTATTTTTAAATGTGAGTGAGTAAAAGTATTACCTTTTTCGTACATATTACCTAATCATCCTTATAAAAAACATTAAAATTGTTTATTGGAGTATATTGAATTCTCTACGTAGCAAGTAAACGATAAATCGGTTAATTCGTAGTGCTTAAACGAGTAACCGACCGATACTAATTATGACCCGTATACATACTGAGGGGTCATATACGAGTTATATATATGTTATAGAGGCTAACATATTGATATTTAGGCCCCAGTACGTTTAAAACTCATTAAACGAAAAAGGTTTCGTTTATCGATACACTATAAGCTTAAACGCAATCGTTAATATCAAAACGAGCATTGTAGCATCCGTTAAGCCGAAAAAGATCTATAAAACACTTATATGACATGTTCTAAGCAATCCGTGAAAATATTTTGGAATTTTACAACGAGTCAGTACGCTTTTCTTATTTTACAAAACTAGGCTGAAAAACACTCGTTTTCGCGCTGGTTTTCGCACTCGAACTAGTTTTCTTGCGAAAAACCGAACCCGAACTAAATTTTGGACCGACTTTTACGCGTGGCACGAAAACCGAGGCACCATTGGGCCAAAAAGAGGCCCAATGGGCCCTTATAAGCTAACGGCCGCAAAGGGGACAACCCACCCCCCTTCTAGTTTCTTTTATATAAAAGAATATTTTGAGATATTTTGTACCCAATTTTCCAGAGAAAACTTACCTTTTCTGTTCTTCTTCATCAAGCTTCATCAAAACCCTAAGGTAAGTAGTGATTTTCCTTGATTTTTAACCATGATTAACATAGTTTAACCATGAAAAATTAATCCTTGATTAGTTTTAAACATGTTTAACCATCCAAAAACCATAAAAATCAAGTAAAACCATGTTTTGATGTTAAACATGTTTACAAACCAGGAACATATACTTTTTTGGTCAAAAACGCGGATTAGAACATGAATACAACGTTTTTACGGTTAGAAAGTTCGGTTTGAACCCAAAACCGAAACCTTAATTATCAAGGCTGTCACATGGATGATTTATGCTTGGTTTGATGTTATAGGATATGTAGATACACTGAGTTTGCAACCCGAGACCCGGAGAGTCGTTTAAGCTAGCAAAACTCATCGAAAACCGACAAGGTAATCCCGTAACACTCGTTTAAGGGTTGTTTAGTATTAGGTTGTGATGTGCTTGTTGTTAGCTTGTGAAAATTTTCAGGGACATTATAGATCATATAAATGAGTCCCTGTTCAAATTTGGTAATTTTTCGATAAACGGAGAATATTTGGTGAATTTATTTCCGTTTATGAGCGTTTATTTGGGAAAAATAGCTAAACATATTGAAAAATTATGAAACTTGGTTTTGGAGATTAATATGTGTTTGTAAGATCACTGGTAAAGTTTGGGGATCATTGGAAATGCCTAAGTATGGTTTGTGAAATTATGGGTTAACCGAATCTTAACAGCCGAAAAACGCACAAAAAGGCATTTTGTCAAAAGATTTAGGTTCTGGAGATTTTTCAGGGGCTATGTAATAACATTTAGGCCATTTTTTAAAAATTATTGGATTTTTCGGAGGTCGTTTGATATAAACGGGCCATTTATTACAAGATTATAACCTATTAAATGAATTTTTATAAGTAAATAATTAATCATAAAATTTCTGAAAATATTTTTATAAAATTCTCCATGTCTTAATGTATTTTTACAAAAATTTACATAATTTATGTATAAGTACATATTTAGTTATGATTAATCAAAGATTTAAATTATAATTGTTTTAACGAAACCGGCAGTTTTGTGTTTAACGGACTGACTGGTGTGTCAAAATGTCAAAAGTGGTCAAATATCATATTTTTGAATGATATTGATAAAAACAAACTTTTTACGAGAATTCCGGACAATTCGGGTGGATTGTACACGTTTTGTATAATCAAACCCGTGTGAAAACGGAAACGAACCCTGCGATCAAACCAGATACCGAAACCTTAAAATTCTTTAATAAATCAAATCATTTTATCAATCAATATATTTACTTAAGTTTATGTGATCTTACCTAATCCCGAAACGCATAAACAACCAACTTGGCTAGGCTCGGGAAACGGTGAAACTGAGCCAAATCCAATTTTTAACATTTCATAGTATACAACGTCACAATCTAAGACTATGGTCATGCTCTGGGCCTAACAGCTATACCTAGATTATCTATACAGCCCGACTTAGCTTGAACACTGTACTAGTATTAACGATACGATACCGTTTATAGGAATCAGGCTATAAGCGAGGCACCTGACTTATTGATACATAATTTCCGTGCGAACTACGATAAGGTGAGTTTCACGACCCCCACTTTCTAAACTGTTTTACGAACTTTTGGGGTGAAAAGCATGTTTACATATACTTATATACTTGAAAACGTGTGATGATGTGGATTATCTAAGTACTAACACTTGACAAGTCCCCACAAACACAAGTGATTAACTTCGTGCCGGTGACGTGTGGATAGTACTATCGGTTTGACAAACCCAACTGACAGAGCCGGTGGGGTATGCCGGAACATGTTAACCCAGTTGCACATTGTCATTTAAACTTATTACATACTGCTATGTGGTGTTAGACATAGTACATACTTGGGGCAAAGTGGCTGTTAAATGTCAACGGGAGTGCATGGGCAGGGGTGTCCATGTGTTTTAGCTCGTTTCGGTTTCACTTGTAGCTTAGTATAATACATCATACACATACATGTATACAAACACACTGTAAACTTTACGAACTCGTATACTGATTTCGTTGATACTCGTGAAACTTGAAACTCACAAACTAGACGTAGTTGACCCGTTTTAACATGCTTTTCAGGTAAAGCGAAAGTGGAATGAATTGCTTACATGCTTGGTGTTAGAAGGAGAGTTGAATAGCTGTGAATAGACGCAGACATATAATATTAAATAAAAAGCTCGTAAACTAGTTATGTGATTCTCATCTAGTTTGTAAACATAGTACCAACCCATGTAATATGATGTAAATTAGTTTGTGAATTTCTTTATAAACAATGTTGTTGATACCAGTGTTATCTGTTACATTCCCGTATTACGCTTCCGCAACTACCTAGTCGGGGTGTGACAGAAGTTGGTATCAGAGCCATTGGTTATAAAGAATTAGGATGTCCCTTAGGATACCCTAAGATAACCTTAGGCTCGATTAACTCTGGGAATAAAATAATATTAAATAATATACACTGATGATTCTCGTGATGAACGCGAATGGACAAGTGGGTTATTATGGTCCGGAACGTAATAACGGACTTGTTTGTACGAGGAAATTCGAGAAGAAGTCGATAAACAATCGAATAGGTAAAAACAGCAACATAAGTGTATAAAATATAATAATAAATAAATATCTGTGTATATAAACATTATTTGTGCTTATGTGTATAAATACCTGCATGTATTTTACTATGATTACTATAGTAGGATATTATTCTTGTTACTAACCATTGTGCAGGAATATGTCAAGATCTACTGATCGTTTATCTAATACCCTACCAACATGGTCTGAGGAGGAGGAGGAGGATCCAGAAGAGGAAACTGGGGAGGAATCAGAGGAAATGGAAGAAGGTTCAGAGGCGGTAATTCCTCACGAGGTACCCTCAGGTCAACCCGACTTATCGGGTTACCGTTGTGACACCTATCCCCCTAGGGAATCTTTTAGGAATGTTGTAGGACAGGGAGCTACTAGTGCTTATCATTCACCAATTAGAGCACCCAGATCCCCTACTCCACCCGTACAGCATACACCAGTACCCCCACCCACATAAAGCATGTAAGCACATAACAAGTAAGGTATAAATTGTTAAACACAAGTGACAACAGTTACAATTTGTGTATTAAATAGTAGGGAAATAAATAGTTACGCACACGTCCCAAAAACGGTAAAAATATGTGAAATAGGGGAATGTCATACTCACCTGATCAGATGAACGATATATAAATGATGATGTGAGAAAGATAAATCCTTCGTGATATACCGTCAAGGATTCCTAATTAGTAAAGATAATATGAATTAATTATAATAAATATATCACGATTTAATGAATTAAAATTCGATGTGGTTTGAGTTATGTTGCGATCAGAATGGTTGTTGATTGATCGATTGAACTCTACGGTTATTGTTATCGTGAATTATTATTAGTTTTGAATATAATACCGTTATACAATTATTTAAATGATATTTAATTAAAAATAAAGCAATTATAAATGTGTACATAAAAAAATATAACTTGTAATATATTAAATAATTTAATGCCAACGTCAATATATATATATATATATATATATATATATATATATATTATATATATATATATATTAATCACCCAATATGTATGTTAGAATATTTAAAGAAAATCTAATTTTATAAATATAATTAATACGTTTAAAATACGATTGTTACAATTTTTAAAGAATGACACACACACACATATATATGTATATATATATAATTAATTTAAGCAAGTTTTATAAAAGACGATTAACGACAAGAAACGTCACTAATGATGCTTGGATTTTAATAAAATAATGTGCGTTTTATTATTAATATATTCGTAATTACATAATATATAGTTATATAGATATACATATATATACACGAAAACTTAACGAGATTTAACGAAAAACACGTAAACTTCAGTATGTCGGTTTTAATAAAATAATATTTATTTATAGTTCACTATTGATGTATAATTTATTAAAATTGATTATAATATATAACAAACCAAAAAAGAAAAATCTAAAAAGAGAAACGGGTGGCCGGGTTTGAACCTACAACCACCATATCCAAATACACACCCACAACCATCTGTTCTAACATATCAGTTGAGTTTTAAACGCAAACAAAAAAATTATATACAGAACAACGATGAACCAGATTAGTATAAGAACCTTAAATTATCAATCCGCTAATCTGTTCATCGTTGGTTAAATTGAGGTTAGGGTTATTGTTAAACATGATTAAACGATTTTAAAGCATAAATGAATTACCTAATATAGAGATCAGATGCTGGTGAACGTCTAAACATGAGTGACCGCCAAAATCGTGATTAAGACAACACTAGCAGACCTTGATAGCATAATTGATTAAGGGGGTTTGAATCAAGAGGTCACGGGGAGACTACAGATGGTTTTAAATGTGTTATGATCAACTGTAAATGGCACCTTATTGATTTTGATTAAAGTCGGTTTAATAATAATGCATACGAGATCAATGTTTGATAATTTCTTTAATTACATCATCGGTGATGTGAGTTTAAGGAGTATAAATGATTCCCTATAATTCATTCCATGTATAAGAAGAAGATTAAGCTTCTAGAAAGCAACTGGGTCACGGATCTGGGTCAAATATGTCACACCCCGAAAATCTTAACTTAACACAGCGGAAGTCTTAACTTAAGTCGTTCGGGTTATGACAGATGCCGATAGCCAACATTAATAGACAATTAATAATAAAAGCATCATCTTTTATTATAAGAAAATATTTTACAAAATCAGAGTTTATTACACGTGCTAATGCACGGTTTACAACAATTCACTTTTGTTCAAACATCCCACGCTCTCGTTTCCATGCCTCCTCGAAATCTTCACTTTCCTGCAAAGCATATTTAAATAATATTTGGGTCAACACGAATGTTGGTGAGTTATTCCCGAGAAAAAAACTTATTGTATAAATATAGACAATTCATATATAAGCAACACATGAATATAATAGTGTACGGCCATTATACTCCCAACAATACCGATCTTTACACGGTACAACACAATAACGAAACCCGCATTTTTACCCTTAAGCACAAAAAGCGTTAGTTGTAAACTAGCTAAGAATACAACGCGTGTATGACTACCAATTTGATAACTCGAAACGTACCATACTCGAAATATTCCCACTTTTAACCCAACGCGAATGGAAATGGGGGGCGTCACCCTGATAGATATACCAACATTTCCGTGCCCTCAATTCGGTTAACAGTTATTTAACCAAATTGATTCATCCCACAATAACGACAATTTGTAAAGTATAATGCGCTTTCAAAACATATATATAAATACGAATATAGATATACAATATGCTTTTCGGAGGAAGAACTCACATTTGATTTCGGTGTTCGAATAAACGCTCGTTCCTATATTAGTACACGTTCGTTAATTTTAAATTCGGGTTTGACTAAAATATATATATTCTTATTCTAAAAATCCACACAAGCACACAACACATAAAGTTTACTACTTATAATTCTATAAATACATACTTAAAAATATAAACAAGTAATAATCAACTAATAATTGTTTTATTTAATAATTTAATTTAATTATTAAAATTTATAAAAATTATTACATTTAGTTGCTGGTGTGTTTTGGAAAAATTCAAGTTATTATTTTATTTAAAATTTTGACTCTATTATAATCGGTTTTGTCGGTTTTGCCGGTTTCGTTGGTTTTGAGCTTAAAAACGAACCGGTTGTTATTTTATGAAACTTTTAGTTTTAAATTATCTAAAACACTTTTTATATAGTTTTTAGTCAAGTTTTATTGGTTTTTCAATAAAAATGTTTTGGTTTTTATTTTGTTGCCAATTTCTTAAAAATGCCAATTTTTAACGTTTTCGTGTCGGTTTTCGCGACACGAACCGTGTTGGTTTAAGTTTTTCTATTCTTGAATTTTCTTATAATTTAACTTATGTTAAATATAAGAATATTATGACTTTAGGAGCTGTTTTAATTCAGTTCCAAAAACTCATGTCGGTTCACCTTAAAAGTCGAACTTTCCGACCGTTAAAGTCACCTACAAGCTATTTAAGTCACAATGTCAAAACCCAACCATTTGGTACAGCAAATGTACATATAATAACAAATAATATATCATCATATACATGTTTGATCATCTAGCACCAAGTATGCACACAAAACAAATTTCTAATTACACATACTCAAACCTTAAGTTTTCAACTATACAATAAACATGTCATTTCTATAATCTCTACAAGGTGTTTGTGTACCAAAATTTCCAGATCTTAATAACCCATATTAACATCTTATTTCATCCCATTATTATCCTTTAACAAACACATTCTTGATTTCTTTAACAACAAGGTTTCTATTACTAGTAAGTAGCAATTTTTAACAACCCTATTATTATACTAACAATCTTTACAATGGAGTTTACTAAAGTAATCCTAACCACAAGTCTTTAATCATCCACACAAGATTATGTTCATTTACTAAATCATTTTGCAAAACATCTTGTATAATTTACAAAGTTTCTTTTATTAGTAAATTTAACACAAACTCTTGTTTATCTAAGTTATTATGTTACATGCATCCTAGTACTTCTAGTAGATTTTATTCTTCTACATATGTCTCATTCAATCACTTAGTTAGTCACTTTCAATCCATAAAAATCAATACAAGACAAGTATGAACTTTTATGATCAAGAATCAATTTTTTTTTTGTATTACTTGCATGTGTAAGTAAACTTTTTAGAAAAGTCAAATAAACAAATCTCTACACTTTTTGTCAACTCTTCATCCAAGATCTTATTCACCTTTTTAAAACCATTATTACTATTACTTACAACTTTTTCAAATACTTTTTAATAAATCAAGTATGTGGGTTTTCAAAATTTATCATTTATTTTTAACCATTTTAACATTTAATCAAGTTAACAATCTCAATCCAACACCCAAACTAAAACCCAAGAATTTAATGGGTGTTTTTACCCATAATCCATCTTTAATCTTTGGCCATTTACATGTTTACTTCCATTATTAAACAATACTTAAACCCATTTGTTAAACAAACTCAAGTAATCAATATGGACAATCAATACAAGCTAATATGCATCCAATATAAGTCCTATAATCAACAAAAATCCATCTTATACATTCACATGCAAACTCACGGGTCACACACATGCATGCATACATCCATATTATACTTGCATGCACACTATCAAGCATACTAAAATCAAGCTTTAAACATCAAATAACAACTAATATACACAAATCTTGAAGTGGGTTACCTTGGATTTCGGATTGGTGTCTAAGGAAGATGATAATATGAACTTGTTTTAGCTATAACCCTTTCCTTTGGTTTCCTACTCCTTATTATTTGCCTAAACTTCCATCAAAACTTCTTAACTTAATAATGTGTGTGGTATTATTTTTGAATTGATGGAATGATGAAGTGGTGTGTGAGTATACGTATATATGGAGAGAGATAGAAGGTATAGACTCTTGAGTTGGAACCTAGGGTGATGTGTTGGGTAAACCATAACACTCCAAGTAACCTTCTAATCATTACATACATATATTATATTAATTTAATATTACAAGTGGGTGGTTTTGGGGAATTTTGGCGGCCGAGAGAGTGGTAAGGGAGTGGGAAAGTGGGTTTTAAATAATAACATGTGGTATTATCTAGGTGTTAAGGTTTAACGTATCTCGTAATTTATCTAGCCAAACGACATCCGTTTCTAATAATTTTTATCAGACTTTGAGCGAAATTAGATTACAGTCAATGTCTGCCTAAAATCATAATTTTCTGAGAAACTTGATGTCGTGTCCTTACGGTGTCCTCTACTGGCTTTCGGTTACTTATTTTCAAATTTTCGCGATTCGAACCTTCTAAAATTAAGTTTATACACTATCTCTAATATTCTAATATAAAATTAAATTTTTCGAGGTCATCTTGACATGTTTATGAATTTATCCGTTTTGAGATATTACCCGGTGGCAATCTGTACCGTGTCAGCTACACGACAAAATTTAACTTTTTTTTTCGGGTTTCTATATTTAAAACTCAACTAAAATCAAAGACTTTAGGTAAAAATATTATTCCTATATATTTACCTTACTAATTAATACGCGATTATAGTTAAGATAATTACCAGATTAGTCTAATTTTTGGCGGTTGTCACAAAATACAGGCCTGAGCTGCGGGTTTAGTATAATCAAATATTAAAGTTATAAGATTTGCAGTTTAGCCCTTGTACTTTACACGTGGAACAAAAATAGGTTAAAACTTGTGTTTTGGGGGTAAAAATGTGTATATCTCAAAGTTATATAAGATCATTGATTAAATATAATAAATAATAATAATAAAATATATTAGCTCGATGAATGCGATGAGTTGTTAATTAAAATTACCTGAAAACAATAACGGGTCGGGTATTGGTATTTAATATAATATATGAAAACCCGAGTTGTTACAACACCTTTATTCAGCTGAGCAAGCCTAACTGTATTAAAGGATATATATGTTAATAACTACTTCCTATCTAAGTCTTACTACTCAAGTCGCCAAGCTAATTTGTCTTAAGGCCAAACAAATCAAATCGAATAGGCTGAACGAATCAAATCGAGTTTTACAAATGAATCGAATATTCAAACGAATCATATCGAGTATTCAAACGAATCGAATATTTAAACGGATCGAATATCCAAACAAATCGAATCAAATATTCAAACAAATCGAATTTCATTTTCTAACGAATCGAATTCCATTTTCTAACGAATCGAATCCCATTTTTTCAAATGAATAGAATCACATTTTTCAAACGAATCGAATCCCATTTTTCAAACGAATCGAATCCCATTTTCAAATGAACCGAATCGCATATTTCAAACAAATCGAATCCTACCCGATAACTCTTTTTTCACCAAGTTTATGTTTTTGCTACATTTTAGGGTACCATTTACTATCCTACCAAGTTTCATGCAAAACCGACTTCGTTTACGCGTCCTTTTAACGAACCGAACACTACTCGTTTCACCCGAAACGAACCAACTATCCCGTTTACTTACAAGTTCATTACTTTATCAATATTCATGACCCGTTCTATCATATTACCAATTTTCATGCTAATTCGTACACGAAATGTGAACTTTTTTTAACTAAACACACCTTTAATGTTTATGTTCGAAATCACTCGAATAGACCAAATCTATATCAAACGAACTCAGAATTGAGTGATTCAAGCGGCCACAGAACTTTTTCCCCATGATATACAAAACCCATCAGATCTCAATTACCGTAAAAGCCTCTATAGTCACTGGAAAATCTGAACAGTCGCCGAAAACTTCATTTTTAACTGTTATGGTTTTATTGATAAAAACCTGACTTCCCGACCTCTGATAGAAATTTCGCTGGTTAAAATATTCATTTATATTCTATGAAAACTCTGTTATAATTTGAGACCGATCTAACTGTTAGATCTCCAGGAATCGTCGTGTCTTTGTGGGTTGCTCTCTCATATACAAAAATTTCGGTTTGAATGAGGTTGGAGGCCAAGATGGTTATGAAATGAGATAGTGGCTACTCTTATAAGACAGGGGTAGAGTTTCATGTTTAAATTTTAAATTAATGAAACTTAATCCCCTCATGCTTTTAAAATTACATTTATCTTCTACAATTGTTTTTTAAACCAGATTCATTTAAATACTAAATGAAACTTAGGATGTTTCAATTCTACCCACCTTATAACAGGTTCCGTCCTCAAAACCTACTTAGTCCTTGTAAATGGAATTTATCATGTATTCTCATCCTTGCTTGAACCGTCTTAGCTTCCTAGCTTATCGGTTTATCATTTTTCTCACAATCATCGAGTGATGCTCATGAGTTCTAGTTGTCTTAGGTAGCTTGTCCATGAAGTCCTTGATGATACACTTACTTATCCAGACTTAACAAGTCTACATGATTTCCTTAAGCATGCTTTTCTTTCTTGTCCTTCAGACATAAATATTGCACTTGCCATTGCAACACTTAGCACTGAATGACCATTCTGTCCAATTACAACTTTTAAGAAACATACTGATTTGCAATACGTTCGAAACATATTAATTCCATAAAATGAAATCTCTCCAGTTTCTCTTTTAGGATTACTTCTTGAAATCCCTTTGCTTATTCCTTAAGATAGAACACCTCTTGTAATTCTTGAGCACAATCATGACATAACTTAATGGAGAACTCCTTAAATTACCATGTAATCCTCCTTTCATTTTTAGTTCCTTAATAACTTATAGGGTTCATGGGTTGTAGCTGTTCAAGGTAGCTTGACCATGAAGTCCATGCTGATACATCTTCCTTTTCTTGACTAATCAAGTCTTGTCTTGTCATCTGAATCCATTGTTGTTTGTTATTGCATATCAGGTTGCTTGATATATCATAACTAATTATATTAACCAACTTTCTTTCCGGCATGCACTGGCCATTATATGGACATTTTTAATACTATTTTATCATTACCGTTCTATATGACTTCCCACTCATGATCACATGAGTGTTAGTCAAATCACTTATCACTCATGTTAAGACTCAATTCAAATAAACATAAGTCTAAACCATCTCTACACCTTCCTTGCATGTCTTCCCATTATCTATCCTTGGTTTCTGGCATCCTCTTGCTTTGTAACTGCCGGTTCCACCTTTGTAATATTTGTGGTTGTTCTTGTCCGTATAGGCAAAGTATTGTGTCCTCCCATAGTTGTTACATACCATGAACTCATCTTTACTTAATTTCAGCTTAAGGGTTTCACTTTTATCAGTATTTTCCTTAATTGTAATCAACATCTTTCCTTTTGAAGCCTTGATGTAAACCGTGTATCTAGACTTGTGAGCTTCATCTACGTTTTAGCCTCGAAGATCTCCATGGCATGGAATCCTCAGGCGACCAAATCTTATTTTCACATCATAAGCATTATCTTCCAAATCTTGGTGTAACAAAAAATTCTTTCCCTATTCATCTTGCTCTTATCCTTTATAACTTCTATTGCGCCTCGCGAACCTCACTCATAAAATCCGAAGTGCTAACTAACTTATTTGACTTAATTGTTGTGATAACTCCTTCACCCTCATGGCTTAGTGCGCCAGCGACCACATTAGCCTCACTAGGATAATACTTAATTTCACAATCATAACCCTTATCAACCCTATCCAGTCCTTTTTGCTTGAAGAAATACTTCAAACTTTTATGATCTATATAGATGTTACACTTCGAAAGCTTAGAATACAGTTTCTCTTTCTTCAGTGTCTCTAACACTTATCTCAAGTGTTTAGAATGGTCGAACTTATTTCTTAAATAAATCAAAACTATCGTCAATAAAGGCAATGACAGATTTGTCGAACATCGGATGACATACCCTATTCATCATAACTGTTTTGGTAAAAAATTACGGAATCTATAATTGAGCAAATTAGTGATGTGAGGTAGTGTGTTGTTCACTAGTGAGGTAAGTGGTAAGTAATATAGTTGACAAATGCAGTAAAAGTAAAGTTTGACACAACGATATATCAAGGAAAACAAACTCGGGAGGAGAAAATTATCCCCAGACTCAATCTATTAATGAAAATGGTGATTACAACTTTATCAATTTTCCTTTATATATCGTTGTGTCAAACTTTATCTAAGTGGCGTACTTGTGTCCCACATACAAGTACTTATTACATGTTCTAATTCGTTGCCTTGGTGGATGGAAGGGTGGATTTGACGAGTGCCGTATCATGCTCCAATCGGAATTCGTCGCGCTGATCTTGAACAAGCCATTTAATTTCTCAGAGATGATCTTCTATCATCTCAAAGATAATTGCCTTGTCATGAATCGATGCGGTAAATTTTTAATGTATCCACGGTTTATTCAGTTGATCGTTCAAGACCTGATTCCAAATTTGGTGATCGATCATACTTTGGTGGATGATGTGCTCAAGTTGGACCACATGACTGCTAATACTGTCAAGAGGATGACGTGGTATCGAAGAGATACTCATCCAAGAACCAAACACTTGATTGGTCACTTATCTAATCCAGCATATGTATGTCCTTCTAATGATCGCTGGAACCACGATGATTCGGATTCTGAGCGTGTAGAGGGTCCAAGTGGGAACGATGGGGGAAATGATGATGGAGATAATGGTGATGACGGTGGAGATGATCACCAACGACTTGCTAAAGTTGAATCAGTGGTTGTTCAAGCTGCACAACGAAAGCGAAAGGGGAAATAGGTAGCTAGTGGAGTGTTTTGGACAAAAATCTGCTAAGGATATTGTATCCAAATATGTAATTGTGAGGTATAGTGCTATGATATTAACAACGATTGTATAAACGAAATAGGGATGAACAACGTGATTTGTTGCAAGGAAAAACCCCTTGATCTTGTTCGGATCAAAGGAAAAAAACCCCGGGTGATGAAAAATCGTCTATCACCACTTTATTAATATCAAAATCAGGTTACAAATGTTTTGGAGATTAAGATCAGTAGTACAAATGAATGATAGTGTGTAGTGTCAGAGAGAATTATAAGCTCTATTCTAGTGTGTGAGAATACAAGTGATCCCTAACTGATCTGTTATCTCGATTATATAAAGAAAATAATAACTAACAATGTTCCCTAATAA
This sequence comes from Bidens hawaiensis, assembly GCF_021521415.1. NCBI lineage: Eukaryota > Viridiplantae > Streptophyta > Magnoliopsida > Asterales > Asteraceae > Bidens > Bidens hawaiensis. The sequence goes on along the minus strand of NW_027493458.1, from coordinate 122,991 downwards.
CCCGCCACTCTTTAGCAACTCCTTCAACGTTCTTTGACCACATGCTGGGAGCTTCCAGTAGCGAACTATGAGGTAGACCCACTCATAGAGTCGTTATACCTGGCTAACACATCACCATTCAAATACAATTATTAGTAAACATATAATACCGAGGATCCTCGATCCTTCATAAATTGAGACATATCTCAAGGATAATCTATCCATAAGACAGTCAAGAATAATGGATCCTCAGCATAAAATTCACGCCCTAACAATTTCCCCCAAAATGGCGTCTGATTGTGTAACACAGCTGTCATTTTGAAAATTCAAATCCCTGCAAATAGGAGATGATTAGACGTGTGTCAGACAGTTATTATCAATAAACTCATAAATATACGCTACCTTTATATGCGATGATTATAACCATCTTATAACCACACATCCAACCGTCACTCAGGTATCCTTCTTTCTTCTTCTTTTTATTTTCTTTCGATCATGTCTACTATTTCTGTATCCTCTTCCTCTTCCTCTTCCTCTTCCGACCATACCGACCCGATGAACTCTACTCGCAAGGTATCCTTGAAGCCCCATCTTTCGAGATCTGTAAGTTCACGGATCTGGAGATCGACGACATCTTATCACTTTTTCCGGCCAACACCGTTTTACGACCTTTCGATTCCACAGCCCGTAGCGATTGCATATCAAAGAACTGGTTTTGTTTTCCAGCTCAACCATTCTTAATAGGCTTCAAATATCCCTTTCCTGATTTCACCCAAATTTTTTTCACCTTGACGGGAATCAATTATATCCAGACCATGCCTATGTTATGGAGGGTCCTTCATGCTGTAGAAAGGATAATCGAGGAAGAAGGCGTTGAGTTTGGCTTGTCGGAGTTAGCGTACCTGTATAACTTGGTTACCCACGGTTCCAAATGTTTTGTTTTTAAATCGAAACCTCACCAAGTGATCCCTCTTTCCAAGGTTACTCTGAATGGTACCCTATGGAGGAATCATTTTTCTTCGTCAAAAGGGATTCTATTCTGGGTGGACCCGATCTTCCCAAAAAGGTGGATCCGGAATGGTAGGATCTAGGATCCTTAGGTTGCAACGATAGGATACTTGATTCTTCTACTAATACTTTTCTTTTCTTATGCAGTTGAAAACTTTGCTTTACTGTCTGAGCTTCCTGGAGTTGAAGAGAGAGTCAAGAAATTCTTGTCACTGGATCCTACAATCAGAACCTTTTAAGCCAAGTTTATCGAAGCTTTTTAGGAGTCAAACTTAGAGTCAAACATGTCAAGTAAGTATCCTTATAATTAAATTTAATATTGATAAATAATAAAATAATTGCAAACTTATCTGTGAATCATTGTTTACAGGCGCTCAGAAGTCAGGGAAATCTGCATCCAAGTTCTCTCTTGAAGATATTGATTGCGTGTTTGTGAAGAAGGAGACCCCGAAATCTACTCCAGTGTCCGAGCCTCGTCCAGTCACAACCCGAGCCAAGTCAGGAGTAAAAAGGAAGAAAAGCTCCGAACCTGAGAACCCCTTTGACACCGAGAAACAGCTTCTCGAGATGCTTCTGCCGTAAGGATCCTTTATCCTACTAACCTTTACTGATTAAGTATTCTCCTAAGCTTGTCTTGTTTTCTTATATAGGCTGTTAACTCTGCTCGAAGCCATCATGAGAAGATTGTTGGAGAATACGAGGAGACTCTTGCTGCGATGAGGTCCATGGCTGCTGCTAAGGATAAGGCTCTTTCCAAAATGACCAAGGAGAAGAAACAAGCAGAGGATCACGCATCCATGCTCGCAGTTCAAATGCAAGATGAGGTCAATCGTGCTACCAATGAGGTGAAGATTTGGGCAGCCAAATCAATTTTGCAGGCAAGAATCAAGCTGGTAACTGAAGCCAATGATCCAACTTTCGACAAATCATCATGGGACGTAGTGCAGTGGAGGCAATCCTTGGCAGATTTGGGTGGTGGCGAGGACGAAGAGGAAGGTGAGATGGGTGATGCGAGCGGAGCAGGTGCAAGTGGAGTGAAGGATGCAAATGAGGTTGAAGAAGGAAAGGAAGCAGCAGCAAAGGGTGAAGCAGCCGCTTAAACAGGCGATGAAGGATATTGAAGACAAGGCCCGAGCCCATTTTTTTTTGCTTGGTTATGTTTTTATGGATAATGATTATGGTTTGTAACAGACAATAGTAATTAGGGTAAAGGATCCATGATCCTTAAGACAATTTCCGCGGGCAGCAAAGGTGGATGGATCCTCTGTTTGTGGGGATGAAGCCTTTGACGCCCCTGCTTTTATTTTCCTGCACTTTATGAACAATTAGTAGCACCTGCTTAACCCGGGTGGATGGTCCATCTTTCGAATGGTGAAATCCGGGTTAAGGGTTTTGGTTAAATCCTGGTGGCTTATGATTAATAATAATTGAAAACTTTCGACTATTCGCTTATTGCTTGCTATTTTGAAAGTTTGTTTGATATAGATTTAGTCTGGTTGAATGTTTTAAGAAATAATCTTGAGTCAAAAGTTTTATGATAGAATATCCTTTCAAAAATAATTTAGAGATTTTAAATCCTTAAGTAAAAGGGTTTACAAAGATCTCAGACAAATAAATGTAAATTAACAAATAGAGATCATACCATAAGATCTAATTAACCTTGGTTACCATAAGTAATGATCCTTCAACGATCCTTGTAGAAGTAAGTTTAAGGATTTTGAATCCATAAGTCTTGATTCTCGTAATCGAACTGAAGACATCTGTTGCACATAATTCATAAGATTAATTGGTGTTAGACCCATTAAGCTGGGGCAAGCCTATAAATAAACTGGCTACTAGCCCGTGCAACTGGGGACAAGCCCGTGATCGGGGGGCAAGCCCAAAAACTGGGGACAAGCCCGTGATCGGGGGGCAAGCCCAAAAACTGGGGACAAGCCCAAACTAGGGACAAGCCCAAAACTGGGGACAAGCCCAAGCTGGGGACTGGCCCAAGGATACGGATGTCAACTGGGGACTCTCCCAAACCGGGATTTAGCCCAAACGTGAGTGACATGAAAACGCCAAAACCTTAGATAACATGAAAATGTTAGAAACCTTTGTCTTGAGATAACGTGAAAACGTTATAAAAAGGTGGTATGGTACGTCTACCATAAATAGTAGAATGCTCCATATAGCCGAAGACAACGAAATTGTCAGCCACTAAACGTGTACTGGTCCCGCTGCCCCGGACTATACGTTGGATAGCGTGCACTCCAGGCGAGAGTGTAGAAACTCTAATTTATAAGAAAGGTGAAAACCTTTAAACCTTGGAGGATATGACCATCGGGGGTCATACCCAATCGCGGGCTAGGCCAAGAGAAATAGTAGAGTTACTTAAAACTTGGAAAAAATAAATTTTAAGGATGTATTGTCCTAGAATTAATAATAAGAATTTGAAAAGAATAAGTGATTAGATAGATATTACCAATTTTAGGATCCTTGATTCTCGATGGATGCTTGAATTTCTAAGAACATTGGATCCTGACTAGAAAAAGTACTTCTTGAGATGTATAGCATTTCATGCACTTGGTAACCTGTTGCCTTCCATAGTGAGCAAATGATATGCCCCCTTTCCAGCTTTTGACTCAATCAAATAGGGACTTTCCCATTTAGGTGCTAGCTTCCCATCTGCCGGGTTGGTTGTATTTTGGAAGGCTTTTCTTAAAACTAGATCTCCTTCTTGAAATCTTCTAATCCTTATGCTTTTGTTGTATGCCCCAGCTACCCTTTGTTGATATGCCGCCATTCTGATATTGGCTAGGTCTCTGAGTTCTTCAATAGTATCCAAGTCTTCGAGAAGGATTTCTTTATTGACCTCAGGATCACGGTTGCTCGTTCTGGCTGTAGGAACCACCATCTCTGTAGGGATTACTGCTTCTGATCCAAACACCAATGAGAAGGGTGTTTGGCCCGTTGCATTCTTGGGTGTTGTCCTGTCAGCCCAAAGAACATAAGGTAGCTCTTCGGCCCACTTTCCTTTCTTGGATCCTAGCTTCTTCTTCAAGTTGTTGATGATTATCTTGTTGCTAGAATCCGCTTGACCATTAGCTTGAGGATGCACTGGAGTAGAGGTAATCATCTTGATGCCCCAACTGTCACAAAGTTAGTGGTTCTTTTCCTGATAAACTGGGAACCATTGTCACAAATAATTTCTGAAGGAATGCCAAATCTAGTAATAATATTTCTTTTAATGAAGGAGATCACCACTTTTTCGAGGACTTGAACAAAAGCTTCTGCTTTTATCCACTTTGAAAAGTAATCAGTCATTGCGAGCATGAATACTTTTCCTCCTGGTGCCTCAGGTAGTTTACCCACAATATCCATACCCCACTTCATGAAAGGCCATGATAAGGATATAGGATACATAGGTTCTGCTAGTTGATGTAGGATGTTTGCGTGCCTTTGACAAGCATCACATTTCTTCGAGTATTCCATGGCATCTCTCTTCATTGTTGGCCAGAAGTATCATGTTCTTAGAATTCTAGAAAACAGAGCTTTACCACCAGTGTGATTACCACAATCACCTTCGTGAAAATCTTTGAGCATCTCTTGGATTTCAAGATCCTCGATGCACCTCAAGTATGGACCTGGAAGAGATTTGCTATACAACATATCATGTAATAAAATGTATTGTGATACCTTGAGTTTGAAAGATTTAGGATTCTCTGTGGCTGGAATCTCTCCAGTTTGAATGTATTTTTTGATTGGGAGGATCCAGGATCCTTGGTTGTTTGAGGATGATGGATCCCAAAGTACGATTTGTTTGTCAGTTGTTATCTCCCCAACTTCTTGTTCTTGTATTCCTGGCGAGAGTATATGAATGATTGATCTTCAAAGATGAGGCTAAATATGCAAAAGCATCTGCCCCAGCGTTTTCTTCCCTTGGTACCTGTATAAGACTAAACAATTCAAAGGATTTTGCTAATCACAACATCTAGATATTTGATTAGTTTTTCTCCCTTAACATTATATGAGCCATTAAAGTGGTTTGCTATCAACAATGAATCTATATATACTTGAAGATACCTGATCCTCATGCATTTAGCTAATTGCAAACCTGCGATCAGAGCTTCATACTCTGCCTCACTATTCGTTGCTTGGAACTCACAGGCTATAGACTAGGGTAATATGTCCCCCTATGGCAATTTCAGTAGGATACCTAATCCTGTTCGTCTTAGGTTGGAAGCTCCATCTGTAAAGAAGATCCAAGGATCCTTGGTTTCTTCTAGTTGTTGAACCTCCAAGTCGGCTTCTTTTTGCATGTCGCTACTGAAATCAGCCACAAAGTTTGCGAGTGCTTGTGACTTGATGGCTGTTTTGGGTTCATATTGAATATCATACGCACTCAGCTTCACAGCCTATTTCGCCATCCTTCCTGATAATTCTGGCTTTCTAAGGAAATTCTTAACATGATAGTTAGTTCTCAAAATAATAGTATGAGTTCAAAGTGATGTCTTAATTTAGTAGAAGCCATAATAAGTGCAAGAATTAATTTTTCTAAATGAGAATACCTTGCTTCTGCATCTAAAAGACTTTTACTTACATAGTAAACGGGAAGCTGTTCACCTTCGTGATCCTTCACAAGGACAACACTTACAGCATTTCCTGAAACACCTAGGTATAGATATAAGGATTCTCCATCCACAGGCTTCATCAGAGCTGGTGCTGAGGATAAGTAATCCTTTAAGGCTTTGAGTGCAGCCTCATGCTTCTCCGTCCATTCGAACTTCTTATTTTTCCTAAGATTGTTGTTGAGTCAAAGATTTGACCAAAATGAAGCATATGGATGATTGGAATCTTCTCAACCTCCTCAGAATTCTCTAAGTATGGATCCGGGCACACCTTAGACATCCGAGCAAGCTTTTACTTAGCCGGGTACGATATTTTGTCTATCGGGCAATGTTATCTTCAAGTAGTCTTCTTTAGTGGATATCCGAGCAGGGTTTGCAAATTAATTCATTACCGGGCAAGGTTCACTAGTTTATGTAAATCCGGGCAAGGTTCACTTTATCAAGCAAGTCTGTTCTTCAAAGCCAAGTACAGTTCACTCCCGAGTAAGCTTTTGGCTAACCAAGTCCATGAAGCCAAGTTATTGGAAGACCGGGCAAGGTATTCATTAATAATAGTGGTCCGAACAAGCTTGATGTGAATGAAATATCTCTAAGTAACATCGGGCAAGGTTCAACTCAAGCAAGGAATTGTACTCCTGAGTACACTTCGCTAAATAAGTTATTTTAAAGCAATGAGTTGAACTGGACCATCGAAGAACAAGGTTGCTCGTAAGGGTTTGTCGGGCAAAGTCTGGCAAGGTCAAGAAGACTGAAGTCTACCCGGTGAGTATTTTACTTGGTAAAATACTCTTCGAGTAAAGTCTACCCGGAAACTGATCCCGGGCACACTTCTATGTTACCAAGTCCTGAAGGATGGCAGAGTACATAGCGTACTCGGAAATGAAGATTGATGCAAAGCCTACCCGGAAGACTTGTTTTACACTTAGTATATATTTTTGAATATGTATTTTACGTTTGGGGTTTCTAGAAGGAATGACAGCTGTTAAGGATGGCAGGCCTATAAAAGGAATAATTTAGGGCACGCCTCCTACGAATCTGAGCCCTTTACACTTTTCAGATAAGAAAGAATATTTTATGAGTGTGACGGCTGACCTAGGATTCGTACGGATAAACTTTCCTTTCAAGAAACCCTAAATCGATTATCCTTTGTATGATTAATCTTATATGAATGGAAATCTTTTGGGTAAATCTTGAATGTGTTAGTTACCTTTTGAATACTGATTAAGCAACCGTATGTTTGTTATTGATTCCGCCTTTAACAAACGGACATCTTTATAAATATAGCAACCCGTCATTAACTCCCTTATCGATACATTGATTTGTGTGAGTTATGACATGATTAAGTAACATCCAGCTGAAATCGAGGGACCAGACAAGTGGTATCACATATGATTACTGCTATTTTAGAAAGATTGTTGCTGATTGAAGATTTGAAGAAGAATGACGTAAGCAGACCACTGTTACATTGATTTGTGATGTCAGCAGCTATGTTCTTCATTTTTCTTCCAGATCTACAATCTTTGGTGTTTTCTCTTCCTTGTTCTATTTAAAGTTTTAATCTTTATATTTAAATCTTGTTCTTATCGCATCAGACACCTCAGATCTGAACAATTGATTTTCAGATCTGATTATCTTTAAAACTCTATTTTTACAAAGAAATTACTTTTGATTTCACAAAAATGTCTGGTTACGAAGAACAAGAGGTGTCTACTAACAAGATTCCTAGATTGTATGGACAGGAAAACTTCAAAAAATGGAAGGTCTTGTTTGAAGCAGCCATTTGCTACAATGATGTTGATATGTGGAACTCCGTCAAGAATGGTCCACAACCTACTTTTGAGGAAGGTGCAAATCCGCAAGCAACTGCTGCTGTGAGAGAAAGGATGAGAAAAGTAGATGACAAGGCTTTAGCTATGTTAAAGCTAGGTCTGTCTTGGGAGATACTCACCAAGGTTGCTCATCATGCCACCGCAAAGGCAATGTATGATGCAATACTGGAAATGTTTGAGGGAAATGTTGAGCTCAAAAACATCAAGAAGCAAAGACTGAAACGACAACTAGAAAGATTTAAGTATAAAGATGGAGAAAGGTTGAAGTCTATTCTTGAGAGGTTCTTAGCAATTGTGAATGATCTCAGAACCACAGACTATGTCATGACTGACTTTGACCTCAATACCAAACTGCTCAACTCTATGCCAAAAGAATGGTATAATGCCTGCAAGTTCATCCTTACAAAGCACAACTTCAATGAGCTAAAAGTAGATGATGTAGTGTGCTCTCTTCAAGATGCTGAGATATAAATGATAGAGAATGAGATGATTAAAGAGGAAAGACCCTGCTTCAATGTTTCAAATGCATTGATTGCACCTATGGGTAATCTGACTACCAAGAATCAACAGCAGATTCCTATCATTGAAGAACCTGTTGAACATAATTCTGATACTCCAAAATCATTTGTTGGTGTTAGCACAAGCAATCATGGAAACCAGCAAAGATTCAATGTGCAGCTGGTTGATGACACTGATTCTGCCTCTATGGCAAGTGGGAATGTTCCTCACACTAGTGGTGGACATGGTCAAAGCAGTGATACACAGGCTTTGCTTTCAATGTTCACTGAGTCATATAATGCATTTGTTGCAAAGAATTTGATTCACACAAGTGTAGTGCAAGATGATCTTGAGCAGATAGATGCTGATGATTTGGAGGTCATGGACTTGAAGTGGCAAGCAGCTATGTTGGCTCTTCGAAGCAAGAGGCTTTACAACAGGACTGGTAGTCACTCCTATCTGGACCAAATGAAAGAATTGGTTTTGACAAGTCAAAGGCCATTTGCTATAATTGCCAACAGCCTGGTCATTTTGCAAGAGAATGTAACATGCCAAGAAATTTCCATGTAAACCAATTTCAGAACCAACCAAGAAATCAACACCCTCAGTATCAACAGCAACCTCAATATCAGCAGAGACCCAACACCAACAACTACAACAACAACTTCAACAACAATCCCAACAACAACTATAATCCCAACTTCAACAACTTCCAACCTCAAATGAATAATCATGATCAAGGAGTGTCTCAAAATCAAGGTCTTCAGAGAAACAACCACCAAAACCTTCAAAATGTTCCAAACAACACTGTTCCAGCCAACCAAAAACCAGATCAGAAATCAAGGAAATGTTGCTGTAACAACACAGCATGAAGGTAACTTTGATTGGAGCAATCATGAAGAAGATATTGCAGATGATATCAAGAGGGCAAATGTGGCATTCATGGCTATAATTGAAAAAGAAGCTGGATCATCATCTCAGGTACATTCTACTCCTACTATTGATTTAACTAAAGTTATCAATGAACTGGAAATGAAAGTAGGCAAGCTGGAAAGTGAGTGTTTTAAGAAACAAAGTATCATCAATGCATATGAGGTAAGTGAACTAGTGAGTGAAGAGAGAATGAAAAGTTTGGAAGATGACTGTGTAAACAGTTTCAAAGATCAGAAAAGATTCACAACTGGTATTGAGGGGTTGAAGAAAATGATTATAGAAGAGAAGGTGCTGAACACAAAACTGCATGCTAATAATGAATTCTTGAAGAACTTGGTCTCCACTAGAAATATTTGTGGAATTTTAAACCAAGTGAAGGAAGAAGACAAGTACAAAGCAGTACCTCCACCTTTCAACAACAACTTTATGCCAAAAGTTGATAAAGAGAAAAGAAATGCATATCTACAACAATTCAAAGATGTCTTTCAAGACAAAGAAGAACTTATAGATTTGTACAAGAATGTTGAGGTAAGTGAAGAAGGAGAGTTTGTTGTGAAGAAAGAGTTGAAAGAAGAAAAGTCAATTGGTGTTCAAGTCTCTGAAGATGACCTTGAGTCAATTGATTTAAATCAAGATGACTTGAGTGATTTGAGTGATCATATTACTGAAGAGGAAATTAAAGCTGCTGAAAGAGGAAGAAGATTCAAAAATCCAGAATCCATTGACAAACTTCCAAAGTATCAACCTGTCACACCAAGAATGAAGAAACAGAATGAAAGAACAAAGAGAGAACATGTTTCTTTTGACATTTGTGAAAGAAAGAAGGTAAATTACAATGCTGTAAGGCCTCCAAGCCAAGAAGCATTGGAAAGGATAAAGCAGATTAACAAGAAAAAGGTGAAAGAAGATGTGAATGTTGAAAACTTTATACCTGTTTATCCTATTTTCTCTAATCATGAAGTTCTTGATATTGGAGAAGTGGAAACTATGGAAGAATATGAGAAGAGACAATCAAGATATAGAGAAATTCAAGATGAAGAACCACTGAATATGCAAAAAATTTTGTTTATAAAGAGCAAGACTGAAAGACAAGACATCAAGATTGAGGAATTTGTCCCTTTCTCAATCAACTTTGATAGTCTAAAGAACAAGAAGATCATTGGAGTCAAAGAACCAAGGCCAAGTGAAAAATTCAAGAAACCTAAAGAACATGAAATATTCAAAGGCAAGGTATGGTGCAAAAAGTGTGATGAATATGGTCATCACACAGACTCATGTAATGAGAGATTGAAATTTCAACCTTTTCATGTCCCAGATGGAACAAAATATGGTCAAAACTTTGTTCTGTACAAAAAGAAGTATGATGCATATATGGGAAAAGGAAAGGTATGTGAAAATGAAACCATGAACAAAGAAGAAAAGAAATCAGCAAATGAGACAAGGATTGAGAAGAAAGCTGATGTTAAAACAAAGAAGCAAGTGACAAAATCAGCAAGAAGAAGTATGCTTCCAAAGAAGCATGAAAATGTGACCAAAAGGAACTATTAGCCTGTGAGAATCAAACAAGATACTCAATCAGTCAAGTCTGATGAATCTCAAGAATCACCTAGAAATGAAAAGATGAGAAACAAAGGTGTATTTTCAAGAAAGAAATCAACAGAACTGATAGGTGATGAGAAGTTCTTATTGAAACATGGATATGAACCTCAAGGTTTCCTTTGGAAACCTAAGAAAGAAACTAAGGTTGAGGAAATTGCTGATGTAAGAGACTACTCTGAAAAGAAAGACTATGTGATAAGGGAGTATGCCACTGACTCACCTGAGTACCAGAACTCAACCTCATTTGTTAAAACCCCAAGAGAGTGTGGTTATGAAACAGACAATTCAAACAACTTAGAAGTCACTCATGAAGATCCTGAACCAACAACACTCACTTCCCAAGCTGTGTCTGAAACTGAATCTGATGAGCTGCAAGTTGATAAGGCTTGCACTTCATCACTCAACTAATCAAACTTTTTCTTATGTGCAGGAACAGTCCACTCCTCTGAATGACATATGGTACATGGATAGTGGTTTTTCTAGGCACATGACTTGTGACAAGAGATCTCTTGTCAATTATAAAGAAAAGTTTGAAGGTCCTGTAGCTTTTGGGAGTGATGAAAATGGTGGAAAAATTGTTGGAAAGGGAATCTTAACAAATGGAAAAGTTTCATTTGATAATGTGTTTCATGTTGAAGGTCTTCAGTACAATCTACTGAGTATATCACAAATGTGTGATAAGGGTTACAAGGTCAGCTTTGATGATTCCCACTGTTTTATCTTAAAGCATGAGTTTGTGATCCCACCTGAAATGATTATGATGATGGCACCAAGAAATGGTAACCTGTATGAATTGAATATGAAAGAAGCCGTTTCAAGGGGAGGTGCTTGTTTTGTTTCCAAAGCCACTGAAAATGAATCAAAATTGTGGCATAGGAAACTGTGTCATGTGAACCTGAAAAACATGAACAGACTTGTGAAAGGTGAGCATGTCATTGGCTTACCCAAAAGAGAATTCAAATTGGAAGATCACTGTAGTTCATGCTAAAAGGGAAAACAACACAAATCTACTCATAAGCCAAAGCTCATCAACTCAATTGATCAAGTACTTGAATTACTTCACATGGATCTTTTTGGTCCTGTGAGTGTGCCAAGTATAGGGAAGAAAAGATATTGTCTTGTGATCATTGATGACTATTCTAGATATACTTGGGTTTATTTCCTAAGTACCAAGGATGAGACTGCAGAGTTGATTAAAGGTTGTGTAACAATGATTGAGAACAAGTTGAATACGAAAGTTAAAATGATGAGAAGTGACAATGGGACTGAGTTCAAAAATGGAGTTATGCAAGAATTTTGTGCAGAGAAAGGAATACAACAACAATTCTCAGCTCCTAGAACTCCTGAACAAAATGGTGTTGCAGAAAGAAGAAATAGAACCATGATTGAAGCTGCAAGAACCATGTTAGCAGATGCTAACTTACCTGTCACTTTTTGGGCTGAAGCCATTAATACAGCCTGCTATGTTCAGAACAGGGTACTTGTCAACAAAAGGCATAACAAAACTCCATATGAAATTTTTCACAACAGAAAGCCTTATATCAAGTTTTCAAGCCCTTTGGATGCAAATGTTTTCTTTTGAACACAAGGGACTATTTGAACAAGTTTCAAACAAAATCCCTGGATTGTTTCTTTGTTGGATATTCTACACACTCAAAAGCTTACAGAGTTTATGTGAAAGACCACTTGAGTGTTATAGAATTATCTAACATCATCTTTAATGAGAATCAATTCAATACAGTTGATGGTGCAGCATGGCTGTTTGATCATGAAAAGTTGATAAGGTCCTTCAAGATTTATCCCGAAGACTTTGATGAATCATTCTACAAGTCCAGTGAAATTGATGAGAATAAGAAGAAATCATTGGACTTAGAAGAATTATGGAAGAAGGTTGCTAGAAAAGAAAAGGAGTATACTTTTGTGAAGAATTCCTCATGTGTCATTGGTGAACAAGATCATACTAAGAACAATCAAGACAATCAAGATGTACAGAATGATCAAGTTCAGAATGAGGGTGATATAAGCAACCAAGAAAGTGGAGAAGAAGCTGCATCCACTACAAGATTTCAAGATCTATTTCAAAGATTGAATTTAGAAAAAAATGGTGCATCTACTTCAGGACAACATAATGATGAAGCACCAGAATTTCATGATGCAGAAACTGATTTGATCATTGAAGAACCAGAGCTCAATGAAACAAATCTTGACATAAATTTGTCTAAAAATATGATTATACAAACTCCTTATGGGAAAAAGAATCATCCTTCTGAAAACATCATTGGAGATTTGCATGCAAGAGTTACAAGAAGTCATTCTGAAATTGCAAACATCTGTCTTTACTCCTGCTTTCTATCCCAAATAGAGCCAAAGAATATTGCTCAAGCACTAAAAGACAATAGTTGGGTGGAAGCAATGCAAGAGGAACTGACACAGTTCAGAGATCTACATATGTGGGATCTTGTTGATAGGCCAATAGACAGATATGCAATAGGAACCAAATGGGCTTTTAGAAACAAAAGGAATGAAAGGGGTTTGGTGATTAAGAATAAAGCTAGACTTGTAGCACTAGGATGTCTTCAAGAAGAAGGAATAGACCTTGAGGAAGTCTTTGCACCTGTTGCAATACTTGAAGCTATCAGGATCTTTCTTGCATATGCAGCCTCAAAGAACATTAAGGTGTTCCAGCTAGATGTTAAGTCTGCGTTCCTAAATGGAAAGATTGATGAAGAGGTGTATGTAGCTCAACCTCCAAGTTTTGAGGATCCAATGTATCCAAATAGGGTGTATAAGCTAAACAAAGCCCTCTATGGATTGCATCAGGCTCCTAGAGCATGGTATGATGAGCTGTCAAATCATCTTCTTGAAAATGGTTTTCAAAGAGGAGCCATTGACAAGACACTCTTATACAAAAGAAAGGGATCAGACTTACTGCTGTTACAAGTGTATGTGGATGACATCATCTTTGGATCTACAAATGAACAAATGTGCTTGGAGTTTGAAGGGGTAATGAAGTCCAAATACAGCTTGAGATCTATGGGAGAGATGAACTTCTTTCTTGGATTGCAAGTTCTACAGAAAGCTGAAGGGATCTTCATTCACCAAAATAAATATGTGCATGTTGGTACATAGATGTCAGTAGTTCATATGTATAAAGTCTGTAATTGAGTCTGTAATATTGTTTATGTAATTGTTTGTGTAACAGCGAAGTTGTTGACAAGTTCGCTTAGGCGAACTTGTTAACCAAGCGAAGTTGTTGACAAGTTCGCCTAGGCGAACTTGTTCAACGAGCGAAGTTATAGACAACTTCGCCTGAGGCGAAGTTGTCATGTATTTAAGTAACCTACGGGTTACTGTTTAGTGTTCTGGTTTTTGGAGAGTTTGTTTTAGAGTTCGATATAGCTGTGATCATTTCACGTGTCAAGTGTCTGTAATAGACGTGGTTCGAGTTATAATATAACGTGGTTTCGTTTGTATCGTGTGTTCGTGTTTTACGTATTCTACGCTCGTATCTACCCACGCAGGGATTCCGCACCTGCGTAGATAGCGATATCCCGTGTACGATCCGTCCAGGAACCTACAATTGGTATCAGAGCCATCGGCTCGATTGTGAGGTTCGGGATTTCACGCGGGTGTAGAAAACGTCTCGTTTGACCTATTCGCGGGACACGTTTTCGTTGGGATTGTGTTATACTCACCTTATACAGTCATATTCAAGCCGTTACACCGACCGGAAACTGCTAAATCGTCGAAAACAGATCTGGATATTTTCAGTGTTCTTCGGGCGAAGTTACTGTTCTTCAGGCGAAGTTGCCGTCACTGGAAGTAGGGTTTCGGCGAAGATATAAGGCTAAGCGAAGTTATCCACAACTTCGCCTACCTCATAAGTTCTCCTAAGCGAAGTTAATCTCAACTTCGCTTGCATTCTAAGTTCGCTTACCTTAAGCGAAGTTATTCTCAACTTCGCCAAGTCACGCGAATTTAAGAATTTTCCAGCGAAGTTAACACTTAAGCGAAGTTAGCCTTAACTTCGCCTATAGTACTGTTTGGAAGATTTTTTTGAATTTTCGGGTTTTCTTGTTTTCGCGAAGATGTCGCCAATTAACATCTCTGAATTAGTCAAAATGGAAGTAGAAGCGGGGTCGGCTACTAAGGCCCCAAGGTTGATGAAAGGAACAGACTTCGTAGCGTGGAAAGATAGATTCATTCAGTATATTAAATACCAGGATGCAAAGATGTGGGTGTGCATCCAGGATGGATATATCCCACCGACAATGGAGTACGAAGGTCGTGATGTGGTTAAGAAGTACAACAAGATGGAGGAAGAAGAGAAGAAAATGTATGAGGCCGAGAGCAAGGCCCATGCTGCAATTACTATGGCTCTTCCTCAAGAGGTTCTCCATACATTCCGGAAGTACACTTCTGCACGAGAGCTTTGGGATGCTCTTGAGAATAGATTTGAAGGGAACGTGGGTATTCGTGCCTCGAAGATTAAGCTGTTAAAGACCCAGTTCTCTGTCTTTAAGTATTTGAAGAACGAATCGCTCGATGATATTATCACCCGATATTATCATCTAATGACAGAGCTGAACAACTATTCTATTGCTTACAGAGAGGAGGAAATAGTTGAGAAGCTTCTCGATGCTCTCCCACCGAAGTGGGAAATGTACACTGTTCTAATGAGGGAAGACAAAGACTTTCACAATTATGACTTGGAGACAGCAGTAAACAAGCTCAGAACCTTTGAGCTTAATATGGTTCGAAAAGAGACACCAACGGATCAGGTTCAAGACCCTGGTATGTATGGTGCCAAAGTTAACTCAGGCTCAAGTTCGAAGCCTGACTCTGCTGCTTACTACTCCAAAGGAGAGTCAGGTTCTGACTATTCTCATGAAGGAAATGTGTCTGTAAACATGAACGGTGATGTTTGCTTCGTTGCTGGAGGATCAAGTGCTTCGAAACCTCAAGCATCCACAAGTAGTTTCTCTCCCAGTGCTTTAAGCAATAACTATTCCAAGATGCCAATGAGTGTCAAATCTGCTGAAGAGCAGTTTGCAGTCTATGCATCTTTTATTGCTTCTTACGAGAACTACATACAAGGGAAGATTGTGGACCCTGCTGTTTTGGAAGAAGACTATGACCAGATCGATCCTGATGATCTGGAGGAGATGGATCTGCAGTGGCAGATGGCGATGATAGTCAGAAGAGTGAAGCGTTTCATGAAGAAGACTGGCAGAAAGTTCGTAGGTGGAAAGCCAGGATTTGACAAGTCAAGGGTGAGGTGTTACAATTGCCAACAGAATGGACACTTTGCAAAAGAGTGCACTAATGCACGGGTAGAACGTAGTCAGGGGAGGACTACACAGCAATGTGGAAATAACAATGGGAATAGAGCCATGATGTATGATGCTGGTGAATACAACTGGAATATGTTCTCTGGAGAACTCTTTGAGCAAGCTCAAATGGCGAAGGTTGCAGCTGAAGAATGTGTGAAAGCTGCTGAAAATGAAAAAGCCTTCATGGCTGATGATCAGAACAACGAGGTATGTACTAAACCTATCTGTACTAAGTGTGAGAACTTGTCTGAACAGCTTGCAACAATTACTGATCAGTATGTTAAATTGGATGCCGAATTTAAAACCTTGAAAGAAGATCATCACTTCACAAAAACAAGAGAAAATAATTATAAAATAAAAATTAAAGCTTGTGAAAAGGACGTTAAAAGTTTAAAAACAAAATTAGCTGAAAAAATTGATGTGATCGATCTAAGCTACGAGGTTTTAGAAGAGAAAACCAAGTTAATTGCTGAGAAAGAAAAGCAGATTGCTGATCACCAGGTAAAAGTGGTGGAACTAAATAGGAAACTGGAGCAATTCCGGAATTCGTCTGCTATTCTTGATCACCTCGTCAGTGATCAAGGTTCCTCACCTAAGAGGGGAGGAATTGGTTACCATGAGGTTCCACCACCATATAACCATAATTATACTTTCAATCCTAGTGTTCATGAATCTGTTAATTTTGTAGCTGATCAGACAGGTACTGCTAAGGAAACTGGTAAAGTACCGGAAGTTAGTAAAGGCGAAACAAGTTCGCCTGTCTCAAAAATTAAAATTTCAAGTCCAGTCTCATCTGATTCGGATAAGTCATCCGAGTCGGGTATGACAAAAGAGAAGGAAGTATTACCCACTAGTGGAGAAAAGGTTAAATCAACTCAAAAGAGTACTCCACTCAACCCATATGTCCCACCTTATGTGAGACGTACGGGTGGTAATACTGCCTCCACATCTAAAACATCTGCTGAAAAGAAAGCTGAATATAGATGTTGTTTTAGATGTAATCAAACAGGGCACCTTGTTGCTGATTGCCCTCTGAAGCAGCGTTTCAGAGAGGTGAGGCCGTCGAAAACTGAGACTAAGGTTTCTGGAAATCGTCTAAATGTTAAAAATGAAAACCATTCAAATTTGAAATATAATACAGGTTTTCAAAGAAACACATCTCGTTTTTATACCACTAATAACCAAACCAAATGCTATAATTCTTTTGATTCTATTAATGATCGTCGGTTTGGTTGGCCTCACTATCAGTCTCCAAGGAGGTATCCTGTTAGGACTCGTGAAAATTTTCCTAATGCTAACTATGGTCAGTCAAGGTGTGTGAGTTCTGTTAGGAAGGTTAATCGACCCAAGACTAAGAGGTCTTGGGTCCCCAAATTTTAATAATCTCTTTTATTTGTGCAGGAACAGTTGAACAGGGCATCCAATAATCTTTGGGTTGTGGACAGCGGCTGTTCCCGGCACATGACTGGTAACAAGGATTTGTTACAAGATTTAAAACCTGTTCAAGGAGCAAGTGTCAGTTTCTCGGTGGAAGATTAGTTTCATGGCAGTGCAAGAAACAGACGTCAGTCGCAATCTCAACGTGCGAAGCTGAATATATGGCAGCATCCAACTGCTGTTCTCAGGTTTTGTGGATTTAGCAACAATTGCGCGACTATGGTCTGAATTTCTTACTCACTCCTATTTTAATTGATAACACTGCTGCCATCTCAGTAATTAACAATCCCGTGAAACATAGTAAAACTAAACATATTGACATTCGTCATCATTTCATACGGGATTGTGCTGAGAAGAAACTGATTAAGGTCGAAAAGGTCGATACGCTAGAAAATTTCGCTGATTTATTTACAAAAGCGTTTGATAAATCCAGATTTCAAAACCTAATTGAGCTGAACGGGATGATCAATCCCGAGTAACCATGTTTTTATTGTGTTAAAAAAAAAAAAAAAAAAAAAAACGTCACTATTGCTTAAAATTAGTCGGTTACCTCAGTTTGATGGACATATCCTCGGATATGTTTTGGTCCTCGTTTCTACTTGTAGAGAATGAGGGTCGCCATTAACCAGACGACTGAAAGTGACCGGGGTGGTTATGATGTGTTTTCTTTCTGTCGCTGAAAATTAGTCGGTCATACTTAGTTAGAAGGACACATACTTGTATGTGGTCGGTCCAGTTGATCCATTGGATCTTCAGGATTGCCGTTTACCTGAAGGCTTTGACGTGATCGGTGCGATTGAATTCAAAAGTTTTTTAAAGGGAAATGAAATTACTTTTCAAGTCTACTACTTCGTATGAAGTACCTTTGCTATGTTAAACGGAAAATTGATCCAACCTTGGAAAATGATATATGTACTAACTTTGTGTGCTTAACTAGTGAAGTTATTAGGCTTAAAAGGCTTTAGGACAATCATTGTATGTCATGGTAACTTTTTATGGTGCGTAAAAGTAGATGTGATACAAACTAATTTTACTTGATTTTACGTGGAAACTCCTTAAGAGTTTTGCGTGTCTTCATATATATCTTTTCGAATGATAGGCAGAAAAGCGATTACCCAGTCATACACGAGCCCATGTGTGTTCTGATTCCCGTGAAGAAAGCGTTTCAAGACACCGCAGTGATCCAGATTCGGGACTTGCAGTTAATTTCTACTTTGAAGTCTATGTTGTTAAAAAATATATATATATATATATATATATTTGGAGTTATTGTAACATATTAGTGATCATAAAATCATGACTTCTCTATCTTAGAGCAAGAAGAAGAACGGGAACCAGAAGGAGAGTACATACAAGTTAATCAGACACTATGGGTCGAAGTCAATTCGGGGTGACTTGGGGAAAGCCAAATACGTTTTGAGGATAGATAGGAGGCATCAATATTTCTGAGTTGTTGCCCACTTAAATTTTAAGGATTACTTGAACCTAACTCGTATCACAGAAACGATGAAAACCATCTTAAGTATATTACCTGCTTACAACCTGTCTCTATATGTCATAATACAGCTAAACACGGATCTATGTAACAGTCACGTAGTTAGTATGATTCCTGTTAGGATCTTTTCTGAAACGTGGTGTCCCTGACTAGACTGAAATTTGATCCCTTATTCGTTAAAATTTTTATAAGTTTTTCCTATTTTTGTAGTTGTATTATTTTATAACTGGTTACTTAGACATGATCATTTTTGTTTAACTCTTTTTGGAAGTTTCAAATGTTAATTGCAAAATGTTCAAACTTAAAGGTTTGATTTTGAAATTATAGGCGAAGTTGTTGAATCAGGCGAACTTGTGCTTAACTTCGCCTAGGCGAAGTTATCCGTAACTTCGCCTGAACTACACTGACCCTATATAAGGATTTTTAAACAGTGAAATTCATTATTTTCACATAATCCAGCGAACTTAAGCTCAGCTTTTCCGGCGAACTTATCATCTTTTTCCGATTTCGATCTTCGTTTCCAGTTTCTATTATCAGTTGAGGGTACGTGTTGTCGATATACCTCGCAAACATGTTCTTTCATGGTCGTTTTTACCCGGTTCGAGACCTCGGGTCGTCGGACCTACAAAATCGAAACTTTCAAAACTTGTGTTAACGTGTGCATGGACATCCTTCTCATCTAAACATCCTTAATATCATGTGTTTTGTTGTCCTTGATCGTCGAACTTAGCCGAAATCACCGGATTTCCGGTGGTTGGAATCCTAACAGTCGCCGATTCAGATGTAGGCGAAGTTAGGGTTTAAGCGAAGTTATCCGCAACTTCGCCTGGGGCTTAATTTCGCTTGAGGCGAAGTTATCCTCAACTTCGCCTGAAGCTTAATTTCGCCTAACACTTATCTTCGCCTGAGGCGATGTTGTGATAAGGCGAAGTTAACATCAACTTCGCCTAGTCCATTTTACTTAAATTAATTAGACGAACTTACAGATGCAGCGAAGTTGTTCCCAACTTCGCCTCACCTTTAACTTCGCCTATACATGTTTGATCACAACTTCGCTCATGGTATAAAGCGAACTTGTGAGTTGCTTAACGGTTATCTAACTTGGTTCGTTTAGTGCAGATATGGCTGCTGTTGGAGGAGCTGGTGGTGATGACGGTGACGATCAGAGGCAATTCTTTCCAGCTCATAACCAGTTTATAACACTTGACCCAGATGCAAAGGGCGTGGAGGATTATAGGGAGATAATTACTTTTCTCCTGCGCTCAAGGATTTATCATGCAATAACAACTACCCTGCCCATTTCGCTACCGAACATTGAAGACTTTTGGCAGACGGTAGAGTATGATTGCCGGGTTGAGCCCCCGGTTATGCGAGCCACCGTTAACGGTCAAGTCGTTCAGTTTTCTTCTGAACATATACGGGTGGCGTTGCAGTTTGGTGAAGAAACGAGGGATGACCCAACGGAGTTTGTTGCGCCATTCCGTGATGGGGCGTTCCTCAGGATGGGATATTCGGGTCTCTTAGGAGACACTCAACGGAGGAAGGGGTTCCTCTTAGATCAGTGGCGCTTCCTTTTGCACGTCATGATCGTATGTATGTCAGGACGGAAGGCAGGCACTGATGGAATGGGTGCGACAATGCAGTCTGCTATGACTGCATTGACTTATAATAAAAGGTATTCGTTCAGCCAAATGATCTTTTACGAGATCGACAGGCAACGAAGGGTTGTGGCGCGTGAGCGGTTTACTATGTATCCTCGATTTTTACAGATGATTTTCAATCATGTGGCTCCGACGCTGCCTCAACGACGCCCTATACGATACGTTGAAAGTGTGACAAAACGTATCTTTGCACAGTGTCGCACGTCTAGCGCACGAAGCAAGCCTGAGCTGCGTCCCAGGCATACTCCGCTCTTTGGGTATCTTATAAACCCGGAGTATGTGCCTGCGGCAGGGGACGAGTTCAGAGACCCAAGACCACAACAGGCGGCAGCACCCCAGGCTGTATCAGCTGCGCCTGCTGTATCTACTGATGTATCTGCTGCTGTGCCAGCTTCCGAGATTGATCTTGATGCCATGTTCGGCGGGCAAGGGTTGTTTGATATGGACCGATTTGATCCACATGAGAATATACCAGTCTTGGGTCCACAAGCTGATTTTGATGATGTGATGGAAGAGGCCAGACGGATGATGGTAAGGCATGAGAGAACGGTGAGTAAGCAGAAGAGAATTGTTGACGAAGAGGATGAGGAAGATGATGAAGAAGAAGCTGTGCAGCTGGTGAGAAAGCGCTCACGAAGGGAAACGACAGGTATGGGTGTAGGAGCCGGAGAGACTTCAAGGTTTGCACGTTTTGCTCCACCTGCCTTGTCTGGTATGTCCCTTGTTCCTACCTCTGTGCAGGTATCAAGTACAAGCGCTACGGTTGTTCCCGTAGTGGCTACATCGTCGGCTGACACTCCATCGGTCACGGCCGTCCAGACGTCGGCTCCAGCAATTGTGTCTCTACCACCTCCAACGTTTACTCCATCGGTGGTAGTAGCACGATTTGTTGAGTCTACGGTCAACACTACTGCAGGAGTATCGGGTACGGTCCCACCTGCGGACACGCCCTCTTCTGACTCGGAACGGATAGCTTCACTAGAGCGGATTGTAGCTGAGCAGTCAAAGACTATACAAAGCCTAGTGGAAGCAAATCAACTGCAGGCATCCCTCCTGGCTGAGCACGGGAAAATCATAGATGCCTTGAAAGCGTTCTTGGCATCTCAGGGGGAGATGAGCTGTAGAGGTGATGAGTTGAGGACCAAGCGTCGAGAAGACCGAGACGATGATCCCAATGCACCGGAAGGTGCAGGTGGTGAGCTGCCAAGAACCTCTCAAGCTCTTGGGGCTTCCACAGCTGAGGGGGAGTCTACCGAAGCGGCTGGTGGTGATGATGTAGTGATGGTGGAGGATGACGTGATCGATGCGCTAAAGGAACTTGATGATGACATGTTCAGCGACGATGTGTTATTTGATGAAGATGTTCTGCCAATCAGTGAGATTGAAAAGATTGGTGCAGAAATTATGATTGAGAATGTGATAGAGGAATGAGAGATTGTTGAACAAAATGTCGAGCACGAGATCCCTGAGGTTGAGAAAGCCGATGTGAGGGCTGAGATGGATGAGACTACTGAGTGGGAGGAGCAGCCTAGGTGGAAGGAAGGCTGTGCTCATTGGTTTATCAAGACCAAGAAGCCTGCTGTTCCAGCCATGTTCAAGAAGAGCTATAACATTAAAGGCTATGCTGAGGCGAAGAAGGGAATCATCTGTTGGATTTATGATGAACAGATCAAGTTATTTGTGGTAAAACGTTATGATGGCATTCAATACTTCAAGAGAATGTTGAGATCTTTCAACACGTTGCCGGAATGCGAGGTGAAAGATTTGGGCAGTTTGGGCCTGATAAACAGAAGTGACAACAATATGGCAAGAATGATTGAGAAGATTGTGTGGAAAGAAGGCGTAAAAGAAAAGAAGTTTGAACTATTAAAGCCACAGAAGGGAAAGCTCGTGGAGGATACAGAGAGGGGATTGAGAGCAGATGGCAAGCCATGGATGGTGATGAAGTACAAGCCGATCCGATGCATCAAGGAGGTTCCAATGAAGAATATGCCTCAAGATGTGTTGAAGAATCTAAAATGGTGGTACGTTGATTGCCAGACTGCTGAAGCCGTGATGGAAGACGAAGATGAACAAGAAGTGCTGAGGGTGTATGACCCGATGCATCTTGTTAACTTATCGAAAGCTGATTTGCAAGCGTTGAACGAAAAGAAGATATTCTATATTCCTGCTTGGAAGGATGAAGCAAGGAAATATCAGCGAGTAGTCACGGTGTGTGTTAGAGAAGAGGCGCACGCATGAAGATACAGGATTACAAGACAAGAGCTGAAAGATCAAGATATGAAGCTACTGCCAAGGGGGAGTCTGTTGGTACATAGATGTCAGTAGTTCATATGTATAAAGTCTGTAATCGAGTCTGTAATATTGTTTATGTAATTGTTTGTGTAACAGCGAAGTTCTTGACAAGTTCGCTTAGGCGAACTTGTTAACCAAGCGAAGTTGTTGACAAGTTCGCCTAGGCGAACTTGTTCAACGAGCGAAGTTATAGACAACTTCGCCTGAGGCGAAGTTGTCGTGTATTTAAGTAACCTACGGGTTACTGTTTAGTGTTCTGGTTTTTGGAGAGTTTGTTTTAGAGTTCGATATAGCTGTGATCATTTCACGTGTCAAGTGTCTGTAATAGACGTGGTTCGAGTTATAATATAACGTGGTTTCGTTTGTATCGTGTGTTCGTGTTTTACGTATTCTACGCTCGTATCTACCCACGCAGGGATTCCGCACCTGCGTAGATAGCGATATCCCGTGTACGATCCGTCCAGGAACCTACAGTGCAGGACATCTTGAACAAGTTCAACTGTCATGAGTACAAGACTGCTTCAACTCCAATGGACACCAAAGAGAAGATGATTGCAGATGAAAAGGGGGAGCCAGTGGATGAACATGAATATAGAGCCAAAATTGGAGCTCTGATGTATCTGACTGCAACAAGACCATATATCATGTTTGCTATGTGTGTGTGTGCAAGATTCCAATCAAGTCCAAAAGTCTCCCACATGAATGCTGTTAAAAGAATATTTAGATATTTGAAGGGAAGACCAGACTTAGGGATTTGGTATCCAAAGAACCAATCTTTTGATCTGATTGCATATATAGACAGTGATTATGATGGCTGTAACATGAGCAGAAAGTCAACCTCAGGTAGATGTCAATTTTTGGGTGAAAGGCTAGTGTCATGGCAATGCAAAAAGCAGACTACTGTTTCAATCTCCATTGCAGAAGCTGAATATGTTGCTGCATCTGCCTGCTGTGCACAAGTTCTATGGATTCAAAATCAGATGCTGGACTATGGTTTGAATTTCTTGAACACCCCTATTTTTATTGACAATACTGCTGCATATTTTACTGTTAAGAATCCAGTTCAACATTCTAAAACTAAGCACATTGAAATCAGACATCACTTCATAAGAGATTGAAGTGAAAAAGGTTTGATTGAAATGCAAAGAGTTGATACAAGTGACAATTTGGCTGACCTATTCACCAAATCACTTGATAGAACCAGGTTCAACTTTCTTCTGAAAGCCATGGGGATGATCAACTCTGATGAAACCTGATTAAGGATGTGTGCCTAGTTGTGTGTCTCTCTATGCTAACTGATTATTTTTGTTAGAGATTACACATATTGAATGTTTAGTGAATATGCTTGATTAAGTTGCTTGAGTATGCTACTGAATATGTTAACTGACATGTGCTTTAATTGATTTGTGTGCAAAGTAAAACATGATTGATTTGATTAATGTATTTTCTTACTTATCAGTTGTTGTGTTTGTGATGTTTAGATGAGTAGTCATGTTATGAGTTACCTGATTAAATGCTTATCTGACATCACTGCTTGACTGCTTAAATATGTGCTATATCTGATCTTCTGATTTATTAAGATAGGATAGACATTGACTTATTAGTACTGTCTTCTTGTCTTGATGATGTTATGTTTGATTAAGATTTGATTATGTGCTGCAACTGTTTATGTCAAAATGTGCTTTATGTCAAAATTATGTGATAAAATGAATTTTCTAATGAATTTTGCATAAATACTCTATTTTGAATCAAAACATGAGCATGTTGTTTAATGGTGTAGAGATATGATAAGATTATTCAGTTTAAGCTTTGAAGAAGCTTAAAAAAAGGATTTTTAAAGAAAAGTCTCAAGTAGTTGTTTTTGCTGAAAATTATAGTTGGAAGGACATGCACTTGTGTATGTTTGGTCCTTAAATCTCTACAGATTCAAAGGATAGCCATTGACCTGAAAACTGAATGCATTTGGGGCAATAATGACCTTTTTCTTATTCCTTCACTTAAAACTATGTCAATAGCTCTGACTTTGAAAGGACATATATTCACATGTATGTTTGGTCCTGATGACTACTTGTGGTCAAACACGATAGCCATTTACCTGACAATGAAGAGATATTGGGGTGATTGAATACTAAACTGAAATTATATGGGAAATGATAGTACATTGACTACTTAGCCAATCATATGGATTTAATAGGCCAAAAGGACCTTAAATATAGTCATTAACATGTATGGTTGCTTTCTCATGATGATGTAAAATCTAAGGTGATATAAACATAATGAATATGCTGATCTTTATGTGGAGATACATAGTTGTCTTTGCACGTCTCAAGATAAATCTCTCCAAATGATAGGCAGGAAAGTGATTACCTAGTCATACACAAGCCTGTTGTTATTTGGTCAACCAAAAATGAAACATCTTTAAATATGACAAAGAACATGAGTTAAGAAAATTTGAGAAAATATCAAAAACCAAGGGGAAGAATGAATAAATCAACCAAAAGTTGATAAGTGTTTTAAATATTTTATCAAACAAGAGGGTTACAATTAAGAACTACAAAGATGTTGACAAAATCAGTCTCATCTAGAATGAAAGGCATGTTATTAACAGTAAGTCCAACGTTCAACCTCTATATATGTTTGAATCTCAAAAATACAAAAATACAATAAGTTCTGTCATACAAAAACAAGTTTTTGACCAAATACAGGAGGTTGGAGTCAAATTGGGGTGATCTGGGGAAAGCCAAATAAGCTTTGAGAAGAGATATGAGACATCATAGCACAGTTTTGACCATTAATGCATTATGTGTAACGATTCCGACGAAACCAGGGATACCCTAACCGGTAGACAGTAGTTAAGTTATATTTAATGTCGGGTACATGAATTACCGTAATAATT
The DNA here is from genome assembly GCF_021521415.1 of Bidens hawaiensis. NCBI lineage: Eukaryota > Viridiplantae > Streptophyta > Magnoliopsida > Asterales > Asteraceae > Bidens > Bidens hawaiensis. The sequence continues at coordinate 97,418 of NW_027493458.1, read as the reverse complement.
ATACGAGAATACATGGTTCACTGTATTGATTGTACGTGAATATATAATTCATCGTAGTGAATATGCGACTAATCGATCGATAGTTATTGAAACCCGAACGAATCGAGGGTTCAATTATAGACGATATATATGATATTTAGTGATGTTTACAAAGTATTAAAGCTTCGGGATAAGTGAATTAAAGCACAGAAAAAGAATTTTCGATTTAATGTACGTCGGTACGTTAAACGAAACCTTTAATACCAAACTGAGCAAGAGACGATCGATCAAGCCGAAAAAGATGCGCAATTATTAATAATATGATGTTTTAAGTTAATAAATGTCATGGTTTAAGTTTTTAAAGTTTTTAAATCGGTTTTATATAAATTTCATTTTTAAGCCGAAAACGACCGTTTTAGCCTCGTTTTAAGCCGAATTAAACATTTAACCGAAAAACGAAATGAACCAGATTATCCAAAACATTATCCGGATTGCGAATATCCAAACATGTGGCTAAGAATGGAGAGGTGGGCCCCACCCCACCCCCCTTATCAATTCCGATCGGATTGGGGATGTTATCCCCTAGCCCTTATTTCTTTATTTTACACAAAAACTCCAACAATCTTCAACTCTCTCCAAATCATGAACTAAAAACCCGAGATTGTAGCAAGAAAAACAAGGTAAAGGTTGAGTTATTTACGTTTCCATCTTCGTTTCTTGAGTTTATTTGCAAGAAAATGAGGTTTCAAAGATGAAAACCGATTCTTGCATGATCAAGTGATGTATACGGGTTATACAAGGGATCTTGGTCCAAGAAAGGAGTTAAACGAACCAAAAACGAATTTTTACGGTTTAAACTTTAGTTTTGAAACAATAACCGAAACTATAGTGTAAGAGGCTTGATCGTGAGTGTAACTTGCTTGGTATTGTGGTATGTTGGTTGTAGGTTCTGTATCTAGTGGTAGATAAGGCGGAAAGACGAGTGTGTAGCTTGTAGTGGCGGAAAACAAAAGGTATATTCGGTTTATGTTCGGTTATGGATTTTTGGACAGATTGTGAACGGTTTAGAGCTAGGTCGTGAAATTTGATAGAGGTGTTAAATACATGAAAATATGAGTTCTGTGAATTTTTGGTAATTTTTGGACAAATGATGTATATTTGGCGAATTTAATGCTCGGTTTTGGCTAAAAATGTTGAAAAATAGTTAAATATCATGAAAAATTCTGGAAAATTCCAGATAAGCTTTTTATAACATGTATAAGTCACACACAAAATTTTAGGTCAGTTGGAGAAGACTAAGTAGGCTTTTCGGTTAAACGAGTTCTAGGGTTTTCTAGCTCGGTTTTAGTGAAAATGGCATGTAAAAAGAGATTTTGGTTCTGGAAAAATTACAGGGGACTATGTGGATGGCAGGGGTCATCCAGGAAAAATTTGGGATTTTTCTAGTTTTGTTTGGTATTTACGACATATTTAGTGTTTAAATGGTGTTTAAAAATAGATATATAAATTTTAAATATAAAAATTAATTCTGAAAATATTTTTATAAAATTCCCCACTGTCAAAAAGTGATTTGTGAAAAATCTCAAGATCCGAGGATGAACGGATATTTATTTGGAATAAAAGTGAACTTTTATAATATAAAACGCGTAAACCAGCAAAGTTCGCCTAAACGAACTGACTGGTGTATAAAAACCCTAAAAATGAACTATTTTCATATAATTGAGTTAAACAAGTAAAAATGAATCATCCGAAAGTAATTCTGATGATTTGAGTAATTTTACCCGATTTAACAGTTTCCGGTGCGCTAAAGACGGAAACGGGTCCCGCGGCCAAACGGGGCGTCTAAACCGAGCTCTAATTTTACAACTTTAATTAAACTATCAGTCAACCACTATTTTCGGGTCGTGTGTGACCAAACTCATTTTTGAAACGTAAAAACGGATAACCGTGCTAGGCACGCAAAACGGGAAAAACGACTAATAGAAATTTGACTAGTGAACTCTAAACGATATCACAATCTGAGTCCGGAGAAGTGTTTCTGGGTTAACATTGCCCCCAGAATGGGTACAGTACTGGGTTAACAGTGTCCCCAGATGTACCGGTTAACACGGTTAAAGATTATATAAACAATAATTGTATAATAACGATCGTAGGGATCATATTACAGATTGGACGTGTTAACTGATAATGATTGTTGTTACCTACTTGCATGTGCTAAGGTGAGTTTCAAGAGCCCTTTTTTCTGAATTGTTTTTAAATATTTTCTCGGGGCGGAAGCATGTTACTACTGAAATGTTTAAGTACATACTGAACACATGGATTTGTGTGGATTTATATATATTTTATTGTACGGGAATTGTACGGAAATGTACTAAGATGGTAATTGTCTGAGTTGCTAACATTTTAAGGCCCCGGAACACGAGTGATTAACTGAAAGCCGGTAGAGTGTGGATAGTACTATTGGTCTGACAAACCCAACTGGTCCGGCATGGATTTGGTGATGTTTCCCAGCCAGTTGCACATGTCTATTTTGTTGTTATATATATTTTTGCTATGTAATGTTAGGCATAGCGGTTTGGGGCAGGACCGTGGGCGGAGTATGCCACGGGGGTTGTTTGTGGATAGTCAAAGGTTTCATTTGTGGGCTCAGCATAATTACATCGATAATATTATATTATGATATGGATTTATCATGGTTTACTCAAATTGTGAAACTCACCAACTATTCGTAGTTGACCCGTTTTCTCACATGCTTTACAGGTACAATTAAGATGAAGTGATTGCTTATGTGCTAAGTGCTTGATGTGTGTAAGATTTGTTGCGGGATGTTAGGATACATTATAATAAATAGAATTATGTATCGTATTGTATGATGTGTGTATCACCTAGACGGTAATGAAATACGAGATAATGTAATTTGAAGTATATTAATGTATTCAGTTTTCTTTATAAACAATGTGGTTGATATCAGACGTGTCTGTTGCATCCCGTTTACGTTTACGTTTCCGCTGCGGTTACGGGGTGTTACAGAACTTGGTATCAGAGCCATTGGTTATAAAGAATTAGGATGTCTTTAAAAGATACCTAAAATATAACCAGTAGCTCAAGTATTGTAGGATCTGAATATCAACTAATAATATATAGTGACGGGATCTGGATGAACTTGGATGGACAAGTGAGTTATTATGGTCCGGAACATAATAACAGACTTGTCCGCACGAGAGAATTCAGGGGAAGTCACTGGGTACATTAATAGGTAAAAATGACAACATATGTGTAAAGTATATAATATTATTTATGCGTGCTAATGTGTATATATATATATGTACATATCTTGTGGATACATGTATTGAGAAATAGGACCCGGATAAGGAATCGGGGGATAAAATAATAAAAGTACCGAGGGTGCTGAAATTTCTAGAGCATCGGTTGATGATAAGTCTGACTTATCGGGCTATAGTTATGATAGTACCAAGTTAGATCTCCCGTTTGACATTAACCAGAAATATCTAGTAACCGTCACTCCCAACCAAAATTGATAAATCCCTTACCCTACCAACACCGGTACCGTATATCCTAATAACCCCATATGTTAACCCGAACCGCCGACCCTCACGTACGGACGGACCTGTACATGAACCCAATCCTATTCCACTAAGGTAAAAAAAAAATAATAAATAAATAAATAAATAAAATAAAAAAAAATAATAATAATAAATTTGATAATAAATGAGCAGGTAAAAATAATATATAGAAATATATATGTGTATTTCACACTCTCAAACATATGAGACATACCACCTCCAGATCGAGAATTACCGATTTTAGTGAACCTAGAACGCCTGAGGACATTGACTGAGCAAGTGATAGAGTTTCCCATAATAGTAATTGATAATATTTGAAGGCAACCCATGTTGCGCGATTACCTTAAACCTTGCAACTCCCTATGTTATCCTTACACCCGTTAGATGCCTATACCCATGTATACTCGAATAGAATGATTACCCATACACAAAGAGGTGTTGGAATCATTATAGCATAGTTGGTTGTTCGTTCGTAGGTGGTATACCGTGTATGCCGGATATACAAGTAGACACGAATATTATAACTCCGTGGTACGTAATCGTTTGGTGCTCACGGTGAGCATGTATCGGTTATGCTGATATGCAGAAGGATATTGAAATCAAGCATATTAAACAATAATCTTTGTTGAGAAAGATCTATATGTCAGTTGGTGACAAGGGTTATGGAACATATTTAAACGTTAACCGACGTCAGGTTAAGTCTATATATTATTATATTTGTGGGACATATATACTAGATACTGGTATGTGTAATATGTATGATAATATTTGGTGTGTATGTGTACATGCTGTTATGATTGAGCTGGTAATGAGTTATACAGTGAGATTAGTATTGATTACTGCGTACGGGATGGGTACGGCAGAATGACATAAAAAAGAATAACTCCAATGATGGAGATTGATATGATTCAGTTGATTGCTCAAAGATAGCAGATGATGATACCGAATGTCGTATCACAGATCACTGCTAGTGTTGATGCAAATGTGATCGCAGAATTATAGATCGAGCAATCACATGAATATGAATATTTCAATTCTTAGTGGTATTACTAAGAGTGATAATATTCCACCGAATACTATTATGACTACAAGTATTAGTTATAAACTAAACATGAATAGTAGTCGTAGTGAATTAGATCCGGTATGAAGGATATGTTTGTGGTTGTGTTAAGGAAATTATTAATAGTTTACTGATGGTAAAGGGAGGAATAGATTAACGAGTGGATAGAAAAGATCGAAATGGTTAAGGATATTGGTAAGAGTCTAGAACATTGTGTATTGAAATATGCTACAGATGTGTTGGTAGATTATGTTGTATCGTGATGGAACACGATGGTACAAAATTATAGTTAGAAAATTATTACTCAGATGATATGGTCAGAATTTAAAATTCTTGTGCTAGAGCACTTTTATTCGAGTAATTAAGTTCAGAGATTGGAAACTGAACTATGGAAGATAGAAATGTTGTGTGCTGATCACTTAGAACACGCTAATCGTTTGAAGGAATTGTCATGTCTGGTAACATGGCTAATTACTCCTGAAACTAAGCGAAGTGAGCGCTATATTGGGGACTAACTCCATCGATAAGGAGTATAGTCAATCTTGTAAAATATACAACCTTTGGAAGGGTTGTGTCATAAGCCAACATTGATATATTTGACTCTATGGGAAGCGGACTGGAAGGACGTTAGGTGAGACGTCGAGTGTTAAAGAAGAGAAATTATAAAGGTATAGTGCAAGATAGGCTTTTGAATAAGTAGGTAGGTCCTACAACCCAGAATTATACTAAAGACTAGTTCTGGTGTGAAAACATGAACCGCATGAAGGGTCCTTCCCAAAATGTGGAAAATATGGTTATCGGCAGGAAGAAGAATGTCGAGTGATAGTAGGCCACAGATATGGTAAAGATGGACGTAATGCCCCAATTGTAGAACCAATTGAAGCCTTGTGAACCGGCAATCCCAACCCATTCGTGTACAACCACTCCGAACCCAACAGTTTCAATAACAATCCATCCAAAGAAATCAAATTATGCCAAACGGTTGTACTTGCTATGAATGTGGCAGTACAGAACGTTTCAAGAGAAATTGCCCAAAGTTGAACCAAGGTGTCGTTGGAAGACGAACCTCATGACAAGCATCAACCTCTGATCAAGCAAGGAGCTGTGCTTTTGTGAGTAATTCGAATAAAGCACGTTATGATCCAAAGGTGGTATTAAGTACGTGGTAGTTTTAAATTAATAGGCTTCAGTGATATTTTTACGGTCGTCGATAGAAGCTAGTTCCTATTGACCTCCTATCATTTGGAAAGATACCGATTAGTGAAACTACAGAACCCTATACTGTAGAATCGCTAACCGTAAATCCCTGATGGTTAACTAAATTGTTCGGAATTGTCCTATTATTCTGAACGATTAACCTTTCCTTATTGACCTACGACCAGTAAAGTTAGGAAGTTTTGACGTAATAGTTAACATGGATTGGCTAACTCAACATGAAGCTGAAATCAAATATGAAAAGAAGATGATTAGAAGCTCTCTTTCGGACGATGAAGCGATTAGATACAGAGAAAAGTATTTAAAAGAAAACATATAGAAGATGTTTCGGTGTTACGTAAATATCCAGAAGTTTTCCCAGAAGAACTTCCTGAATTACCGCCAACCCAACGGGTCGAATTCAGAATCGATATAATGCCTCAAGCTGACCCTGTTGCTAAAGCACCCTACCGACTTACACCAACTGAAATGCAAGAATTATTGGATAAGGTTTTATACGACCTAGTTAGTCACCATGGGGTGCACCAGTGTTATTTGGGAAATGAAGGACGGAAGGGTTAGGATATGTATTGGTTAGGGAGAATTGAATAAAGTGACGATCAAGAATAGGAATTCACTTCTTCGAAGTAAATGACCTGTTTAACCAACTGCAAGGGGCGATTTATTTTTTAGAAAATTTGATCTTATATATAGTTATCACCAAATGAAAAATCCAAGAGGAGGACACTGCAACAACAGCGTTTCGGACTCGCCACGGCCATTACGAGTTCTTAGTTATGCCTTTCGGGCTAACAAATGCGCCGGCAGTGTTCATGGACCTCATGAATCGAGTATGTAAACCCTACTTCGACAAATTCGTCATCGTGTTTATTGACGATATTTTGATCTACTCGAAAAGTAAAGAAGAGCACGGTCAACACTTAAGAATAATTTTAGAGCGTCTGAATCGGGAGAAGTTGTATGCAAAATTCTCCAAGTGTAACTTCTGGTTACAAGAAGTGCAATTCCTCGGTCACGTTGTAAACCATCAAGAAATACACGTTGATCCGAGTAAGTTAGAAACCATTAAAATTGGCAGTCACCCCAAGGCGCCAAAGGAAATGCGCCAATTTTTAGGACTAGCCGGAGACTATCAGCGGTTCATTGAAGAATTTTTAGCATTACCCAACTCATAATCCTTTGTACTACGCAAATGTACAAATTTTATAGATGATGAGAGACCGCTGTATCATATTCAACGAAGATGGGTCGAGTTGTTAAGCGATTATGACTGTGACATCCGTTATCACCCCGGCAAAGCTAACGTCGTAGCCGATGCCTTGAGTAGGAAAGATCGGGTTAAGCCATTGCGAGTGCGAGCACTGGGGATGATAGTCCAGTCAAACCTTTCGGACCTGATTCGAGTCGCTCAATGTGAGGCGTTGAAAGAGGAACAATTGGAAAATGAGGGACTTTACGGCAATGAGAAGAATTTCGAACAGCGCGTGGACGAAATTCTCTATTTCAAAAATCGGGTTTGGATCCCGACCCTCCATGACCTTCGTGATTTAATCATGGACGAAGCGCATAGATCGAAATATTCCATACATCCGGGATCGGATTGGACTATTGATGATACGAATATCTGAAAGGATTTTATTAATGACCGACTTTGGAGAAAGATATGGTTACGTATGTTGGTGAATATTTAAATTATGCAAGACATAAGGTTGCACACCGAAAACCCTAGAGAACACCACAACGACAGAAAATTCGCCAATAATAGTGGGAATAAATTACAATGGATTTCGGGATGCAAATTCCCAAGATATATCAAAGGCATGATGTAAATTGGGTAATCGCGGATCGATTAACCAATCCTCGCATTTCATCCCAATCCGTGACAATTGCCACAATGAATTATCGCCCAAATTCATGATAGTGAAATGGTATCTCGTCGTGGAGTACCATTTTCAATTATCTCAGATCGAAATAGTCATCCTACTTCCATTATTGGAAGGCGGGGAAGGAAGCATCGAGAGCTTGAAGCTTTCTATAGGTGAAGTAATTATCACCAATTTGTTAAATTGAAAATGGGCGTCACTCAAGCCGTAAGATTTGAATTGACTCGAGAAACAACCAATCGGATCTATAATATTTAAGATAAGTTGAAAGCAGCGCGAGATTGGCAAAGGATTTATGCCAACATTCAAAGGAAACCATTGTCACCGGAAAGAGGTGACAAGGCATTTTTAAGGCATCACCTTAGAGAGGTGATATGTGGTTTGGCAAAACCGAAAATAGCTCCTTATTATATTGGACCTTATGAGACTATCTCAATGATTGGTCATTTAGTTTATCGATTAAAGTACTCCAGGGGCTAAGTACTATACATGATGTTTTGCCATGTATATGGATTGAAAAGTACCTAAGCGATGAGGCAACGAGAGTACTAGTAATGGAGGTACTCATAGAAGACATGCTTGATACCATAAATAATTCCGTAGAGTTGGTAGACGGGAAAACTAAACAGTTTGGACATACCAAGCTTTATTGATTAAGATTAAGTGGAATTCACAGCGAGGACCAGATTATACCTGGTAACGCGAGGGTGAATTCTGAAAGAAAAACCCCCACCTTCCTCTCGGAAGGGGATAGTGGGCGTGTAAAATTTCGAGGACGAAATTTCTTAACGGGGGGAGAATGTAACGATTCCGACGAAACCAAGGATACCCTAACCGGTAGACAGTAGTTACGTTATATTTAATGTCGGGTACATGAATTACCATAATAATTATACGAGAATACATGGTTCACTGTATTGATTGTACGTGAATATATAATTCATCGTATTGAATATGCGACTAATCGATCGATAGTTATTGAAACCCGAACGAATCGAGGGTTCAATTATAGACGATATATATGATATTTAGTGATGTTTACGAAGTATTAAAGCTTCGGGATAAGTGAATTAAAGCACAGAAAAAGAATTTTCGATTTAATGTACGTCGGTACGTTAAACGAAAACTTTAATACCAAACCGAGCAAGAGACGATCGATCAAGCCGAAAAAGATGCGCAATTATTAATAATATGATGTTTTAAGTTAATAAATGTCATGGTTTAAGTTTTTAAAGTTTTTAAATCGGTTTTATATAAATTTCATTTTTAAGCCGAAAACGACCGTTTTAGCCTCGTTTTAAGCCGAATTAAACATTTAACCGAAAAACGAAATGAACCAGATTATCCAAAACATTATTCGGATTGCGAATATCCAAACATGTGGCTAAGAATGGAGAGGTGGGCCCCACCCCACCCCCCTTATCAATTCCGATCGGATTGGGGATGTTATCCCCTAGCCCTTATTTCTTTTTTTTACACAAACACTCCAACAATCTTCAAGTCTCTCCAAATCATGAACTAAAAACCCGAGATTGTAGCAAGAAAAACAAGGTAAAGGTTGAGTTATTTACGTTTCCATCTTCGTTTCTTGAGTTTATTTGCAAGAAAATGAGGTTTCAAAGATGAAAACCGATTCTTGAATGATCAAGTGAAGTATACGGGTTATACAAGGGATCTTGGTCCAAGAAAGGAGTTAAACGAACCAAAAACGAATTTTTACGGTTTAAACTTTAGTTTTGAAACAATAACCGAAACTATAGTGTAAGAGGTTTGATCGTGAGTGTAACTTGCTTGGTATTGTGGTATGTTGGTTGTAGGTTCTGTATTTAGTGGTAGATAAGGCGGGGAGTGTATAGCTTGTAGTGGCGGAAAACAAAAGGTATATTCGGTTTATGTTCGGTTATGGATTTTTGGACAGATTGTGAACGGTTTAGAGTTAGGTCGTGAAATTTGACAGAGGTGTTAAATACAAGAAAATATGAGTTCTGCGAATTTTTGGTAATTTTTGGACAAAGGATGAATATTTGGCGAATTTAATGCTCGGTTTTGGCTAAAAATGGTGAAAAATAGTTAAATATCATGAAAAATTCTGGAAAATTCCAGATAAGCTTTTTATAACATGTATAAGACACACAAAAAATTTTAGGTCAGTTGGAGAAGACTAATTAGGCTTTTCGGTTAAACGAGTTCTAGGGTTTTCTAGCTCGGTTTTAGTAAAAATGGCATGTAAAAAGAGATTTTGGTTCTGGAAAAATTACAGGGGACTATGTGGATGGCAGGGGTCATCCAGGAAAAATTTGGGATTTTTCTAGGGTCGTTTGGTATTTACGACATATTTAGTGTTTAAATGGTGTTTAAAAATAGATAAATAAATTTTAAATATAAAAATTAATTCTGAAAATATTTTTATAAAATTCCCCACTGTCAAAAAGTGATTTGTGAAAAATCTCAAGATCCGAGGATGAACGGATATTTATTTGGAATAAAAGTGAACTTTTATAATATAAAACGCGTAAACCAGCAAAGTTCGCCTAAACGAACTGACTGGTGTATAAAAACCCTAAAAATGAACTATTTTCATATAATTGAGTTAAACAAGTAAAAATGAATCATCCGAAAATAATTCTGATGATTTGAGTAATTTTACCCGATTTAACAGTTTCCGGTGCGCTAAAGACGGAAACGGGTCCCGCGGCCAAACGAGGCGTCTAAACCGAGCTCTAATTTTACAACTTTAATTAAACTATCAGTCAACCACTATTTTCGGGTCGTGTGTGACCAAACTCATTTTTGAAACGTAAAAACGGATAACCGTGCTAGGCACGCAAAACGGGAAAAACGACTAATAGAAATTTGACTAGTGAACTCTAAACGATATCACAATCTGAGTCCGGAGTAGTGTTTCTGGGTTAAAATTGCCCCCGGAATGGGTACAGTACTGGGTTAACAGTGTCCCCAGATGTACCGGTTAACACGGTTAAAGATTATATAAACAATAATTGTATAATAACGATCGTAGGGATCATATTACAAATTGGACGTGTTAACTGATAATGATTGTTGTTACCTACTTGCATGTGCTAAGGTGAGTTTCACGAGCCCCTTTTTCTGAATTTTTTTTAAATATTTTCTCGGGGCGGAAGCATGTTACTACTGAAATGTTTAAGTACATACTGAACGCATGGATTTGCGTGGATTTATATATATTTTATTATACGGGAATCGTACGGAAATGTACTAAGATGGTAATTGTCTGAGTTGCTAACATTCTAAGGCCCCGGAACACGTGTGATTAACTGAAAGCCGGTAGAGTGTGGATAGTACTGTTGGTCTGACAAACCCAACTGGTCCGGCATGGATTTGCTGATGTTTCCCAGCCAGTTGCACATGTCTATTTTGTTGTTATATATATTTTTGCTATGTAATGTTAGGCATAGCGGTTTGGGGCAGGACCGTGGGCGGAGTATGCCACGGGGGTTGTTTGTGGATAGTCAGAGGTTTCATTTGTGGGCTCAGCATAATTACATCGATAATATTATATTATGATATGGATTTATCATGGTTTACTCAAATTGTGAAACTCACCAACTATTCGTAGTTGACCCGTTTTCTCACATGCTTTTCAGGTACAATTAGGATGAAGTGATTGCTTATGTGCTAAGTGCTTGATGTGTGTAAGATTTGCGTGCGGGATGTTAGGATACATTATAATAAATAGAATTATGTATCGTATTGTATGATGTGTGTATCACCTAGACGGTAATGAAATACGAGATAATGTAATTTGAAGTATATTAATGTATTCAGTTTTCTTTATAAACAATGTGGTTGATATCAGACGTGTCTGTTGCATCCCGTTTACGTTTCCGCTGCGGTTACGGGGTGTTACATTATGCTACTAAATGAACCTTAATCATATCACCAAAGAGATGAAACTCATGCTAAGTCTAGACCTGCTGTTAACCTATCTATGTTGTCATAATAATGCTGAGAATGAAGTATTGAGAAAGCTACTTAGTCAATATGATCCCATTCTTGAGATCTTTTCAGAAAAAGGAAGAAACTGTTTTGAAGGGAAATATAACTGAAATTTGATCTCTAAATGCACCATTTGCTCTTAAACTATGTTCTTTAATAAAAGATATAAATTGACAAATGATTTAAGTCAAAAAGTGTTGCCTTTTGCCTTTAATAGGTTGAATATGTTAGTTCGGGTAAGGTTTGATGTTTTATAACCTTTCCGGGCACAAAACAGTTGAATATGTTTGAATATGTATTTTCGGGTAAGGTTTGATGCTTTATGACCTTTCTGGGTAATCTTAGTCATTTTTGACTAAGTTTATGATTTTCGGGCATGCTTTAAAGTGTTTACACTTTCCGGGTAGAGTACACTATTGTACTCATTTCCCGAGCAAGCTTGAAGTCTTGAGATGATTATGTGTTATAGTTAGCTTTTAACAAGAAATTCTTGTTTCGGGCAAGCTTTGCATTTTATTTGCTGATTGTTAGTTCAAGCAAACTTTGTGAACTTAGGTTTAGTACACCAAGTAAGCTTTGTGATTTATGTGAATATGTTGTTAGGAAAGGTTTGTTAATCTTTCCGGGCACACTTAGATAATTTTATTTAAGTTTGTCATTTCGGGTATGGTTTGATATGTTGAAGTCTCTCGGGTAGACTAAACCAAACTCAGGCATACCTGATGGTTGAATATGTGTATCCTTGTAAGCTTAGTACTGACATAGGATGTTCGGGAAAGCTATTTGAAATTTTAGACTACAGCACACTTAAATGTTTATGTGTTTAATTTCATTTATAGCATGCTTTGTGATATTTGTGTTTATGATTTCTTTGAAATTACGAGTGTTTTCGGGGAAACTTTGTTTTCCGGGCACACTTTATATTTCAGGTACACTTTTGTTCCCTTAATATACTTGGTAATTTCAAAATATGACTTTAAGAGTAAACTACCTGCTAGAAGTCCTTTCCGGGTACCCTTTGTACTCTAGGGAGGTTATTCGGGTATACTTTGCATAAGAAGGTTGTTCGGGCACGATAAACATTGTGAAGGTTGCTCGGGCACACTATTATTTCAAGTATACTTGATTAAATATGTCTCTTAGTATGTTTGTTTGAGTATGATTTTCAAATATGATAAGGTTTATGCTATATTAAGCTCTTAATTTAAATTTGAGAAATTTATACGGGTGTCTTAATTGATTCCTAGTAAGGATGCTTTATTTGATGTTTATCCTTGATTATTTTCCTTGTGATTAAGTTCTCAAGAAATCAAGTATTTCGGGTAAGCTTTCTTCATAGTATCTTGACTTTAAATTACTTAGCTTGATCAAGCAAGGTTTATAAATGAAAGTATTCGGGCAAACTTTGTAAATTCAATAATGAAAATTTTCCAAGCAAGGTTTGACAGGGTAAGCTTTGTGTAAGTGGAAGTATACTGAGTAGACTTTGAAAAGAATAATTCCGAGTAAGGTTTTATTGACTTAAAGATAAATATTGTTTTTTTATTATATCAAGTGGATAATGTTACTGTTTGACAGCTAATAATTCACAAAATGACAAAAAGCATTTAAAACCCACTTTCAAAAGGTATTTAAGAGGGAGTTAGGAAAAATTTTCAACATTACTTTTCCCTCTCTCTCCTTCCACTGCAACTGCTTACTCGAAAAGAAACCTAACCGACTTATTGCATTTTGCTTTAAATCCAAACCCTAATTTGTTCGGTAAGCATTAATAATGTGTTTTCCGATCACGATTAGACTATAATGGGCTTTGATTATGTATTTGATTACTAATATCTTGTTTATGTGTTTAGGTTATAAACTTGTTGAAGAACATGTTCTTGATGATTTTCTCTCTCTTTCTTCTTCATTTTTATAACTTGAAATTATCTAAAGTTTTGAACTTTATGACTAATTTCACTTTGAATATGTTTATTTATGTGATTCAGATATGGCAGAAGAGGAACCCAAATATGTCTTCGAACCAAAACATAACATGTGTGCACTATTACAAGTCACACCTAAAAATGAGCCGATGGCAAGGACGATAACATGGATGGATCGGTCAAATGTCAACTTTGCATTCACTGAAAGTCCTGTCATCTACATAAATCATTCTTTGGATTTATAGAGATCTGCAGAATTCGTAGAAGACATCAATGGTAGGAGAATCGAAGCAACCGTTGCTAGACAAGAAATACACATTACATAGGTTGAAAGAAGATGTCTACGGTTAAATGATTGTGATCATAATTCTATAAACTTCAGCATACCTCACTTGATGAGGAAATTTGAAGAAACGATGGGTTATCAAGGAACTGTACATGATGGAAAGTTTCAAAAGGGTATGTTCCCTATGTTGTACATGTTTCTTATTCACCATGTGATACATGGATTTGCCCCAAGGAAGGGATCATGGACCTTGATGAGTTATGATTTGGCAAATGCCACAGTTGGAATTATGTATGATCTACCCTTCAATTTCTCAAAGATGATATTTGAAGGATTAGTAGGAAACTTGAAGAAAGAAGAAACGAAAAGATTCCTACAATATCCAAGGTTCCTACAGATAATCTTCAATATTGAACTTCAAGATCTACCCACTGTTGGAACTACACACCTACTGCGAAACCCTGACACATACAGAAGAATCAGAAATCCAGGTGTTTCTAATATGTACAACTCAAATGTCCCATTTGAGATCTTGCCATGGTTATTGAATCATGACTTGGATGTGATGCCTGTGCCTGAGTTAAGCTCAAAGGAGGAAGGAGGAGATGATGCTGAGAGTGATGATGATGATTCTGATAATGGAGATGATAATGTTGATGGTAATGAAGGAGGAGCTGGAGTAGCTATGGATATTGTTGCACCTGATCAGGGGGAGCAATTTAAGCAAACAGAACAATCTATTCTAACACCACCACAGTCACCACCACAAACTCCACCATATCAAACCACTCAATCCCCACCTCAAACCCTAACCATAAGCCACCCAGAAACATCAACACGTACATCCCCAACACCACAAACACCACCAACACATAGCCCAACTCACACAGATTCATTCATTCCTAGCCCACCTCATACACAATCACCACCACTATCCATATTCCAAAACCACACCACAAACCAAGAATAGCCTGAATATGAACATTTCACCACATCACCACCTACAACACCACCCACTGAAACTGATATGTTGACCTTGTTAAAAGAAAATGCTGAATTGAAGAGAAGGAATGAGGAGGTGACAGAGGAGAATGTGAGGTTGTTAGAGAAGTTGGTACAAGCAAACTTGAGAATTCAAGCCCTGGTGTAGGAGGTTGAGAAGACCTCAGCTGCCCCAAAACAGGGGGAGAATGAGATTATGCCAACTATCTCTAGTGTAGATGCTGCTGAAACTGTAACAGTTGTTGAGACTGCAGACAGTTTAAAACTGATTATGAATGTTTATGATGATGGAGAGGAAAGTAGTGAGGAGAGGAGAGCTGAGGATGATGAATATGATGGTGATAGATCAGATGTAGGAGAATAGGATTATGATTACAATGAAGAAATAAATAATGAAATGAGAAATGTGGAAAGGGATGAAGAGAATGATGAAGAGAATGTTGAAGAGAATGTTGAGAAAGTGGATGAGGTTGAAAAGATAAATGTTGAGGAGGATGTAGCTGCTACTGATATGGCTACTGATGTCTTAACTGACACTCAAACTGGAGTAGAGACTGAAGTGATGAATGAAGGAAATACTGCTACTGAGGAGCCTATCACTCAAACTGAACAACCTGAATGCTCCAAGACTGTAGAGTATGATGAGGAAATGGATGAGCTTGAGAGAGACATTGATAATTTCCCTCCTGAAAGTGAAGAGGAATTAAAGAAAATGTTAGACAAGGGAAAAAGAAAAGTTATTGAAGAAGAGCCTACTAAGGCATATCAAGAGAAAAACATCCTATTTACAGATGATGCTGATGCTGCTAATGATGCCTTAAGAGAATAGGAGAATATTCTGAGAGAGACAAGGGATAGGGAGATTTTGGCCCAATCCATGACTCCAGAAGAAATGGCAGAGCAGGAGACATTGATCAACCAAGCCAAGTTTGCAAAAGAAGTTATTGAAGAGGTAGTTGATCAAGAGGTGATTAAAGCCCTGATTAAGCTAAAGAAGCAAGAGGAAGCAGACAAGTCCTTAGCTATGGTGGTTAGCATGTTTCAATCCCAGAATCAACAAGAAAGAAAGTCCTCAGAAACTGCTGAACCTGCCAACTTGAATACTGATGTAATGATTGAAGAAGAAATTGGTGAGTCCATTGCTTCAATGGCTTCCAAGAAATGGGCTGAACAGGTAAGAGAAGATTTGAAGAAGAACCCAACTGACAGCTGGTCAGAAAAGGTGAATGTGACTGAACCTCATGAAACACTTGAACATAAAAGAGAAAGACTTTCAAAATTACATGAAGAATTTGCAGAGAAAGTCAATAAGTTTGCTAAGACCTACATGAGAAGAAAAAGGGCATCTGAGCAGACTGAGCATGAAAGATATGCCAAGAGAGGAAAGTGGGATGAAAAGAACAAGTACTTTGTTGAAACTCCAAAAGATGATGCTGGTCCTATAAGGGCTATCCCACTACAAACCCTGCAACCAGGTGAAAGTGTTCAAGGTGTTCCTGATGTGCCAATCAGAAGTGAACCAGATCATTCACCCTCTGATGAACCAAAGATTGATGCAATGAATGACTTAACTGAAGGAGAGGATAAATCTGAAGATTCAGATGATGATGATGATGACCCTGAGAATGACCAAGGGAAGAATTTCAAAGCTACTAAAGTTGTGTCCCCACAAGTTGTAATGACTGATGAACAGAGGGAAAGCATTGAGTTGAGTATGAGGGAAGCTAAAAAGAAAAATCCATTGGTTGTGAAATTGAGAAGATATGGCATAAGTTTTGAAACTTTGGCTGATCTTGATGATGATCAGTTGCAAAGGAGACTTGATAAGGAGAGAGATGGTTTAAAGAAAAAGATGGAAGAGAAAAACAGAGAAAGTCAAAAGTTTAGAGAATACCTCAGAAGGCATGATTATTCAGAGAAAGATCTATCTCACTTTAACTTTGACCAACTCCAAGATCTATATAACAGTGAAAGAGAGAAGGTGATTGAGAAATGTGTGAAAGAAAATGAAATACTTGAGAAGATGGAAACTTTGAAGAAAAAGTATGGAGGTATGTGTGGATACCTGCTGGAAAGAGGTATGAAGCCTGAGATTGTTGAGAACCTATCTAGAGAATCAGTGGTGGACCAATACAACAAACTGAAAAGAAAAGAAAAATTGAAGAGGGTCCAAACTGAGAGCTCCACCAAATAGGCTGAAGTAACTAATGAACCCCAAGCAAAGAAAAGAAGAATTCATACCATGAGGGAGAAGTTAAAAGAACAGGTCAGATCAGTTGAAACTTTTACCCCACAAGAAATGAAGCCTGAACCTAAAGAAGAACACATAGTTCCTTGGGAAAATGAAGAAATGATAAATATTCTAAGGAACATAATGATTAATCAAAGGGGAATGGATGAAGCTTCATTTAATGCCTTAGAAAAGCAAGACTTGAAAGAACTTTTCTACTTGCAAAAGGCTAACTGGGAAAAGGCTCTATGGGAAGGTGATAACCCTAGAAGCTTTGTTGATGGAGTGTTTGTGCCTGCAGGATTGTTAAACAATCCTGGAATACAAAAAATGATAATAATTCTATGGAATGAAGCAGGACACAATATTGATGAACTTATTCACATTCCACCTGAAATGGTAGAGTCAGTCTACAGAAAAACTTTCAATTTGGGGCCTAGAATACCAATAAAGTCTGTTCCATTTAGACCTCCAATGTCAAAAAGACAACCACAAAGAGGAAGAGGTGAATAAAGTAGTTCTGCACAACAAAGATAAAACCACAATCTGATGTGGATCTACCAAGAGAACTCTACTTTGATTCAGTCACTGAGTCCTTGAAGGTGATTATGGAAAGTAGACAGTTGAGAGAAATTGTTGTTAGGAGTGATTTCCGTGAATATACTGAAGAACAATTGGAAAGGATGCTCACTCTTAGATTGTATGATTATCGAAATAGAAACAAAATGGCAGGAAGACAAATAAATGATCTGTCAAAATTTTTGATAGAGGAAGTTGACAAAGGGTTCAAGTTCTTAAAGGAAAAAAGAAGTTGGAGAACAATCCAACTTCACAAGTCAAAGAGGACTGGGAAGCTGAAGAGAATGGACATTGCTGAAAGAGATTTTATGAGAATGTCAGGGACAGGAATCCATTGTCAAATATGAATACGTGCATAAGTCTTGGAAGAAGAATGATACGCCCCAATTACACAGTACAAAAGAATGGCATTATTGCTGAGATTGAGTATAAAGAAAATGATGGTCATTATATACTAAGAAACTCTGATGGAAAAGTACTGGGGATAATCAAGAAAGATAAAGATTTGACTTATCTGCATGGTGAAGATCTGATGGATATAAGGGATTTGGTTATACCAGAAAGTCATACTCATTACCAAATCCTTAATATATTCAAAATGAAAGGTGCATCAGAAATAGTAAATCGAAGACAAGTCGCCCACAATGCAAGGAAGAGAAAAGATTCCTAGATTAGGCTTTGCTTTGTAATGTCTTCGGACAGCTTTTGAGTATGTAATTTGTTTATGTCATTTGAATATGTAATTTTGACTTTTTATTTGATGTGTATTTTTGGCTAAGTGTAAGTAACCTTAGAAATGTTTTGGGTCAGCTGCGGTGTTCCAATCTAGGGGGAGATTGTTAAGTCAAAGATTTGACCAAAATGAAGCATATGGAAGATTGGAATCTTCTCAACCTCCTCAGAATTCGCTAAGTATGGATCCGAGCACACCTTAGACATCCGAGCAAGCTTTTATAGCCGGGTACGATATTTTGTCTATCGGGCAAGGTTATCTTCAAGTAGTCTTCTTTAGTGGATATCCGAGCAGGGTTTGCAAATTAGTTCATTACCGGGACAAGGTTCAATAGTTTATGTAAATCCGGGCAAGGTTCACTTTATAAAGCAAGTCTGTTCTTCAAAGCCAAGTACAGTTCACTCCCGAGTAAACTTTTGGCTAACCAAGTCCATGAAGCCAAGTGATTGGAAGACCGGGCAAGGTATTCATTAATAATAGTGGTCCGAACAAGCTTGATGTAAATGAAATATCTCTAAGTAACATCGGGCAAGGTTCAACTCAAGCAAGGAACTGTACTCCCGAGTACACTTCGCTAAATAAGTTATTTTATAGCAATGAGTTGAACTGGACCATCGAAGAACAAGGTTGCTCGTAAGGGTTTGTCGGGCAAAGTCTGGCAAGGTCAAGAAGACTGAAGTCTACCCGGTGAGTATTTTACTTGGTAAAATACTCTTCAAGTAAAGTCTACCCGGAAACTGATCCCGGGCACACTTCTATGTTACCAAGTCCTGAAGGATGGCAGAGTACATAGCGTACTCGGAAATGAAGATTGATGCAAAGCCTACCCGGAAGACTTTTTTTACACTTAGTATATATTTTTGAATATGTATTTTACGTTGGGGTTTCTAGAAGGAATGACAGCTGTTAAGGATGGCAGGCCTATAAAAGGAATAATTTAGGGCACGCCTCCTACGAATCTGAGCCCTTTACACTTTTCAGATAAGAAAGAATATTTCTGAGTGTGACGGATGACCTAGGATTCGTGCGGATAAACTTTCCCTTCAAGAAACCCTAAATCGATAGTAGAAATATTTGCAATTTTCGGAGGATCTGGAAATGAATCTGTTGAGAGCAGCTATTCTTCCTGTTAACCTCTGGACATCTTTAGCATTTGCAGGAGACTTTAAGTTGATGATGACTTCAATATGCCTGGGGCTTGCTTCTATCCCTCTTTTGGTCACCATATATCCTAGAAACTTTCCGGTCTTAACCCCAAAATGGCATTTTGACGGGTTCTGTGATGTACATAAAAATATACATCTTTTCGGCATCAAATAATCTCTAAAAACTGCAATTTCTATCTAATAACATAGCATAAAAGGCTACTTATCATAATAAAACATAATTTCAGGTGAAACCAAACCCCAAACGAAGAAACAAGCAAAAAGACGAAGAAAACACAAGAAAACAAAGAAACACACCCCCATGTCTCAAGAAACACGCCCCCATGCTTCTGACACAAGAAAAGACAAAATATGAGAACAAAAGCACGGGGCCGTGCTCATCATGCACGGGGCCGTGGACGGGAATGCAGAAAAGACAAAGAAGAATTGAGCACATGCCACTAAAAACCACGGGGCCGTGTCTGCTAACCACGGGGCCGTTTCCACCTCACACAAAAGACAAAACAAATTTGGCACATGTCATAAAAATGCACGGGGGCGTGCTAATCAAACACGGGGCCGTGCCTCACCATCCAGAATGCCTATAAATAGTGGCTCATGTTGCACTCATTTGGTGTGCCTTGAAAAGAATTCTCTCCGGTTTTCACTTATAAAAACACACACTAACACTCACCTTGAAGATCTAGTGAAGAGTTTGAAGGTTTGGAGGTCATCACCACTAATCATCATCATCAACCATCATTAAGAAGAAGGATTCATCTACATTTGGTTAGATTGTTCCAAGTTTAATCATGTATTTTTTATTATCAATCATCTTAATGTTTATCATCATGCTCATTATGAGCTAAACTCCTTTTACCATCTAAAATCTATGAAGAAGCTTTGTTTTACTTGATAATTAATCAAGACATGTGATGTAGTCTAGTAAAGTACATGGTTATATTACAATTATCTTTTGATGAGAAATGTTTCACCATCTTAATTCACTAATTCAAAGTTGGTGGTTGTCAATCTCATTGGCAATCGTTCATGATCGATTCATGTTCTTGAAAGATAGAAATACTTTGATACATTATCGAAACATGGATCCTTATATTGTACTTAGAAATGATGAGATATAAGCTATGGTGTATATTTCTAAACCTTGGTAATCCGAAAATGGCTTTGCTTAGGATATCGAATTAGCTAAAGAAACCATATGTTAACGGAATGTGTAATTATAACCTACTTAAATCAACCAAGGGGAGGTTGTGTGATGAACTACAACCACCCGAAGTTGTTAGAATTGGTATTCGAGAAATTGAAGTCAATCCTAATCTTTCTACTTTACAAAACTAATTGCCAAATTAAATTGACATCATTAAGATGGTATGACATTAGGAAAGGGTGGACTTTAAAATGCACATATCATCTCCTTAGTGCCAAAGATGATCACTTAAGGTTTAAGGAGCTATCTATCATATATTGCTACGGAAAGTTTATCACATGTCTACATATTAATTATCAATGCTAAAATGGAGTGGATTCTTGATCTTAGATGGTAACCTTCGCATAATTGAACAACTCGTTTAGAATTTCTTATCTTGGTCACCTATATATTATATATAAGTATTTACATTTTATAAAAAGTTCAAAAATTAACCCTAAAATGATTAAAACCTCCGATTGAAGTAAAACAACGATTTATTATTAGAAACATTTGTGTTCACGGATCGATACTTGGTTCTTATCAATACTATTCTACATATACGATAGGTACACTTGCCTATTTTGTATGTGTTTAGTCTTTGTAGAAATCACTTTTATAAATTTAAAACACGATCTTGTGCAAAAGCTAAATATCCAATCTATCATATTTAAGACGCACGCGCAGCACACATCAAGTTTTTGGCGCCGTTGCCGGGGACACACACGGTACGTTTCTAAGAACGATCCAAGTTTAATTCAATCATTGTTTATAATTGTACAAATTTTTAACTTCTATTTTATTTTATCCTATTTTTTTTTACTAAATACTAAAATATATAATTTTACGGCTAGCCTACTTTTTCTTTACTTTAGCTTAATTAATTTAGAACTTAGTTTATTTTTTTTAATAGCGTAGCATAACTTGTAGCTTAATATTAGACTAACTTTAGCTAACTTTGACATTAGTTTACTTTTGATTTATTCCCATGTATGTCCTCTACTTCTGAGCCTGAGCTTGTTTCTCCAATTTCTGAACCGGAACGACTCTTTCGTCGACGAACTCGTAAACGGACAACAGAAACCGCCGAAGCAATCAAAGACGAATCAGTAGACGCCACCACATCAGGAGAAAATCAAACCGAAGAAATGATGGCGGCCCAGAATAATGAGCCGAACATGAGCCAGTATGCCAAGCCAACTCTCGAAGGCTACGACAATGGAGTGGCTCCACCCGAAATTACCGAAAATTTCGAAATCAAATCAAGCACCATTCATATGGTGGAAAATTCATTTCAATTTCATGGTCTCCTCGACGAAGACCCTATTTCTCACATATCTCGATTTCTACGAATCTGCGGAACCTTTAAAATCCAAAACTGTTCAGAAGATCAAATCAAACTTAAACTCTTTCATTTCTCTCTAAGGGGCCAAGCCCTAGAATGGATAGAATCTCTTTCCTCTGTTTCCATCACCATTTGGGACCAGATGGTTGAACAGTTTCTCCTCAAATATTTTCCGCCCGATAAAATTGCCAAATACCGAGCCAGCATTACTGGATTCCGGACCGATGATGATGAATCGTTACACGCAGCATGGGAAAGATACAAAATTCTTCTAAGAAGATGCCCACATCATGGACTGAGCGTATGGTTGCAAGTTCAAACTTTCTTTGACGCACAATCCAGTCAAAACAAACAGGCCATCGACCAAATCGCTGGTGGAGACCTGGGATCCAAATCACCTAACAAAGCATTTGAAGTCCTAGAGAAGGCCGCAAAGAAGAATTTCGATTACAACTCACCAAGATCTACACCTACCCATAAAGGAATAGACCACGTTGAATCCAACAATCTTGTCACAGCACAACTTGAAGCCCTTTCTAAAAAATTCGAACAACTTCAAGCCTAACTATCAAAAGCCAGACTCACATGTGACACTTGTGGAGGAAATCATAAGACAAGTGACTGTAAACAAGTCATTATGGCCATGGAAGAAGTCGATTTCATCGCACGAAAGAACAACGCTTTCAGCAACAACTACAATCCAGGATGGAGAAACCACCCGAATTTCAGCTGGAAAGACGGAGGTAACACTCAACCTTTATCTGGATTCGAAAAAAGACTAATGAATCAACCCTTCCAGCCTAAACCTCAATTTCAAGATCAAAGTTCGAGTAGCCATCAAAACCCAAGCTACTCTAAGATCGAAGAAATGCTGATCCAATTAATGAACAAAACAAATGAAGCAAAAAAGAAAGCCGACTCAAGAGCTGTTGATATCAGCGGAGTATCATTAAAACATGAAGCCGACTTCAAAAGTCAACAAGCATCACTTCAGAATCTAGAAACCCAAATCGGACAAATTGCCCGACAATTATCCGAACGACCACCTGGCACTCTTCCAAGCAACACAATCACCAACCTGAATGAAACAGCTAACGCCGTTACACTTAGGAGCGGTACGACCACTGTTGTCTCACTAACTTCATAATCAATTATAGAGAAAAAATCTTCTGATGAAACACATGAAAGGCTGACCCCAACAAGCATAGTCCAGCCTAAGGAGCCAGTCCGAACCTATGTTCCACCTATTCCATACCCTGGAAGACTGAAGCAGGAGCGATTGGAAGCCCAGTATGGGAAGTTTCTAGAACTCTTTAAACAACTCCATATCAACATCCCTTTTTTCGAAGCTATTGCTTAGATGCCAAAATATGCCAAGTTTCTCAAAGAAGTGCTGACAAACAAAAGGAAGCTGGAGGAGCTCTCGCATGTCACCCTAAGTGAAGAATGTTCAGCTGTCCTCCAATGCAAGCTACCGACAAAGATGACCGATCCAGGGAGCTTTACTATCCCCTGTCTCATAGGAAATTTATCTGTTAGCAATGCCCTGGCTGACCTAGGAGCTAGTATTAATTTAATGCCTTATGTGGTTTTTGCAAAACTAGGGATAGGAGAACCAAAGCCCACCCGCATGAGCATTCAGTTAGCTGACCAATCCATTAAATATCCTCGGGGCATTGTTGAAAACATGCTTGTCAAAATTGACAAGTTTGTTTTCCCAGTAGATTTCGTGATTCTAGACATAGAGGAAGACAAAAGTGTACCTCTGATTTTAGGAAGACCCTTTTTAGTCACCGCAAAGGATATCATTTATGTTTGCACCGGTAAACTCACTCTCAGGGTCAATGACGAGGCAATCACTTTTGACATAGGAAAATCTATGCAATATCCGCAACAGCACGATGATACCTTATATTGTGTTGACATCATAAACTCCATCGTAAGTTGCTATATGCGAGATTCATCTATCAATACTCCCTTAGAAACACAAGTCTTAGACAAAACACTCAACAAACCCATTTTAGAAAATGAAAATTTCAATAATAACCACCATGAAGAATCAGAAATGATATACGAAATCATTGAAAACAATGAAAAATCAAAACCATCAATCGAAGAACCACCAGCCCTAGAGTTAAAAGAACTACCAAAACATCTCGAATACCCCTTTCTAGAGAAAGATTCTCAACTCCCAGTAATTATTTCATCTCACCTTTTTAAAGAAGAGAAAGACGAACATCTTAAGGTTCTCAAAAACCATAAGAAGGCTATCGCATGGAAGATCATGGATATCAAGGGCATCAGTCCTTCCTTTTGTACTCACAAAATTCTCATGGAAGAAGAATAAAAACCCGTGGTCCAACATCAAAGACGTCTCAATCTAAACATGCAAGATGTAGTGAAGAAGGAAGTAATCAAATTGCTTGATGCCGGATTATTCTACCCGATCTCGGATTCACCTTGGGTTAGTCCTGTTCAGGTAGTACCCAAGAAGGGAGGAATGACGGTCGTAATGAACGAGAAGGACGAATTAATACCAATGAGAACCATTACAGGCTGGCGAGTTTGCATTGATTACCGGAAGCTTAATGATGCCACAAGAAAAGATCATTTTCCACTACCTTTCACAGATCAAATGCTCGAACGATTATCTGGAAAAATGTTCTACTGTTTTCTTGATGGATTTTCCGGATACTTTCAGATTCCCATTGCTCCTGAAGATCAGGAGAAAACTACTTTTACATGTCCATACGGAACCTTCGCGTACCGAAGAATGCCATTTGGATTATGTAATGCTCCAGCCACCTTCCAACGCTGCATGGTGGCCATCTTTCATGAAATGATCGAAAACTCTATGGAAGTTTTCATGGACGACTTCTCAGTCTTTGGAGACTCCTTCGATCATTGCCTGAAAAACCTAGACAAAATGCTAGCTAGGTGTGAAGAAGTAAATCTAGTGCTCAACTGGGAAAAATGCCACTTTATGGTAAAGGAAGGCATTATTTAGGACACAAGATTTCTCAAAACGGACTAGAAGTTGATAGGGCTAAAATAGAAACCATATCCAAACTTCCGCCGCTAACTTCAGTCAAAGCCATTAGAAGTTTTCTAGGTCACGCAGGTTTCTACCGCCGCTTATTAAAAGACTTCTCAAAAATCTCAAGACCTATGACCAAACTTCTCCGAGGAATGTATTGAATCATTCAATACATTAAAAGACAAACTTGTCAACGCACCAATCATGACCACACCCGATTGGACCCTTCCATTCGAAATCATGTGCGATGCAAGTGACTTTGTAGTTGGAGCCGTACTCGGACAACGCAAATAAAAACACTTTCACCCAATTTACTATGCCAGTAAAACTCTTAACGGTGCACAAGAAAATTATACCACAACAGAAAAAGAGTTACTAGCAGTAGTATTTGCCTTTAAAAAATTTAGATCATACTTAGTTCTTTCCAAAACCATAGTTTACACCGATCATGCCGCAATACGATACCTATTCAACAAACAAGATGCCAAACCTAGACTCATCCGGTGGATCCTACTACTCCAAGAATTCGACATCGAAGTTAAAGACAAGAAGGGAGCAGAAAATGTAGCCGCAGACCATCTTTCACGTTTAGAATGTCCAACTTCCGAAGAACTTCACAAAGAAATTATCAATGATAATTTCCCACATGAAGTCCTCATGCACATTCAAGAAGTGATAGAAGAAAAGGACGAAAGTCCTTGGTATGCCGAATTCGCAAATTACTTAGCTTGTAGGATCCTCAGAAAAGGACTCACCCATCAACAGCGGAAGAAATTCTTCTCTGATCTTAAGTTTTACTTCTGGGAAGATCCATACGTATTTAGGATAGGTGCGGATCAAGTCATTCGTAGGTGCGTAGCAGGCAAGGAGGCCTTAGACATTCTCAAACACTGCCATGAAGGACCAACAGGTGGACACCACGGTACCGCCACCACGGTCAGGAAAGTGTTTGATGCAGGATTTTTTTGGCCCACTATATACAAAAATACACATACTTTGATCCAAGCATGAGATGCTTGTCAAAGAGCCGGTAACATCTCATCAACAAATGAGATGGCTCAAAAAGGCATTAAAATTTGTGAAATCTTTGATGTATGGGGGATAGATTTAATGGGGCCATTTCTTAACTCATTCGGAAATAAATACATCCTGGTAGCAGTCGACTACGTATCTAAATGGGTAGAAGCACAAGCTCTTCCCACCAACGATGCTCGAGTAGTTGTACGATTTTTGAAAAAGTTATTCTCAAGATTCGGTACTCCAAAAGCTCTCATCAGTAACAGAGGTACTCACTTCTGTAACACCCTGATGGATAAGGTCTTAGCACGATATGTGGTTCACCACCGACTGGCAACACCATATCACCCGCAGACCAGTGGGCAGGTAGAAGTCTCGAATCAGGGAATTAAGAGAATTATGGAAAGAAGTGTGGGGATGAATAGCAAAAATTGGGCAGAAAAGTTAGATGACGCATTGTGGGCCCTCAGGACGGCTACAAAACTCCCATAGGAACGACACCCTTCAAGCTCATTTACGGGAAGGCATGTTATCTACCAGTAGAAATTAAAACACAAAGTCTACTAGGCCCTCAGAGCAGTGAATTTTGATCTAACGTCCGCCAGAGCAAACCGGGAAGATCAAATTCGTGAGCTCGAGGAACTGAGAACAATGGCCTATGAAAATTCCTGGTCCTACAAGGAGATGACAAAACGCATACACGACACTCATTTAAAAGGAAACAAAAAATTTCAAGCCGGCGATCGTGTACTGTTATACAACGCTCGTTTACGTCTTTTCCCAGGAAAACTGAAATCCCGATGGACAGGTCCATACGTGGTTGAAACAGTTTTTGACTATGGAACCATCGAAATTTCAAATTCAAACGACTAGAAGTTCAAGGTAAATGGATATCGATTAAAGCCATATATCGATGGTCCACTTAAAGAAGTGTTGGAGGTATTAACCCTCCAAACTTCTTAATTAAGAAATTAAGGAAATAAGGTCTGACCAAGACCTTCTCAAAACTAGGCCTTGTAAATACTTTAAAACAAAAAAAAATAAAAAAAATAATATTAAAATCACGGGGGCGTGCTCTCAAAAGCACGGTCCCGTGCCGAAAAATGCGGGCCGGCATCTACGCTGCAAAAATCTCAGTCAGACTGGTTTGTAACAGAATTGTCAGAGTAAAAACACGGGGGAGTGCTTCCAAAAGCACGGTGTCGTGCTTGGTTTCTTGTTTGGTTATAAAAGGCACCTTGTGTCATTGTACTCCTTGCACAAACCAAAACCAAAAACCTCTGAAAATTCAGCATGCCAACTGAGATGAATGAGGCAATTCCCGTTTCCCGACATCCGAGAAACGATGCCCACCATGTTTCTAAAACCGAGCTTCTCTTGAAACTTTAAGAACTCGTGAAAGAACTCACCGAAATGAATCTCCTTGGGGAGATGCGTCTCGTGCAACTCACCGAATCGGTGGAAAACATGAAAATGGAACTCCGAGACATCAACGAGCAACTCCAGTTTCAAGTTCTCAGTTTCACGTATTTTCCACCACCAGGACCATTCGGAGGAGGAGAACCTTTTGGGGAACTCTAGGAAACTTGCTTTTACGCTTTTATGTGTAAACAAGTGCATTAAGCACAAGTGTTAGGACTTCGGGCTTAACCCGACTATTTTCTTTTCTTAGGAAACCCGGGCTTATCCCGTAATTGTTCTAGGATCTTTATTTAATGAAAAGTAATTTTTAGATGACCAAATTTCCAAATTATCACAATAAACGTCATTCTAAAAGTTCTGGATCTTGAATCATGTTGAAAATTAAAAAGAAAAATCACTGTGACAAAAAGCACGGGCCGTGCTTTCCTAAGCATGAGGCCGTGGTCACCCCAGAATCTTCAGCATGATACGCGCTGACTCCTTTCAATTCTCTGGCTCAGAAACATTTATTCCTCTAGCAGCACGGGGCCGTGCTTCAAGAAACACGGTGACGTGTTCAACTTTCCAGTCTCTATATACTGCATGCATAAATTCACTATTCCATTCACACCAAACAAAAACTGCTTAAATGGAAGGAAAACGGGTTGAATGGAAGCCAGTGAAAAAGGGGAAACAACATGAATCTTCCTTCCTCGAGGAACAAGTCATGAGACTCCAATGCATCATAAGAGATCAAGTTGAGAGCAACATGCAAACCGAAGCTCGAGTAGTCGAGCTGATTAACAAAGTCGACCTGCTTAGGTTCGAGAACTTCCATGTTGTGGATGGCCATCACAAGGATGTGACTTCCAAACTTAACTTTCTCAACCTAGAAATCGTCACGCTCAACAAAAAGCTTGACGAACTTTTGGAAGCCAAGCGAGCACTACCACACATCCAGGACTTGTTCGAGTTTTTAACTTAATAAAATAACTTTCTCACATATCCAACCCTATTTTCACTGAAGTTTGAACCGAAAACCGCCGACCTTCAACCATTTTTACGAATTTCTTCATCTAATCTTAGATTATAAACCTAAGGTATGTTAAATTAACGAATGCATTACTCAATTCATCACTCTAGGTTTAGATTAACCCAAAAATTTTTCAAATCGACCAAATCGGGTCAAAACCCGAAAAGGGTATGGGTTATTATGATTGATTACGTTGAATAAATTGTTGAATATTGAATGGTTAGGGTTTAATTGAAAGAAACAATTCGGGTTTTGGGTTTTGGCATAAATACCCGACCCACCATTAAACCCAATTGATGTAATCGGTTAGAAACGTGGGTTCGAGTCTGAGTAAGTTAGAAATCGATATTAAAAACACGAGCCGTGCCCAAAACAAGACGAGTCGTGGTCAACCAAAAGTCAAACATCGAAGGAACTGAACCAGAAGCAGCAGCATGGTACGGTGCTTCTGAAATCACGCCGCCGTGCTTTGCTCTCTGTTTCAGCAAAATGAAAATTTTTCATGAAGTTTTGACTAATTTAAGTGTAAATTTGCAGATGGCCGAGTATGGGGAAGACGTTCATGAATTTTTATTCTTCACCAGAACTGATACAAGAGACAGACAAGCCAATGCAAGGCTAAGCCACTTAAACAAAAGAATTCCTGAACCAAATTTCTATGCTTGCCAAGAAACCTTACACAAGGTTAATCAATGGAATAGATACAACACATTTGTAACCAAGCCGTGGAAGAAGGTCTTTGAGCAAACAGGATAGGCGGTAACAGAACTTACAAAGGAGTTCCTAGCCTCCTTTAATATAAAGAAGAAGAATTTGGATATGTGGGACGAAGATGCTATTGAGTTCCGACGTGGAGGTGTGTGGCGCACAACGTCTCTTACCCAACTTGGGAACGATATGGGAATTTACACGAAAGAAGAAACAGAACGAGAGATTTGGGCCTACACAAAAATAGCATTTGAAAAATAAGAGATTGGTGATACACAAGCACGAGCATGGGAATTGTTAGGTTTCAAGGATGAAACAAACTACGTCAATGTTTCGAGAAGCACAGCCTTACGAGGTCCGCTGATGAAATATATTCATCAGCTGCTAAGCAAGACGATAACAGCACGTAACAAAAATAAAGGAGTGGTGAATTTACGGGATCTGTGGGCACTTTACTGTATAAGGAATAAAGTTGACTGCAACATTAGTTATCTCTTTTGTCAACTTTTCAGGACCAATGCAACCGCTCAGTGTACAAGTACCCCACTCTTCGGCGGTGCATGGATCTACAAGCTTTACGAAGCTTATGACGTAGGCACGGAAGGAACAGAAAGCCCGGAACCTATTGCTCTTAACCTTAAACTTTGTTACAAATTGCAGATAGCTCAAATCTTTAGTGCAAGACCAGAAATTTGGAGGTTCGTCAACAGCCGCGGCCACATTTGGGACACGGAAAGCCAGTTGGAAATGATGATGGAGGACGAACGGAAAGACAAAATAGAAGCTGAGTACGCACGAACAAGGATTCGTAAGCCATACACGGGTAACTGATGACTGGCGGCACTGGTAGGTCGGGCACGGGCACGGGTTGGTAGTATTTTATGAACTTATTATTATGTTTTGAACAATTTACTTTCCGTCGTGCTTGTCTGTTTGTTTTTATGTTGGTTTGGATATTTTTTATGGCCATGGGTGCCAAAGACATTATGCTAGGTACTAATTTAGCCTGATAGGTCAAGGGATGGATGATTCCATACCCAATTTTCAGCAGTTTATGCTTGGTTGTTTGTGGTTGTTTGCAGTTTTACATTATACAGGTACCAAAACAGGAAAACGGACAAAATACAGGGGACGCTCTTTCGAAAGTTCGTTAACCCGTAGGGAAGTAACTCTCCATTTTTACCCAAGATACTTAATTATAATTTTTATTGTTGCATGAATCTTGTCACATTGAGGACAATGTGAGATTCAAGTGTGGGGAGGGGAATTACTTGACCAATTGTTTGTCCAACTAATTATAAAAATTCTCTAAAACAAATATTTTGGCAGCAAACAAATATTACTTAAAACCTAAAGAGAAAACCAAGAAAATTTTTTGCAAACAACCAATCATTACATAAAAGTGAAAAAGAAAGAAGAAGTTTTGTAATATTGAGAATAAATTTAAGCAAAATATGGCGTTAATACCCAATTCCTCCGATACTGTGAGATAAACCTCATGCCATATAAATATTTTTTCGGAAGCTTTGAGTGAGTCATATGTTTCATGTGATTTAGAACTTGTCGCAATTATTCATTTCAAGACCGCATGAAGCGTTGTATAAAGAAGAATCAGCTTATCCACTTTCACCGGTAAAATACAACACTGGTCTTTTACCGGTAGACCCTAAAGAACTGGAAATGCATTCTTTCGATTTCAATTTCCTTTGCTGCATACACTCCACAAAACCTAGGTTGCCTCCAGAACTTAGGCAGAGAATCTTTCTCTTTAGCAATGAGGTGAGGAAAAAGTGGCGCCAAAACGAACAAAGGCCACCATTCTGTGGAATTTCCAAAAACGCAATGAAGAGAAGAGCAAAAAGATATGAACGATGTTTAGGTTGCAGAAACTGGTCCCTCGAAGGAAGATGTAGAAAAAGTCAAACTCAGTCTCAGCATGAATATACCGAGCTAATGAGGGTGGGGGCTATTAGGCTCAAATCCAAACGATCTATTAGAGTTGGAAGTTATATTCAGAACATGATTGAGGAAGAATTGATCCACATCCTCGATAAAACTGGTCTTGACGATCTGACCTTAAAAGAGTCATTAGGTATATAGTATCTAAAAAAAACACACGAAGACGAAGAAGAAATGAGCTAACAAATGAAGACATCTCAAACTCCCTATGAACAGTGGAAGTTGTATTTACCATTAACCCTTGAACTGCCACAAAATACCAATTCCTAATCACACTAAAACTGAAACCCCTTTTTACCTTCTGATCTGTGCAATCCTTTAAAAGGTGGAGATTTGAACTTGTTACAAGCTTATTTATCACAAATTGCATTTTGGCTAAGAGTGTTCACATACATACATCACAGGTATGATCAGATATAAAACCGAGTGTGAGTGAACATTGTGAGAACGTGACATTTTGCATAAATGGAAGCTCATTAAAACAATAGTTCTCTCTCTTTTATCACTAACACACTAATTGGTTATTTTGTTTCGTCTTCTTGGAGCTCAGTTAAGGGATAGCTATAATCTAAGTTTGCTGTTTTTAGAGGATATTTATAAGTCGATTGCTTGAGGACAAGCAATGTTCAAGTGTGGGGATGTTTGATGTACATAGAAATATACATCTTTTTGGCATCAAATAATCTCTAAAAACTGCAATTTCTATCTAATAACATAGCATAAAAGGCTACTTATCATAATAAAACATAATTTCAGGTGAAACCAAACCCCAAACAAAGAAACAAGCAAAAAGACGAAGAAAACACAAGAAAACAAAGAAACACGCCCTCATGTCTCAAGAAACACGCCCCCATGCTTCTAACACAAGAAAAGACAAAATCTGAGAACAAAAGCATGGGGTCGTGCTCATCATGCACAGGGCCGTGGATGGGAATGCATAAAAGACAAAGAAGAATTGAGCACATGTCACCAAAAACCACGGGGCCGTGCCTGCTAACCATGGGGCCGTTGCCACCTCACACAAAAGACAAAAAAAAATCTATCACATGTCATAAAAATGCACGGGGGCGTGCTCATCAAGCACGGGGCCGTGCCTCACCATACAGAATGCCTATAAATAGTGGCTCATGTTGCACTCATTTGGTGTGCCTTGAAAAGAATTCTATCTGGTTTTCACTTATAAAAACACACACTAACACTCACCTTGAAGATCTAGTGAAGAGTTTGAAGGTTTGGAGGTCATCACCACTACATTTGGTTAGATTGTTCCACGTTTAATCATGTATTTGTTATTATCAATCATCTTAATGTTTATCATCATGCTCATTATGAGCTAAACTCCTTTTACCATCTAAAATCTATGAAGAAGCTTTGTTTTACTTGATAATTAATCAAGACATGTGATGTAGTCTAGTAAAGTACATGGTTATATTACAATTATCTTTTGATGAGAAATGTTTCACCATCTTAATTCACTAATTCAAAGTTGGTGGTTGTCAATCTCATTGGCAATCGTTCATGATCGATTCATGTTCTTGAAAGATAGAAATACTTTGATACATTATCCAAACATGGATCCTTATATTGTACTTAGAAATGATGAGATATAAGCTACGGTGTATATTTCTAAACCTTGGTAATCCGAAAATGGCTTTGCTTAGGATATCGAATTAGCTAAAGAAACCATATGTTAACGGAATGTGTAATTATAACCTACTTAAATCAACCAAGAGGAGGTTGTGTGATGAACTACAACCACCCGAAGTTGTTAGAATTGGTATTCGAGAAATTGAAGTCAATCCTAATCTTTCTACTTTACGAAACTAATTGCCAAATTAAATTGACATCATTAAGATGGTATGACATTAGGAAAGGGTGGACTTTAAAATGCGCATATCATCTCCTTAGTGCCAAAGATGATCACTTAAGGTTTAAGGAGCTATCTATCATATATTGCTACGGAAAGTTTATCACATGTCTACATATTAATTATCAATGCTAAAATGGAGTGGATTCTTGATCTTAGATGGTAACCTTCGCATAATTGAACAACTCGTTTAGAATTTATTATCTTGGTCACCTATATATTATATATAAGTTTATACATTTTATAAAAAGTTCAAAAATTAACCCCAAAATGATTAAAACCTCCGATTGAAGTAAAACAATGATTTATTATTAGAAACATTTGTGTCCACGGATCGATACTTGGTTCTTATCAATACTATTCTACATATACGATAGGTACACTTGCCTATTTTGTGTGTGTTTAGTCTTTGTAGAAATCACTTTTATAAATTTAAAACACGATCTTGTGCAAAAGCTAAATATCCAATTTATCATATTTAAGACGGACGCGCAGCACACATCATTCAGTTTCATGTTATATTGGTCAAGGATATTGAACGCTTCCTCCAAGTCTTTAAGGTGGTCTTCAACCCTCTTAGACTTGACAACCATGTCGTCTATGTATACTTCCATGGTCTTGCCTATATGATCCTTGAACATCATATTCACCAATCTTTGATATGCTGCCCCTGCATTTCTTAGTCCAAAAGGCATAGCAATATAACAGTATATGCCAGTAGGAGTCATGAATGTTGTAACCTCTTGATCAGATGGTTCCATCTGAATTTGTTGAAATCCAGAAGAAGCATCCATAAAGGTAAGCATTTCATGTCTTGCTGTCGCATCCACCATGGAGTCTGTATGTGGTAACGTGAAAGGATCATTGGGGCATGCCTTGTTTAAATCAGTAAAATCGACACACACCCTCCACTTTCCATTATTTTTAGAAACAACAACCACATTAGCCAACCATAGAGGATACTTAACCTCTCTGATCATACCAGCCTTAAGAAGTTTTTCAACTTCTTCTTGTATGATTGCGTTCCTCTCATGAGCGAATTTCCTTCGCTTCTGATGGACGGGTTTAACAGATAAATCAAGGCCTAACTTATGAGTAATTACCTCCTTAGAAATACTTGTGATGTCTGAATGTTTGAAGGCAAAGGTGGATTTTCTTCGCTTTAGGAAGGATACTAGATCCTCCTCGATATCACTAGGGATAATGGATCCTAGGAACACTTTTACATCTGGATCCTCGGGATCCAAGGATACTTCTTTAATATCTTTTACCCAAGCCTCCAGCATGTCCCTAGGATGTTGATGTGGTTGCTATGCTAAAGTTTGTTTAGTTGTTGGCTTCATAAATGAAGAATAATAGTTCTTGGCTTCCACATGATCACCATCTATCCTTACAACTCCCCAAAGGGTCGGTAGTTTGATGCATTGATAGTAAGTAGAGGCCACTGGCTTCATCCCATGTAGCCACTGCCTGCCTAAAATAACATTGCAACAAGAAAGGTTATCAATAACACATAATTTTTGGTAAGAATTTAACCCTTTGATATATATCAGGAGATTAATGTCCCCCAATGTCTTCTTGGTTTCTCCACTAAAACCAACTAGCACCAATGTCCTCGGGATGATCTCTGAGTCTGGTATGTTCATCTTCTGAAGAACATCATGTTGGATGATATTAACCGAGCTCCCACCATCTACCAGGATCCTGCATACGTAATGGTTAGCAACAAATAAAGTGACAATCAAACCATCATGGTGTGGATCTTGGATGTTTGATTTGTCTTCTTCATCGAAGAAGATCCTTTTGTCAGTTGTCAAAGTGGTGGATATAACCGATCGTTCCCCATTATCCAACTTGGTTTCCTTGGCAAGTCTCTTAGCTACGGAAAAGGAAGTGTCGCATATGCCTGAGCCTCCGGAGATGAAGTTGATCACTTGAGCATTTGGCGGGGGCGGAGTAGCTTTTTGAGGAACCTCTTCAGGATCCTGGATCCTGGACTTTTTTTTCTCCCCAACAGTTCCTTAAAATGGCCTTTACTCAGGAGGTATCCAATTTCCCTCCTTAAACCGATGCAATCGTCCGTCATGTGGCCTATAATCCTCATGAAAAGCATACCATTTGGATTTGTCTCTGAAGGTGGTTGACTTCTCGTTATTTTGGGGCCACCTTGCCTTCTCCCCTAGATCCTTCATGGCACAAATCAAGCCATGGGTATCTACGGAGAAACAATATTCTGAGATGCTGGGATAATCTTCATCATCATCATCATCTCTTTCTTCAACTGCTCGAACGTTTTGATTGTTGAATTTAAAGAACGGCTTTGAGTTGTTTCTGTATGAGGATCCTTTATTCTTGTCAGGGGATTCTTGCTTCGTCTGAGCCCCCAATCATTCTTAGATCCTTTTGTCGTCTTCCAGCCATATGAACCTTAGTCCTCTGTTCCTTACTTCATCTAAAGACCTGCAAGGAGTCATCACAAGATCATCATAAAAGGGGGAGCCCCTCTGAAGTCCCATCTTAAATGCTTCAACAGCAGTAGCCATGTCAAGATTGGGGATTTCTAGGGCTTCCCTGCCAAAACTTGTAAAAAAATCCCTAAGGGATTCATCACTAGGTTGGATAACTCGGTATATATCGCTAGTTAACTTCTCAAATTTTCTACTACAGGAAAATTGACTGTTGAACAACTTAACTAAGTGTGAGAAAGAAGTAACAGAAAAGGGAGGAAGACTTAGCAGCCATTTTAAAGCAGATCCTGATAGTGTGGCTCTAAAGCCTTTGCATAGGCAAGCTTCCTTGAGCCTCTCAGGGATCGGGTTGATTTCAATACTTTCTCTGTATTGCGCTACATGCTCTTCAGGTCCAGTGGTCCCGTCATATACTTTCATGTTGGGGGTTTGAAAGCGTTTCGGGATTCCGCGTCACAGATTGGTGGAGCAAATCTGGACAATTTGTGGCTTCCCTTGGGTATCTCGGGAATTGGATGGATCACCCCAGGTATGCTGGATATCATATCCTTAAGTTTCTGCAGTTCCTTAGCCATGGATTGGTTGATACCTGCATCCTGCATGGAACCACGGTTAGAGTTTAAGGATATTGGATCATGCATGTTACCTCTTTGTTGTGTAAAGGTCGGCATTCCAGAAGAATGGCTGAGATAAGAAGCGTCTACTACAGGAGTTGGTCCACCGGAAGCTATGGTCTGCATGGGGATTATATCTCCTTCATGGACCTCAGAGGACCGCTGATGTTGAACCCTTGAGAATCCTTGATTCTGAAAGAAGGATCCTTGGTTATGGAAGTAGGATCCGAGTGGTTGAGAGTTGAAGGATCCTTGAAGATATGATTCGGAGGATCCTGGTTGAAGGATCAATGGTCGTTGCTGAAAGGTTGAGGTCCTTGAGCTGGTCGACCCATGGACCCCTGGTGAAGGAAAGATGATCCTTGCTGAAAAGTTTAAGATCCTTGAACCTGTTGACCCATGGATCCCTGGTTAAGGATGGATGATCCTAAGTGAAAGATCAAGGATCCTTGAGTTTGTTGACCCATGGATCCTTGTTGAAGGATAGATGATCCTTGCGTGAACTGAGCCAAGGATCCTGGAGTGGTGAAATCCAGCATCCTAGGCACTAAGGGAGTCTGATCCTCTGCTGGCCTCTTAGTCTTCTTGATATCTTCAATTTTGTGAAGGATCCTCTTATTAGTCTTGTTTTGTTGCTCCATGTATGCTTTAACCTGTGAAAACATAGTAGAAGCATCATTGTTAGTACTAACCACCGAAGTGGCAGCAACGGTTTTCGAGCTCTGGAAGACTGGTAGTTGTGTCTTGTTTCCAGCAGCAGCAACCCGTGGTGCTCCCGTGATTGGAGGAGGCATCTGGACAAAGTTCTTGATGAGAGAGGAACCGAAGATGGTATGGTTGATGAAGCAGAGGGTTGATTGAGAGGCCATTGATAGTGATATGGGTATGAAAGGTTGAAAATTGATAGGAAACAACCTGGATTATAGCACCAATAGCCCCAAGGTGGACGCCAAATTGTTTTGGACAAAAATCTGCTAAGGATAATGTATCCAAATCTGTGATTGTGAGGTATAGTGCTATGATATTAACAACGATTGTATAAACGAAATAGGGATGAAAAACGTGATTTTTTGCGAGGAAAAACCCCTTGATCTTGTTCGGATCAAAGGAAAAAAACCTCGGGTGATGAAAAATCGTCTATCACAACTTTATTAATATCAAAATCGGGTTACAAGTGTTTTGGAGATTACGATCAGTAGTACAAATGAATGCTAGTGTGTAGTGTCAGAGAGAATTATAAGCTCTGTTCTAGTGTGTGATAACTGATCGCTAACTGATCCGTTATCTCGATTATATAAAGAAAATAATAACTAACAATATTCCTCAATAATCCACCACTCTTCCACAACTCCTTCAACGTTCTTTGACCACGTGCTGGGAGCTTCAAGTAGCGAACTATGAGGTAGACCCATTCATAGAGTCATTATACCTGGCTAACACATCACCATTCAAATACAATTATTAGTAAACATATAATACCGAGGATCCTCGATCCTTCATAAATTGAGACATATGTCAAGGATAATCTATCCATAAGACAGTCAAGAATACTGGATCCTCAGCATAAAATTCATGCCCTAACATGGAGAGCCATCTAAACGTCGTATAACCTAAGGTGCTGGAGTTTCATTTGGTCCTCAAGTTCCAAGGTCGTTTTCTCCTCAAAGACCTGTGGCGTCGCTTACTACTAGCACCCTGGAATTAACATTGACGACCACGCTTACCTCGGATCCTAGGCTTGGTAAGATTCCTCAATCTGTTTTATCTACACTACCGAGGCCTACTGCTGCTACATCAGTGGTTTCACCAACACCGACTACGATGCAGACACAGCCTATGCACTTTTCGTTCATGAGGCTTAATTGTCCACAAGGTCCTGTGCAACCGATCCCTCCATCTTTCCATGCTATGCCCCAGGAAAATCAAATGAACGTGCTCTTGAGTTTGATTCATCTTTATGAGAATCAAATGGCAACTGACCATCAAGCTCAAGAGCAAATGCTGATAAATCAACGTCGGCTGATGAGTTATGTCTCTTTCAGTCAAAAGGAGACTAAAGACCTTCGTGAGATTGTTACTGCTCAGGGGGTGAAGATGAAGGAACTAGAGGATCTTATTCTACAGCTTACGTGCAAAGAAGACATATTAAAGAACATGAAGAATAATGATGAAGATCCTGATGCCTCTGGTGCTGGAGGTTGTGAGCCGAAACAAGCTCACGGCTCATCCTCCGGTGCAAGAACAAGTGGGGTTGTTGGTGATGTGAATAAACAGATAGTCGTTTATCAAGACTCATCGAATGTAAAACCAATTGAGTCGATAAAGGATAATATCGTGACATTTACGGATAGTTTGGGGATAGTAAGGAGTATGGTGAATGCTGATGAGATCGAGGAAGGTCAATTTGTTGATCGGTCCTTGACACAAAAGCATATTTCTATACTGCTAGGTCTTAATGATGATGAACTTGACGCGTTACAGACAGAGGATGATGTTTAGGTTGTGAACGATGAGGAACTCCTACAAGATTCGACGATTCCAATGAATACGTCGTTTATTTATGGAGATGAGGAAGTCGAGATTGAGGATGTGACAGCAGAGGAATACCCCGATCTTTATCAACGATCCAATGTTGATGAGGGTATTCCTACATTCAATGAAGAAATTACCAAAGCTGCTGAAGATCATCTGGATGAAGTGTCAACGGGTAAAGAGAAGACATTTGAGTCAAATCCTGATCCGTCGGTTGCTAATATTCAGGGTTGGTTTGCATGTGAAAATAAGAGACTACGTAAGATTATCGAGGAGTACAGGTATGTGGATGAAGAACAGAAGTAGGACGCTATCGCACGTGCTAAAGCGAATCAGAAGTCCAAATTCAAAATCGTGTCTACTGTTAAAGGTGATATTGTGTCCTGGCTTTATGATTATGAATTAAAGGTCTGCATTTTCAAATGGGAGAACGGTTTTAGTATTATCAGAACATCACTGACGTTCTCTCATTACCACGTTGGGATGTGCGTACCCTCGCGAATTGACCTTTCATGAACCGCGGTGGAAATCGGAATGCTG
This sequence comes from Bidens hawaiensis, assembly GCF_021521415.1. Classification (NCBI taxonomy): domain Eukaryota; kingdom Viridiplantae; phylum Streptophyta; class Magnoliopsida; order Asterales; family Asteraceae; genus Bidens; species Bidens hawaiensis. The sequence goes on along the minus strand of NW_027493458.1, from coordinate 58,091 downwards.
AAATGTTTCACCAACATCTACTATTCGAAGTAAACCACGGGTTCAAATTTTTTAAGCCGCAGGTTCCGATCTGTAAACGTATCGTACGGGATGGTGGAAGCTCGTGCTTAAGGTAAAACCACCGAAAACGATGAAGTACGTATCAGTGAAGACTTTCCCGCGAGGTCTTCGCCAAACGTTTAACCATTGGTACTACGACAATCGTAGCAATGAGGCCGTCATTGTCCTTGGGAAAGGTTTGAAGACTGAATTTATTTGAGTTATCGATCCAATGTGGCTCGTTAACTTATCGGAGACTGACAATGACGTGCTGTTCGTGAATAAGATATTGATTGAGCGTCATGAAGATTATGACCGAGCTATGCAGTTCCTGCGTGTTGTTCGTGTATGTCATGAGTATGGGATTCATAGATGTTGGGATTGGTAGTCAAAGCACTTCAAATAATTTAAGGACAAAGAGCTCAAGACGAGGGGGTGTTTGTTGTGCACGGTTTTGTCGTCTCGAGTCTTTGTATTTATCGTTTTGTATTTATTATTATTATTATTATTATTATTATTATTATTATTATAATGAAAAGATATTTATCTTTAATAGTTAGTTCGTTAATGTAAGGCTAATTCGTTAAAGATTTTTAACGAATTAGCCAGTTCGTTTATTGTAACACCCATTCGTTAAGGATGTTTAACGAATGGGCTAATATTTCTTTATGTATGTTCCCATTCGTCATGGAATGTTGACGAATGGGGCATAACGAATCAAAGATTTGTTATGTTACCTTTATTGAGTCTGTAAGTTAACGAACTGGACACCAATTCGTTATGGGATGTGTAACGAATTGGTTCCATTGCCTATATATAGGGGTGTTCCTACCCATGTTAATTCAAGTTTTGATTATAAAGTAACGAACCTCTGCCCAAGTGTTCTCTCGACCAATTGTTCACATAAGCTATTACTTAATACACATAATACAATCAATACATATATTTATTAATACTAATTAAGAGTATAACAATGAACTAGATCCGATTAAGGTATATTAGATCTACGATTGATAATCAATATCGTCTAGATCTGAATCGTGTTTAACATAATTCCATAAAAGTAAATCTTTCCAGTTTCTCCTTAAGGATTACTTCTTGAAATCCCTTTGCTTATTCCTTAAGATAGAACACCTCTTGTATTTCTTGAGAACAATCGTGACACAACTTGATGGAGAACTCCTTAAACCACCAATTAATCCTCCTTTCATTTTTAGTTCCTTACTAACATATAGGGTTCATGGGTTGTAAATGTTCAAGGTAGCTTCATCATGAAGTCCATGCTGATACATCTTCCTATTCTTGGCTAATCAAGTCTCGTCTTGTCCTCTGAATCCATTATTGTCTGTTGTTGCATATCAGGTTGCCTGATATATCATAACTAATTAAATTAACCAACTTTCTTTCCGGCATGCCCTGTCCATTATATGGACATTTATAATACTATATTATCATTACCGTTCTATATGACTTCCCACTCATGATCACATGATTGTCAGTCACAACACTAATCACTCATGTTAAGACTCAATTCAAATAAACATAAGTCTAAACCATCTCTACACCTTCCTTGCATGTCTTTCCATTATCTATCCTTGGTTTCTGGTATCCTCTTGCGTTGTAACTGCCAGTTCCACCTTTGTAACACTTATGGTTGTTCTTGTCCGTATAGGCAAAGTATCGTGTCCTCCCATAGTTGTTACATACCACGAACTCATCTTCACTTGACTTCTGCTTTCACTTTTATCAGTATTTTCCTTCATTGTAATCAACATCTTTCCTTTTGAATCCTCGATGAAAACCGAGTATCTAGACTTGTGAGCTTCATCTAGGTTTTGGCCTCGAAGATCTCCATGACGTGGAATCCTCAGGTGACCAAATATGATTTTCACATCATAAGCATTATCTTCCAAATCTCGGTGTATCCAAAAAATTCGTTCCCTATTCATCTTGCTCTTATCCTTTATAACTTCTATTGTGCCTCGCGAACCTCCCTTATGAAATCCGAAGTGCTAACTAACTTATTCGACTTAATTGTTGTGATAAATCCTTCACCCTCACGGCTTAGTACGTCAGCGACCACATTAGCCTCACCAGGAATCATAACCCTTATCAACCCTATCCATCTTCTCTGCTTTCTGCTTGAAGAAATACTTCAAACTTTTATGATAAGTATAGATGGTACACTTCGAAAGCTTAAAATACAGTTTCCCTTTCTTCAGTGTCTCTAACACTTCTCTCAAGTGTTTAGAATGGTCGAACTTATTCCTTGAATAAATCAAACTATCGTCAATAAAGGCAATGACAGAATTTTCGAACATCGGACGACATACCCTATTTATTATAACTGTTTTGGTAAAAAATTACGGAAGCAATAATTGAGCAAATTAGTGAAGTGAAGTAGTTTGCTTTTCACTAGTGAGGTAAGTGGTAAATAATATAGTTGACAAATGCGGTAAAAGTGAAGGTTGACACAACGATATAGCGAGGAAAAAACCTTAGATCTCGGTTAGGATCCTCGGAAAACAACCCCGGGAGGAGAAAATTATCCTCTGCCTAATCTATTAATGAAAATGGTGATTACAACTCGTGAACTAGTTGAGAACAAAAGCTAGAATACAAGTGTGAGTATTGTGAGTGTAGAATGTGTGTCCTATAACGTTCTAAATAGCCCCATTTATATAGGAAATGAAAATTACAAAAAGTTCTATAAATTCGGGAACCCTAGCCGCCATGAATAATTAACGACTCAGTCTTCATCCCACATGTATTTCAACTATTTCTCCAAGCTTTTAGGTAGAGTAAGTCATCTAGCCGTTATAGACCATTTGAGTCTTCCGTAACCTACAAGCACAATATAAATATAACGAACATAGTTAGTTAGTCCAGGATTCTGCCTCTAGCTAGGAATTCTAATCGCCAGGTTAACGGTCAGGATCACGTTAGGGATAAAAATGAGCCCTAACAATTGTCCCCAAATATGTTACCGTTATAAACCATTAATGCCCAGCTGTCACATTTTTCCTACTTAATAATAATTTCAAATTTTGATGGCCTGAGGTAACTTGATAAAACTTGAGCGCAACTTCCGAGGTTAATTAACCACATCATATTTTATCTCGAGAGAAACCCCTATAATTACTCCTCATGTGTTTTAAAACACATATCCATTTTCCTTCATCAGGTAATCTTTCTCTCTCTCTCTCTCTCTCTAGGGTTTCTTCTTTTCTCCTTCTTTCGGCCGACCATGACCAGAAAATGATCCCGAGAATCTGCTTTCAGCAGTGTGAGCATACACAATGACTTTGAATGTTAGTATATCCTCACTGAGCTCGATTTCGAAACCTGTACCTTCTCTGATCTTGATCTTTCATATCTTCAGTCCGGCAACGCTTTCCCCGCTGGAGCTAAATTCCTCCCTTTTGACGTAACCCTCCGTTCCGACTGTATATCTAAGAAATGGGTTGGTTTTCATGCTTATCCTTTCACCATTTGCTTAACCTATCATGTTCCTGATTTCAGCGCCCGTTTCTTCAATGTCACCGGTAATAGCTATATTCAAGTTATGCCAATGTTGTGGAGGGTCATGTAAACACTCAACAAGCTCATCACAAGTCGCAACATCTAATTGCAAGTTTCAGATTTAGCCGTGGCTTATAATCTTAGAACCTGGGGCTCTAGCCGTTTAGCTCCTCAAGTGAAATCCGGTCAACTTCCCATGATCCTAGAATCAAACAGAAACAAAGGATAATGGTACAAGAGATTCTTTTTCATCCTAAGGGATTCTATTCCCAGAGGTGAGGAACTCCCTTACCAGTGGTTTAAGAAGGGTAGGAAGTAAATTTAGGGTTTTTTTATGAAATTAAGGACATAACTGATACTTATCTTGTTTTTAGTCTCTGATTCTAGCAAAGTTTTCTAATCTCGTGACTCCAACGTCTGTCGCTCGGAGGAGGATTCCGGCCATTCCGAAAGTAAATCGTTCCTTCTAGCTTGAATTATTAATTTCTTCGGAATCCGAGAAATCATCAAATGGAACCATGTCAGGTGAGATTATTATCTATATATTTTCCGATTATTTGAGATGTCGTTGTCTTTAGAATCTCAATTTTGTGTTATAGTAGGCAAAGGATTAAGTTTGGACGATCTTGACAGCTTTTATCTCCAAGAGGAAACCTCCATTGTAGAAGTTACCAAGACGCTTCCCTAGCTTCCCGGACCAGAGCTTCTACCTCTAAAAAGAGGAAAGCTATTGAGGCACCAGGAGCTATTGATGACTCACTCAACTTCGATAACGCCGAGCCACTCCTATTGCAAATTAGGATTGTAATTTTTGTTAGTTGTAGGTAATTATTATACTAATCATACCTTTTTTGTTGTGTTAGGGTCTTCAACACTTGACCAAGATTTATCGAGATGCGCTCCACGAGTTTGAAGTGCAGAAACTGAAAGCGACTGATATCAGCAACATAGACGAGGCTAAGTCTCTTTATATTAAGAAAATGGGCGCAGAGTTTGCTCGCCTGAAGAAGGAGCAAGCTGAACTCAAAGCCTCCCATGTCAAAGAGCTGAGTGATTTCAAGACCCAACCTAGGAAACATGCCGCTCATTCCATATGCTCTGTTAGGACCAAACTAATGGATGAGGCCAAGAAGCCCTATTTTGATGCATTTTCTTGGGACCTTGAAGGACTAAAGGTGAGGGTGGCTGAGATCCAGGCTGAATTCGGCTTGGCTTCTAAGGAGGATCCCGCAGAATCAAGCAAGGCTATTGAGGAGAAGGCTAGAGATGCTGGGTTGAAAGCTGCTGATGGGGACAAGGTGGTGCAGGCTGGGATGGCAGCCGGTTTCTCGAAGAAGAGTGAAGGATGTTGAAGACAAGGCCCGAGCCCCTCTTTATTTGATGACTTAGTTTTGGTTGCACGCATGAACAATTTACTTTTCCCATTATGTGGTTGTGGTCTTTTCAACAATTTACTATTTCTGGTTTTAAGACAATAAATAGTTTAAGGTGGAGGGATCCTGAGTTTCAGGACAAAGCTTTAACTATCCCTAGCTTATTTAGGAAAACTTCTCTAATATCTCTGATGGAGGGATCCAGAGATTCTGGACGAAGACAGAGATATTAACTTTGATAAATATAATGGTAACCTTTTGCTTTTACTTTAGTCTATCTCATTTTACTTGTTAAAAGGTTATTGGTAAAAACGTTGGTTGAAAAAAACAATTAGAAGAATAACTCTTTACCACATAGCTAGAAAAGTAAATAAGTGATCAAACCTGATAGAGGTAGGATAAGGTTTACTCTGATAGGCTTCAAAATTTCCAAAATTCCAATCAATCATCACAATTTCTACCTTAGGTTGAACTTTGAAATCATGTAAAATAATGTAACATTGATAACTGAGATTGCTAAATGATCTCGTGGATCTTAGGGAAGATCCCCCAAGTATTTTTGATTGGAAAGATCTAGAGAATAATATTGAAAATAACTTTGAACTTGAGTTAACAAATAAATGTCGAAGACTTAGGACAAGTGACATGAAAATGTCAAGACCTTATGTGAATACTTGGGAGATGTCAATCGTGAGTGACATGAAAATGTCAAAGCCTTATGTAATTACTTGCGACAAGCCACGGTATATAACATGTCCATGTTATTCCATTAATAATATAATTGAGAATCCACCATGTAACCAACAACAACGAAATTGTCAGCCATCATTAAGATGAACTGGTCCCGCCATCTTGAACTACATCTGAACAAGTGCACTCCTAGCGAGGTGCTTAAACCCAATTGGTAGAAAGGTGAAAGCCATTAAGGGATTTTATACCTTAAACATAGAGAGGTGGACAAACCCCTAGGAATGCATTCACTTCTTAGTCGGGATCACAATTGTGCAAAACACTTGAACCTTTTTGAGGGTGGGTGTTAGCTCGGCTAACACCCCTCTGATGTTTAAGTAAGTAATGGGTTGCATGAATAATAATAAAAATAAATGACATAGTAAAGTTAGAATAAATACCATACCAAGTTAGGAATAAAATTATAACTTACACAAAGTATAGTTTAAGGTGTATAGCATTCCAGGATCTTGGCAGGATCTTGCAATCCATAGCAGATAGCTGATTCGCTCCCTTTCCTGCCTCAGCTTTGGTCTTTCACGGTGTGACATTCGTCATTTTCGGTTTAATCATATTTGTTCTTGTATGGTAAACCCGACCCGTTTTATCTTTCAAATTCTTTAACATTAATATAAATAGTGGTTTTTATGTTACAAATTTGTTTCACACTTATTGGATCACGAAACGTTTCGGTACCTTAAAACACCCTTTTATGGCCAAAAACGACTCAAAATGAACTTTGGGGACCTAAATAGACAAAATAACCAAAGATGGAGACCAACCCCCACCCGTAGGGGCACCGCTTCGCGCGTCCACTAAGGTCAAGGGTGGTCGTGCATCACCTAGGCATACCAGCGGATTGCACAGCTCGCTTTTGTTTGTTTATATGTTTTTTGACCCATTTTTAATCAATGAAATGCATGCATACTCTTGAAAGTAACTTTATACTTAAACCCTTACTCTTTCCCTATATAACCAAGACCATTTCACCCATTGTTGGTTGCTCATTCACCTCAAACTCTCCCCAATCTAAGTTCTAAGTATTCATCTTTCACATTCTTGGTAGTTTTACTTTTCAAGGTCAAACTAATGCTAATCTTTGTTTCTAACTAATTATTGTTATTATTGTTTGATTAAAACATATTCCCCTTGTTTCCTTGGCTTTCCCTTCTCCGGCCATGGTCGGTTTCAGCATTACTAGGCAAGGCTACATGGAGGACTATTATAGTCCTTGTTAAACACTTTAATTCATGCTTTAATTTTGTTAAAGCTTGTTAATATTGTTTATTTCCTAATTATTTTAGTTCTAAATCGTTCTAATAGTTCAATGGTATATGGGTATGTGGTTACCATCCTCAGTTTCATTCTGAATCAAGAACCAAACCAAAACCGAACTTTTGCTTAAGTACTTTATTGTTAACATATTGTATGTAAGACTTGAGTATTATCATTTCTAAGTTTATTTAGGTAAGTCGTAACCATCCTCGGTCTTATTCCGAGCCAAGGACCGAACCGAAACCAAACTCTCGTTTAACTCTTTATTTAATTGTTTTAAAACAAGTTGTATGTATGTTTCAAGTGTTTAAGTTCTTTTATTTAAAATTTTGAATTTGTTATTATAATATAGATTTGTTGGACCCAAGCTTGGTTACATACCAAGTCTTGAACCAACCAAACAAAACTAAACCGAGTTAACTCGCTTAAAACACACTAGTTGTGTTTCGGGCCACCGAATCTCACACTTTTTTAAGATCTTTTACAAACTAATTATAAATGTTTTTTTAAAGTACTTGGTATGTCAGATCCAAATTGATCTTATAACAAGCTTGGACCGATAAAACCGAACACTCGCTTAACGTCACTGTTTGGAGTTTCTCCTTAACAGAACTTCTAACATTAGTTAAGTTTCTATTTTAAATAATTTATCTTATGATATTTATCACTTTGGAATGTTGGGTTCGGACTTGACAATTTATCAAGACCCGAACCGACTAACCGAACACTCGTTAAAGTCCCGTTTTGGTATATCTAACAAGGGGTTGTGCACTACTGCATTAAACCAATCCCCACATATTTACTTAACAAAGGTTAAGTAAATCTAATGAATAGAATATCGAGACCCGATTTCGAGTAAACTTACTTTTAAAAAACCATTACTTTAATTTCTTATGTATTTACACTTTAACCCTCAAACTTTAATTATTTATCTCACTTGTCATGTTATTTTACTTTAAAGCTTTTAAGACCATCTACTAACTCAAGACCCTCTCAACCTATGGTTTGCTTGTTGAACTTACCTTTTCGTTTTGCTGCAAACTAATCCTTTAAGTTGCTTATATCATGTGAGTAATCGCACTCCCCCTTTTTATGCTTTTATACTTTTAGGGGTGGCATACGTACCATATTCAAACTTACTTGTTTTATGATCTCATTATCAAATCCATAATTCAACATTATGTGTTATTACGAATATTTGCTTGATCTTTGTTTATGCCTCAAATTGATTATGTGCATGAGTGTTTATTTTATGTTATTATTGAGCCTTAATAAGTATGATCATACGCACCTCTAACTACTTTAGCCTTGTGCTAGTAGGATACGGCCTCATTATCCGAGTATGTTGGTTGTTACCAATTAGAAAGGATCCACAATTATTTACTCTACATTTACAATGGTTGTTGCATTATTCTACTTACACATGTGAATTGTGATTTTTGCCTCATTATATACATAAACCAAAAACTAGTGTATTACTCACCAACATTAGTGTTGATCAAATCTATTTTTATGCATGCTACAGGCTTACTTTTAGGATGCTTATGAAGAATGAAGACTCATCACTTAGATTATAGCTTTATGATACTTTAACGAATTTAGTGTTGATGCAATTGTTTATATATTTTATCTTGAACAAGTTGTATTTGTGATTATTGAATGAAGTAAACGAGTTGAGTAAATATTGTCACTTTAATAGTGTCATGGTGTTCTTGAGAAATCCGTTGTACCTCGGCATGTTCCGCCGCCTTTCGTTGGGGTGTGACTACGGTCCTTCCCATTTGGGTGCTAATTTTCCATCCTTGGATCCGTTGTATTCTGAATTCCTTCCTTAGTACTAGATCTCCAACATGAAATCTTCTTACCCTAACGTTCTTGTTATAGGATTTGGTGATTCTTTATTGATAAGCTGCCATATGGATTCTTGTAGAATCCCTGAGTTCATCTATTACGTCAAGATTATAGGCAAGATCCTAATTGTTGGTTTCAAGATTCTAGAGGCGAGATCTTGCGGTAGGGATCACCATCTAGTTTGAAAGCATTGCTTCGGTCCCAAACACTAAAGAGAAAGGAGTTTGCTATGTCGCATTCTTCGATGTAGTTCGATCTGCCCATAATATGAATGGTAGCTCTATAGATTACTTCCTTTCTTTGTCCCCAACTTCTTCTTCAAGTTATTGTCGATGATCTTGTTTGAAGATTCTGCTTGTCCCTTGGCTTGAGTATGTACTGGCGTGGAAGTGATCATCTTTATTTCCCATGCAACATAAAAGTCGGTAGCTCTTTTTCCAATGAATTGAGATTCGTTGTCACAGATGATCTCGGCTAGGATTCTGAAACGTGTGAGGATATTTCTTTTTTTGAAGGATATCACCTCTTGTTCTCTTACTTGGACAAATGCCTCTACTTTAATCCATTTGGAAAAGTAATCTACCATTTATAACATGAAAACCTTTCCTCCTGGAGTCTTTGGTAGTTTACCCACAATATCCATCACCTCCTTCATGAAGGGCAAAGGAGATACGATTGGGTGAATAGGTTCAGGCAGTTGATGAAGAATGTTGCTATGTCTTTGACAAGCATCACACTTTTCAGCATAGACCATTGCATCCTTCCTCATGGCTGTCCAATAGTAATTAGTCCAAAGGATTTTGGAGAAAAATGACCGACCCCCGGTGTGATTTCCATACTTTCCTTCGTGGATGTCTTTCAAAACTTCTTGTATTTAAGGATCCTCCGGACATTTCAAATATGGACCTGCAAGAGATTTTTTATAGAGAATATCGTTTAAGATTACAAATCTGTATACCTTCATATGAAATGCTTTACGATTCTCATCCTTAGAGATTTCGTTGTGTTGCAAATATCTCTTGATAGGAATCCAGGATTCCTGATTAGTTTGTGGATCCTGATAAGCTATATCTTCAGAATCCACAATTTCATTGACTTGTGAATCTTTCTTGGAATCATCTTTTATTGTTTCCTTTTTATCCAGTGAGGGCATCTTTATAGCTAGATTTTGGATATGTATGATCGGAATTTTTATTTTCGTCGGAATCCAGAAGGCAGATCCAAGATTTGCCAAGGCATCTACTTCAGCATTTTCCTCCCTAGGTACCTGTTCGTTCATTAACAAAATAATCGAATTTCTCTGCCATATTTTTAACTATCTGGAGATATTCTGTTAGTTTCTTACTTCTAACAGCATAAGAGTCATTGAAGTGGTTAGCAAGAAATAAGGAATCCACAAATACATAATATTTTTAATTTCAAAATCTTTGGATAACTGAGGGCCAGCAATTAAAGCTTCGTACTCGTCTTCATTATTGGTGGCTTGGAAATCACATCTAATTGCCTAGGGTATTATCCCCCCCCCAAATGACATTTGAGGCCCCATCGGTAAATAATATCTACTTACCCTTATCTTTATCTAGTTGTTGAACTTCCCAGACAGCTTCCTGCTGGATATCACTACTGAAACCAGCCACAAAGTCAGCTAAAACTTGGGATTTAATGGATGTTGTAGGCTAATAAACTAAATCAAAAGCACTCAACTTAACATACCACTTAGCCATCCCACCAGACATCTTAGGCTTTCTTTAAACATTTTTAACATGATAATTAGTTTTAACAAAAGTAGTATGTGTCTCAAAGTAATATCATAGCTTAGTAGATGCCATCACTAAAGCTAAAATCAACTTTTCTAAATGAGAATACATGGTTTCAGCATCAAGTAGACTTTTACTTACATAATAGGTAGATGTTTTTTCCCTTCGTGATCCTTTACTAATGCGACACTTACAGTGGTTTGAAATACTACAAGATAGAGGAGTAATGGCTCACCATTTTTCATGCTTCATTAATAAAGGTGCTGATGAGAGATATACTTTCAAATCTTCAAGTGCCTTATCATGCTTTTGCCTCCATTTAAAACCTTACACCTTTCTGAGGATCGTGAAATGAATCTGTTTAAGGCTGCGATCCTGCTGGTCAACCTTTGGACCTCTTTCACGTTAGTTGCCTTCACGTTCACAATGGCTTTGATCTGCACAGGACGTTCTTCTATCCCCTTTTGGTAACCCTGTATCCTAAGAACTTTCCTGCCCCCACTCCAAAGTGACGCTTAGACGGGTTCAGCTTCATGATGTATTGGTCTAGGATATCAAAGGCTTCCTGAAGATCCCGTAGGTGATCCCCAAATTTCTTTGACTTAACCACCATGTCGTTGATATAGACTTCTATATGTCCCCCAGTTGCTCTTTGAACATCATGTTGACCAATCTTTGATAGGTGGCAAATGCATTTTTCAAACTAAAAGGCATCGCTATGTAACAATTTATACCTATTAGAGTCATAAACGCAGCGTCTTCTTGGTCTGAGGGTTCCATTTGGATTTGTTGGAATCCCGAAGTGGCATCCATAATGGTCATCATCTCATGTCCAGCAATTGTATCTACATGGAATCTATGTGTGGTAATGGGAAAGGATCCTTAGGACAAGCCTTGTTGAGTTATGTGTAATCGACACAAACTCTCCACTTGCCATTATTTTTCTGGACTACCACCACATTGGCTAACCATCTTGGGAACTTCACCTCCTTGATAATTCCTGATTTCAACAATCTCTTCACCTCTTCTTGGATGATGACATTTCTTTCAGGTGCGAATTTTCTTTTCTTTTGTTGAATTGGCCTGAAATATTTATCCAGCCCAATTTGTGAGTAATAACATTTTTAGAAATACCTGCCATGTACTCATGCTTCCATGCAAAGGTAGAGGTTATACTCTTAATGCACTTGACCAATTGTTCTTCAATTTCTTCAGGAATCCCAATTCCTATTAGGTATGAGATCGGACCGTACTTGTACATGTACCCCTACCTGTAACCGAAAGTAATCGTACCTAAAATCAGTAAATCTTAGTTTCCATACCTGTACCCGAATTTTATGGTACGGGTACAAGTACTTTGGGTATGGTACTCGCTTTGGTACCCTTTTGCTCTTTTTTTTTTCAAAACAAATTTCCACTAAACTAGGTATCGGTAACAATATGGTACAAACAGTCAATTATCTATAATACCAAAATCGTAATACCACAACCAAAACCGTAATACCGCAACAAAAACATAATACCTAAACTAAAAAATGAAACAAGACAACCATAATATAAAATCCATTCAAAATCAAGTAACGAATACCAAAGCATACAAAGTATCCAAAAATAATTATCAAAATGTTTAAAACAAAATTAGCTTACACAAAGAAAGTCATTCGTTTAATCTTCGCTAGTCATCTTTCCATTTTCCCTTTTCATTTTCTTTGTTTATTGTTTCCTCAATTTCTATAGAAAAACAAGAGAGAAATTTAATACATGTTATTTAATGATGCACACAATCACACGTACATGAAATAAAAATATACGGATACACAATATATGAATATACACATATTGATTAAAAGTTAAGTCGTGAGTATTGGAAACCTAATAAAAGCCCATACAAATTTTAAACGAGTACCAGTACCCGTAATACACGTACCTGTATGTAACAACTAGGGTTTTTTCGATTAATATATTAATATCTAATACCCGACCCGTTTTCGTGTTCGGGTAAATTTATCAATAAAATACCACATTATCGAGTTATTTTTATTATATTAATATTATTGTTTATTATATTTATTCTATGAAAATAACTTTGAATTACATACATTATACACTCCAACTATGAATCCAACTATGAAGTTCAGGGGACAGTTTGCAAATCTGATATAAATTATAATAAAACCCATAACCAAACCCAAACCCGGAATCTGGAAACCCATTTTTGAACCCGTAACCATGACCCAGATCTTTTCTTGAAGCTTAATTCTCGTTATAACTTTGGAATTGATTCTTGTAAATCGTTTATTATATCTTAACAAGGTATAACGACAATCTAATTAAGCATGCAAGATCTTTATTGATACGAATTAACTATTATTACCAAACCGTTTATACCAAATTGGAGTTATACCATTTGAAAAGCAAAATATTGCAATTGATATTGTTTGCATCTTCCTCATGGCATCACGATTACAAGCCCTATAATCAATTACTTTACGACAACTTGCTTGTATCAGTTTGATCGTGTTTTTAAGCCGTCTGTGTACTTCAAAATTGGACATCGATTCTTCGATTCTTCACTGATTTAGGTAATCAATACATGTAACATTTCGCTTTTGATTCAATCAGAATAACCCTAATAGTAATTTAACAAACAATAAATAGATTAACGGATTGTAGATTTAGGGTTATATTCAAATTGGGGTTTTAGCAGTGTTGTATTTAAATTACGAATCTTGGATTTTAATTAGCCCAGTGGCTAGTGTGTGTGAGTGTTCAATGAGTGAACCGACCACCACCCGGGTTCGAATATGGGCAGTAGCATGTTTTCCTATTTATTTATTTTTAATTTAGTTTTTATTGTTTTGATAATTTATGATTAATTGGTTAATATTAATCGACATTATGTTATTAAACTAACACCACTAAGTTAACGCATCTTGCCATTAAACATCTTTGTAAATTACGTGTGTATATTTTATAAGTATATATATATACATGTATTTATTTGTATATATTTTTAACTAACAAGTATAACGAGTACAATTGACGTGTTAAGAATATTTTTACCATTAGTTTTCGCTAAAGGTTCGAGGTAAGTGTTTATCTAAAACATTATTATGTGTTATAAGTATCTTAATAAAAATAAATCCTCGTTATTTTATTAAAACCCAACACCATTATTGGTGTTTTCTCAGCGCTGAGCGTTTCTATAAATTTTCTCATGTCCATTTTATATATAATATATTATTCTTTAAAAAAAATTATAATAAATTTATTTTAAACATATTAACTATATTAATATCATTAGATTTTTGTTAAATATTCCAAGATATATATTATATGATAATTATACATTTAAACGTTTGTATTAAATTATTCAATTTATTACAAGTTATATTTAATTATGTACACATTTATAATTGCTTTATATTTATTAAAGTATTATTTAAATGGTTATATAATTGTTTTATATTTAACTCATATTTATTTATCTAAACTAATAATAATGATTTCGCAATATTAATAATAACAGAAATCCATCAATCAATTAATAAACATTCGAATCCCAAACACAACTAAAAACACATCGGATCCCTAATCCATTATTCGTGTTATATCATGCCTGACTAATTAATATTATCATTATTTAATAAGGAATCATTGACGGTATATCCCGAAGGGTTTATCTTTCTCACATCATCCTCATTTGTTTTTCGTTTATCTAATGAAGTGAGTAATCACTTCCCCTTTTTACTTATTTTAACCCTTTTGGGGACATATGCATGTATACAATACTTTATTATTAATATTATTATTATTATTATTATTATTATTATTATTATTATTATTATTATTATTATTATTATTATTATTATTATTATTATTATTATTATTATTATTATCCACATTAGAAATTGTAGCCTTGTGTGTATATTAGTTTATGTCTAACTTGCTATTTGCTTACTTGCTTTATTTAAATGCATTCGGATAGGTCCAACATATTTTAGTATGATCATCCGACTGTCGTAGTGGCCGGCGTCTAATTGCATGACAATGGTTTCACTAACAACTCACTTTGGTATCCAATGCCTGATTCGCATAGCAACGGTTTAACCCGTTCTTTATTAATTTTTTTAAATTGTGTACATGCTATGGCTTATTCTTATCTCTCACAGGAATAATTTGTGTTTTCTTTATGTATTATATTATATCTCACTTAACTGGTGTTTTACTCACTCAACCTTGTGTTGACAAAATTATTTTTAATTTTTGCGCATATGCAGTTTACAGTTTGAATTAATTATCAAGATTTATTGAAGGACTTAGGATTGCTATATTAGAAGAAATTATCAAGAATAAATCAAGACTAGTTTAATTTAAATTATTTATATGTTTGCTTTATTATGTATTTGGTTTACTTGGATTTGTTTGAATATTTAAATTAAATAAATATATATTGTCATTTTAATTATTGCATGATAGTACCTTGTGAGCTGTGAGCAATCAATCCATGTCCCAACATTTCCGCCTTAGTTTGGGGTGTGAGACTGTAACCAAAAGTATCCGTGCCTATAAACAGTATATTTAGGTACCTATATTTGAACTCAATAGACACATACGGGTACATGTACGAGTACTGAACAGGTATGGGTACGGGTATTTGGAAAAAAAACTCATCTCTAGTTCCTGTCACACCTTGATTGCAGGATCTTTATCATCTAATTGTATTTCTTTGACTTCATGTTCAGCTACTTCCAAGACATCAAGTGTTTTGATCTTTGATTGCTATGCTTGAGTAGGTTTAGTTGTGGGTTTCATTGCTGAGGCATAACAATCTTTTGCCTATTGTTGGTCGTCTTAAATATTGACAATACTCCAAGGCGTCGGCATTTTAATGCATTTATGACAGGTTGAGGGTACAACCTTCATATCATAGATCCATGGCCTACCTAAGATAACAATGAAAGAAGTCAATGCATAAATAACACAAATTTATGAATAGAGTTTACTCCCTCCACATAGACCGGTAGTTTGATATCTCCCACAGTACTGTTGGCTTCCCCGATGAATCCCACTAAAACTGAAAATTTGAAAAATCTCGGGTTCCGGAATATTCATTCTTTTCAAGGTGTCCAACCAGATGATATTTATCGAACTTCCATTGTCCACCAGGATCCTGTGTACAAAAGAATTAGAAATATATAGGTATATGACCAAACCATCGTAATGAGGATCCCGAATATTGCGTATGTCCTCATCATCGAACATGACTACATATTCTTTTGGCAAAATCATAGTCTTAGTTGGTCCTTCGGGTTTCTCTGCCTTAGCTACTCTGGTGTTCCTTCTGGCTGCTGAGTAGGACGTGCCACAAATATCCGATCCCCAGGAGATAACGTTCATGATTAGAGCACCATGTGGTGGAGATTCTTCCCTTTTCGGATCCTGCACGTGATCCCGGTTTTGAATTTCTTTCCCAAAATCTTTTTCAAATGACCCTTGCTGAGTAAGTAGCTGATTTCCCTTCTTAGAGCAATGTAGTATTCTGTCACCTGGCCGAAATCTTTATGAAAAGCGCACCATTTGGACTTGTCTTTCTAGGTATTGTTTGTCTCATTCTTTTGTGGCCATCTTGCCTTATCACCTAAATCCTACATGGCACACATTAATCCGGAAATATCAATATAAAAACAATAATCATTTAAGTTGGTACAAGAATCATGATCCTCATCATCGTCCACCACATTGACCCTGTCATTTATGGAGTAGGGTTTGGATCGATATGGTTTAGCTGATGGGGAATCTGACTTCCTGTTCAGGTGATTGTAGCTGTTGGGACCATCCAACCTCTGATAAAACACCCTCTCTTTATCTAGCCTGATGAACCTTAGAGCCCTGTTTCTTGCCTTGTCCAGATTCTTGAAGATCAAATGGCATATGGTTATCTCAGCATGTGTTTATCCACCACAATCACTCAAGGCATTAGAGAATGAATAATTACAAAGGCACTTTGGGATACCTTGGTGAATAAGTTTGAAGGAAACTTGGATATGAGCGAAAGCATAAAAGAGATGCTAAATAGGGAATTCAATATGTTTAATCATGTCCAAGGAGCAACTGTTGCATCACTCATTAGTAGATTTGAAGCTTTGAATACAAAAATGAGGAGTGCCGGTATATTTGGGAGTTGTCTGAAGTCAACAAGAAGCTGTTGAACTCATTGCCTTATACATGGAGCATTAATGTGACTACCATCAAAAGAACCACGAATATGAGCACAGCAACCCTGATGGATTTGATCTCCACCATCAGATCATTTGAGATGGTTGACAAGCTCCAAGTTAATAAACACATCATTTGATATCCACCATCAGATCATTTGAGATGGATGGCAAGCTCCAAATGAATAACCATATCAATTCTCTTAATCAAGCAGGAGTGTCTACATGTTCAGGGGTTGGACAACTTTTCTAACTCAATCACACTTAACCGTTCATGTTGATGATGAAGTAAAAAAAGGGGTTCAATATGCAACTCTAGCCAATTCAAACAAGGCCTTCATTTCATCTGCTAGTTCTTCTGAAACAGTCTCTCAAAAGTCATTCAAGATGTGGTAAATCAAGCAGTCAATCAAGATATAAAAGCTCATGGTATATACAAGCCCTCAAGCAGTTCAAGCTAACCCACCCTTCAAGTTGATGATGACCATATTTCACTGTTTCATGCCTTCATGGCATCTCATGAGGAATTGTTTAAAGGAAACATCCTACCACCTTCTTTCACTCAAGGTGACCTGCCAGAGATAAACAAGAAAGACATTGAGAGGTTGGATATAAAGTATCAGATGGCAATGGCAGTTCACAGGGCCAGAAACGTCATCAAGAAATACGGGAATAACATTTTTTTTGACAAAAACAAGTGTCGTTGTTACAATGTAATTAAATAGGTCATTTTGCAAGGGAGTGCACAATTTGTTGATGTGACTGATGGTGACAACAATAATGGTTCTCCAAGAATTGGTCAAGGAAGCTCCAAAGCATATGATAAGGCTATGCTTACACAATAAGGGGAATCCTCTGAGCATGACTAGATGGCTAAAATGGGTGAGCTGATGCTGCCTATGAACTTTATTGGATCGTGTTTGTGAACCGTAATGAAGCTGACACAAGTGATGTAGGTAGAAGCAGCCAAGCAAACCCAGTCACTCCCGAGGTACCCACACACTTATGCTCACAATTAATGCGTAGAATATGATGATGTTCCACCACCAACTAATCATAACTATACACCCCTACCTCACTTTAATTTTAACACTCCTCTAGATACGAAATGGTCTAAGAAATTTTTCATGTACCAAAGCTTAAGATATTCTTTTATGAGGTATCTATCCTGTTGATCCAATTAGTGAACCAATAAGTACTAATAGTAGTTCAGCAGGTGGTTTAGCGGATAAGGAATCACTGGGAGATTGCATGAGTTGTGATAAGAATGGCGTTTTAAATTCACTTTTTGAGTGTGATGTGAATTCAAAAAAAATAAATGTCGACTTTGTCTGTACTGATAATAATTCTATTTCCATGCAAAATACATTAAACTCATCTGTGTAAATTAATGTTAATTCTGAGAATGTTGATGTTGGCATTACTCATAATATTTAGGATGAAAATATTGATGTTAATTCAGATGTTGATTGTGTTGAATTGGCTAATGATTCTTGTGTTAAAAGTTGTGTAAATTTAAATGATAGTGTTGATATGCACAGACCAAGTTGCTCATCATACAGTTGTGAGAATGAGGATAATACATTTATAAACAAAGTATTTGGAAACAATAATCAAGCTAGTACTTCAAGTAAGTATGTCCCACCATGTAAAAGATCTTTTTCTCAAACAACTAATCACATAAAGAATCCAAAATCTTACAACTTTACTGATAACAACTACTAATTTAGGGTTGTTCAAAAAGCTCGAGGCTCGTGGCTTGCTCGATAAAAGCTCGAATAAAACTAGCTAAAAAACTTGATTTGAAACATCCTGGGCTGAGTTGACTCATTTTTGTAAACGAGCCAAAATCGACCTAGGCTTGGCTCGATCATCGATTGGCTCGTTGGCTCGATCTTAGTCTCGTTTAACTTCAAAATAGAGCTAGAGACTTGGTTAAGTTGCCCCGTTTAATTTCGAGCCTGAGCTCGAAATCACCCTGGCTCGACTCGGGCTCTACTCGTGAAGAGCCCTAATTTTACTATGGTCATAGAAAACAAAATGATGTTGAGTCTTTTAAACAAATACTTTTAATGATCGTGGTCAAAAAATTGGTGGTCAACACAGTCATGATCCATTCTTCCAAAGATCACATACTCTACACTATCACCAATCTTAAATAGTATTTGGAACTTAGACAATGGTTGTACCCGGCATATGATGGGAGACAAATCCTTAATTTTTAACGTTCAACCGTTCGAAGGCAGATCTGTAGCTTTCGCAGGTGGCATAGGTGGGAAAATAAAAAAGAGAGAAAAGGTCTCAAAAAACACTATACCTTTAGAAGATGTCAATCTCATTCAACAACTCAACCACAATTTACTTAGTGTCTCTCAAATTTGTGATAAGAAATACTCTACTTTGTTAACAGGATATGAACGTTGTATATTAAAACCAGGTTTTCAAGTCCTCGAGAAATGAATTCTGATGTGTACTTCGAGGCATAATGATGCTTATACAATAGACATGATAAGTTCATATTCACGACATACCGCTTCATGTTTAATATCTAAGGCCTCGGAGAATAATTCATCACTTTGGCATAGACATCTCGGTCATGTCAACTTTAAGAATATGAGAAGACTTGTAAAAGGTGACCATGTGAGGGGTTTGCATGTTAAAACCTTTTCAACCATTGAAAATATAGTTCGTGTTCAAAATGAAAACAACAAAAACTCCCTCACATGCCTAAAACTATTAATTCTATAGATTCAATTCTCCAGTTGTTACAAATGGATTTATTTGGACCCATTCATCCTTTGGCGATCGTCCGTAAAGCCTATTGTCCTGTTGTTACTGATGATTTCTCACGTTTCAGTTGGAAATTTTCTTCTAGAATCAAAATATGAAACCTCTCAGTTCTTGATCAGATTCATGACACTTGTCGAGAACCAAACTGACAAAAGAATCAAGTGTATTAGAAGCGACAACGGAATGGAATTCTGCAACAGAACGTTGAATGAATTATGTCACTCTAAGGGGATTAACCGTCAATTCAGTGCCCCGTACACTCCACAAAAAATGGGGTTGCTGAAAGATGCAATAGAACACTGATTGAAGCAGCTAGAACAATGCTCTCAGAATCAAAGTTACCTCTCTTTTTCTAGGGTGAAGCAATTAATACCGCGTGTTTTAACCAGAACCATGTGTTTCTCAACAAGATTATGAAGAATACTCCATATGAAGTCTACTACAAAACCAAGCAACGAGTCAACTACTTCAAAAACTATAGATGTCTAGGCACTCTACTTCATATTGATGCCCATTTAGATTCTAAGTTTGCTGAAAATGAGGATGAATGTTATTTTGTTGGATATGCCCCAAACAAAACTGCTTATCGGGTTTACAACAAGAAAGCATGTATGATTGTGGAATCTTTCAATATTTGACTGCCAAGAGCTTAACCAAATAGATGCTCGCACAGGTCTAAATTGGATTTTTGATTAAGATTACTTATTCAACCAGTTTCATGTTCAATCTACTCCTCCAATTGCACTTGCTCTAACCTCACCTATAGTATCTTAGTCTACATTAATTCATGCTCTTGTAGACAGTTTAGGTCATGTTGATGTGTCTGGTGGTCCTCAAGATGGAAATGTATTACATGTGCTCCTCAACCTTCTATAGTTAATCCAGTTTCTCAGGCCACATATACAACCAATGTAGTTCTTAATGAAGAAGATTCTTAGATTCTTATTATATGTTAGCTGAGAATATAGATTCAACTCCCACAGAGCCTGTAGTTGACCTTCAATTAGAGCCAAGTGTGTTGAATCTATACCCACACCTCCTCTTGATGAAAATGAGGCACATGCCACTGCTGAAGATGTTGTTGCAAATGAAGTTCCCTATGATGCTTCAATCATTGCTGATTTTACTCCAATTCCATCATTTATAGTTCCCTTCATGGAAGACCTTTGGGATGGTCCTATTGCTTCAGAACATGTGGTTTATCATCCAGAACACATTCAACCAGCCATCGATATTCTAATCAATGCCCCAAGAGTCTTTGAACCCGTTGATAACCAGACTTTTGAACTACAAATGGATCTAATTCCTTAGACGAGAATTCACAAATCACACCCAATTGAGAACTTCATTGGTTCTCCATTTGCCAGCATCCAAACAAGGAGTAAGTTTTGAACTATTTACAAATGTCTTTGTGCTTGTATTATATCTCAGGTTGAACCTAAATATTATCGTGTTGCTCTCAAGGAGAAATCGTGGGTAGAAGCCGTGCAAAAAGAATTGCTACAGTTCAAGAAAATCAATATGAGGAGGCTTTTGAAGAAACCAGTGAACAAGAGACCAATTGGTACCAAATGGGTGTTCGGAAACAAGAAAGATGATAAGGGTGATTATAAGAAACAAAGAAAGATTGGCGGTATGAAGAATTTCTCAGTGTGAAGATCTTGATTGATGAAGTCTATGCTCTCGTGGCTAGACTTGAAGCTATTCATATCTTCTTAGCTTATTCTTCATACATGAACTTCAAAGTGTATCAGATAGATGTGAAGACTGCTCTCTTGTATGACCGTCCAAAATATGTTTATCTTCTTGACCAAGCTCTATATGGTCCCCATCAAGCACCACGTGCTTATGCTAATTTAGGTGAACATTTGTTAACAAATGGCTACAAGAGAGGTGTTATTGATACAACATTCTTGTCAAACAAGTTGGTAACGATCTAATCCTGGTCCAAGTGTATGTTGATGATATTATTTTTGGGTCAACGAGCAATGATCTGTGTAGTGAATTTTCAAAGGAAATGCATAATCAATTTGAAATGAGCTCATTGGGAGAAATGACATTCTTTCAGGGCCTATACGTTGAAGAGAATTAGGATGGGATTTTGATTCATCAAGAAAAATATGTCAATGAAATTGTTCAGAAGTTCGGGTTCAAAGATGCAACTCGTTTCACCACTCCAGTGTTAGCTCCAGGGGAAAATCAGTCGATGAACACCTTTACAGGTTATGATTGGCACCCTAATGTATCTCACGACAAGCAGACCGGACATCGTATTCCATGTTTATTAGTGTGCGAGATATCAGTCAGATCCTAAGGAGTCTTACTTAACCGATATCAAACGTATATTTTGGTATCTTAAGGGAAAACCTTGTTTGGCTCTTTAGTATCCAAAAAATTCTCCCATAGTGTTACTTACCTAAACCTACAGTGATTATGCATGTTGCAACATAGATCGAAAGTCAACAACAGGAGGATGCCAGGTCTTAGGTGATCTCTCAATATCTTAGCAATGCAAGAAGCATGTCACTGTATACATTGCTGCTCCAGCTGCTTCTCATAAGTGATTTGGATACACCATCAGCTGCTGGAATAGGGTTAGAATTTTTTTAACACTCTTATTAAGTGTGATAACGATACAGTGGTTCGTATTAACAAAAACCCAGTCCAACACTAAAAGACAAAACATATTGACATCTGAATGCATTTCATTTGTGATTGTTATGACAGAATACTTGTCAACATTGAATAAGTCCACACATATTACAAGTTTGTATACCTTTTCACAAAAGCTTTTGATCGTGCTTGATTCAATTATCTTGTCGAATCGCTTGGCATGATAAATTTTGATTAAAATTAACTATCTATTTTTTTGTAGATAAATTTGTGAATATTTTTAAATATGTCACAAATTTAGAGGGAGAAAATGAGTTAGTATGACTCACAAAAATATTTTATTAATTAATTTTAATAAAAATAAAAATGACTCATTATCTCACCAAAAAGATTTTATATTTTAAGAAAATCAAAAAATGTCTCAAAAAGAATATTCTCCCGTTTAGAGGGAGTTTGTACAACAAAATTTTGAGAACTCTATCCGACCTTTGAAAAATGATACAATATTAACCCTAATGCTCCTAACACATGAAAATAGTATATAAAAAACCAATAAGATCATTGCTTGAGGTGTAGATAGGCTTGACAAATGAATAAGTGTTAGTGTGATATAAATTAACTTACT
This sequence comes from Bidens hawaiensis, assembly GCF_021521415.1. Taxonomy (NCBI): domain Eukaryota; kingdom Viridiplantae; phylum Streptophyta; class Magnoliopsida; order Asterales; family Asteraceae; genus Bidens; species Bidens hawaiensis. The sequence continues at coordinate 35,299 of NW_027493458.1, read as the reverse complement.
CGCTTGTGCTAGAGGATACACATTTATGAAGCAGTTGCATGTCTCTACTTAAAGTCATATCTATGAAGAAAGAAATGTAAATAACATGTCATACCCGCTTGTGCTAGAGGATACACATTTATGAAGTGGTTGCATGTCTCTACTTAAAGTCATATCTATGAAGGAAGAAATGTAAATAACATGTCATACCCAAGCTTCTCTTTACCTTATCACAGTTGTCTTATGTTGTCATGTGTCTACAATATAAGTCAGAAAAGAAAAAAATAAGAAAAGGAAAAGAAAAAGAAAAGGAAAGGGAAAAATAGGTTTTCAAATTTAAATTTATTTTTTCATTTTTTTATTCAAGCCTTGGACTTTCTACGTTTGTAGTCATACAAGATCTGGTTGTTAAGGTCGTGGATCTTCTGCTTTGTTTTATTTTCTTTCTTTTTGTTCGAACCTTGAACTCTTTCTACACGATAATATGGTATTATCCGACTTGATTGTTATGGCCCTGAACTTCTGCTTTATTTTAACATTTCTAGAAAAAATCAAAAGTGCAAATAGTGTGTCTATTGTGTACTGTGATCAAATAAGACAGGTTTAAGTCAAGTTGAGATTATATCTGAAAGCAAATTAAGCCTGATATTTGATGAAGTATGCAACTTGTCGGGTTGAATGGGGACCACATAAGCATTGTGCTTAATCCTTACCTTAAACATATCACCATGACACCAAAATACTTGTTAAGTTTAAAGTGGACAAAATATATCTGCGATCGACATTTGGTTATCAGCACAATAAGGTTGAAATAGAAATGTGATCTAGGACATTAATGGTCAATGTGATTTCATGTCGTGATCTTTCTCAGGATATTATCTTAAGTATTTCTTGTATATATTTTATCAAGTATGTCTTAGTTTCTTTTAAATTTTGTTGTTTTTTTCAGAAAAAAAAAACTTAAACTTTATCTTTAAGTTTATTTTATCTTTATTTTATTTTATTTTATTTTCATTCTAAGTTATTTTATTTTATCTTATTTATAACTTTATTATTTTATTTTATTTATATTTTACTCTTTAAGTTTTATATTTGATATATGACAAGTTCCATCGTGCAAATGTTGTCAAATGAGTAGACAATATATTTATATATTTTTTGAGTGTTCGGTTCGGTGTCTTAATATTTTTCAGGTTTAAAAAGGGAAAATATTTTAAAAGTTCGAAGGTTGGGAGTGAAAATTATTCAAAATGTCGAGAGGATATAACCCTATCATGAGATAGGCTGACCCTATATAAGAAAATCTCTTCCATTTCACTTATCGCTTTTCAAACTTCCCAACCTCTCTCTCTCTCTGATGGTTTAAAACCTAAAACATCCAATTTACTTATGTTTTCACACTAGATTCTTTCTTGTTATCATCAAGATGCAATCCTCACCAAAGGTAATCCATTGACTTTAACCAAATAGATTTGTTCTTTGCCCGACAGTTATAGCCGAGCCTTTGAGGAATCAAAAGGGTTTATATATGTGTTGTTAGACAAAATCGATAACAGAATCTTGTAATTAACATCATGAACAACCTTCGTATTGATTTAATTAAATTTTTGTTTAGAATTAATAGGATTTAAGTATTTGAGGGTTTTTCGGACTGTTCATCTTCATATTTAGGATAGTTTGGGTGTTGGTTGTACAAGGAAAGTGTTAAACGCGGGAATGCAACCAAGGATGTGAAAGTTGCAAGGATGTGAAAGGAATTCAGTTTTTTACAAACTTAGGTTTCTCAAATCACAATCAAAATTTCCCAGAATCACAATCACACTTTGTTCGTAAATCGCAGTCGCATACAAATCGCACTTGCATTCTGACTGGAATCGCTATTGCGTTTAATGCAAATGCGATTGCAAGGAGAATGCAATTGAAATGTGAATGTGATTCCCACACTTCGAAAATGTTTCAAAAAATTTAATTTTCTTATTTTTATTTTCTTTTTATTAATTTTTATGTATGTATTAATTATATTAGTACTAATGAGGTCTTTTGATTTTGTCTTACAGCAACAAAACATGTTTGCACCATTAGAGATCCCTGCAAATCACAAGCACGCGATCTGCATATATATGATTAAGGGATTGAAGAAGTATCCCCTTGCCTATGCCATCTTAGCTAATCCTGAAATGCATACATGTTGGGTGTAGGAGTTTTGGGACAATGCCAAGTAGGTCAAAGACAAAGCTGGAAATTTGAATATTACTACAAAGGTGGCGGGTAAAAAGTTGGTTATTGAAGAGGGTGATATTAGAAGGGCATTATTGATCAAAGATAAACCAACTAATTATTATGACAAGATCAAGAAGGAAAATGTAACTCAGACCATGACACAGATGGGTTATGATACTGATCTGGGACTTTTGATAAGAAGTACCTTCCACCTTTCTAAAAGTACTTGTTTCATATTGTGGCACACTGCTTATCATATTTGAAAGGAGGCTTTGATAGCCTAAGGATTGACTAGTCAGAAGAAAGTCAATTAACAATAATCTTTGTATGTAAAACTTTATGTTTTTAATAATAAAGAAACATTTATTTTGTAAACCTCTATATATAAATAGCTTACATGTATCTATAACTTTTCCAAATTTTAGGCTATTCCCTCGATTAAGATCTAAGCTACGAGGTAAAATGTAACACCCCAGCTTTAAGCGGAATACGCCCGGTGCAACGTCATATCATTAATAAGCTCGCAACACTATTAATAGTGACAATATATTTATTTTATTCAATAATTTCTCAAGTACACAAATAGTTCAATAATAAGACAAATAATATCACATCGAAATAATAAAATAATTATTCGTTTAAATAAATGCTAAGGTCGGTCTAGTTTTCTTGTCCTTGCACTTTATCGTATCAACCTGCAACACGTTCAAAATAATAACACTAGTCAACAACACATGTTGGTGACCTTTCACAAGCCTTTGGTATATATATGTGTGTAAAACGTGTGATTCAATAATCTTCATGTGTTATAAATTCAAACATAAAGTAAATGAAAACAAATAATTCTGTTCCTTTAGCCGAGGCTGTAGTAATAGAGGAAATGTGAACCACCAAGCATAACAATCGAAGTTGAAGCGTTAGGCTACGCATGTACGTCCCGTCGGACCCTCCGCTATGTGTATGTGTTTGTGTAACTTCCATCATAAAACAGTTTACTTGTTCCACATAATACACGTATGCATTATAAGAAATATGAGTGAATAATAACAAGATAAACGATATAATGTGAATCGCTTTGTAAACAAGTGCATAGCTAACGAAATAAAAAACTGAGACATGCTACACCCCAAAAATATTGTAAAGCGGTAAAAAGAGATTGTGAAAAACTCACCTCGAAAATAAGGGCGCTAGATTTAGCTAAAAAAATTTATGTTTATTCTGGAAAAATAACTAAATAAAATATTTAGGGATAACAAATATATTAGGTCTATTATAAGAAATATTTAAATAAAATATTTTTTTATAAATCATCTTATTTAAAAAAAAGCTTATAAGTTTATGATCATAAGATTTAGCCAAAACATTTATGTTTGTTCTTGCAAAATAACTATGTTTGATCCAATATTTAGAAAATAAAAGTGTTTGTCTTGGACATCTGATATAATGATGAAAATATATATTTCCCATGTATATTTTATATAATATGTAATTAGTTTTTGTTGGTTTTTAGTTAAGATTTGTATACTACTAACATAATTGTGTTTTGTAGGTTCCAGGAGTTGATCGTGGTTGAAAAGGGCGAAGAACGAGTCAAAACAAGCCTAAAGGAGAAGCCGGAACGAGTCAGGAAAGGAACCGGAATGAGAACCGGTCGGACCGGCCGGTCAGACCAGCCCCTTGTGGAAGCACGCCGCATCACGCAGCCAAGCTCCCAACCCTGGTCGTGCGGCGCCTAGAGACCCCAGATTCTAGATTATTTCGTTTTTGTTAGGTTTTGGGCTTTGTTTCACTATATAAGCACCCCTAATCTTAACCTGAAAAATACCCGACAACCACCAGACGAATTTGGAGATTATTGAAGCTATTATTCAAGATTCTTGGCGATTTTGAAGGAAAGAGAACATTCGGTGAAGAGCTATACATTCAAGAGTGAAGATTACGGGTTTTATCACAATTGATCTTTCGTTTTTACTACTTTCACCATGTTTTCTATTATTATTGTTTTTTTTTTTGCTTTTTATCAAATGATGCTAGGCTAAACTTATTAAGCTACCTAGGTTATGATGAACCTTCGTTTGGTTAAATTTTGATTGTGATTCTTTTCGTTATGGATTTTATATTTTATGTAAACTGTTGAGTTTTTATTTAATTTATGCATATGATTAGTTGATTTTATTTGATAGGTTTTGTTAGGTCATTTACTATGTGTTTATGACTAATTTGTGATTGAATTCGAATAAGATCATAGAAACAATAAAACTAATCAAATAAATAAAAGTGAGCTGCTAACCTAGAAAGTTGTAAGGTAATAAGTTATTGGTAGATCTTTGTTGATTAAGATTTCTAGATTTAGTTCTTCGTAAGGAGTCCATCTAGGTTTATATTGTCAACTTAGTCTATTAAGTCAATTGTGTTTGCTTAGCTACCTCTGAATTTCACGCTCAAAGATATGATTTCATTATAAAGGTACTTAAACATAGATAATTAAATAACCGTAAGGGAGTTCAATATATAAAGCTGGTATGTCTTAAAATTAGTTAGAAACTCGTAGGTGTCTTCTTAAGAAGGGCCAGGGTTATTTTCGGGTTTTCTTTTCTAGGGTTTATCTTACTATCTCAGTTCCATAACTTAATTTTCCTAATTAATTGATAGCCGCAACTTATGATCTCGGTTCACTTGCCGGTCAGTAGTTTAGTCGAGTTTTAAGGAGTCTAGAGTATTACTTAGTGTCTAGTTTAGCGTAATTTTAGTTAATAATTATTTTGGACTACTTTTAGCACATCAATTTTTTGGCGTTGTTGCCGGGGACTCTTGGCGATTGCGTTATTAGCTTCAATTAGACTTATTTGCTACATACGTGCTATTTGTTTTATTTTTGTTTGGGTCGTAGGAGTCTAATTTAATTTAGTTTATTTTTGTTTTTTATATTAATTTTTATTTTTAAGTCTACCTACTTGGTCATTTGCGTTTTTCTGGTACATGCCACATCTTCGTTCACAAGGACCACCACTGGATAATCTTGGATTTTCTCCGTTGAAGTCTGAGGCTAGTTCGTCATCATTATAATCAAGTTCATCACCGTCAAGTCTGAAAGGATTACCAGAAGTTCAAATAGCTGACATCAGAACGGTTGATGCGCAAGCTTTCGACGGTTTCCACGGAAACCATTCTTCCATCATTATTCTTGAGATCGACAACCCTTATTCATGGCAGATTCCATCATACGTCATTAATTCTCTCACCCAAGAAAATCAATTTCATGGACGTGATGACGAAAATGCACCTGCACACATTAACCGGCTCAGCCACGTTCTTAAGACTTTTAATTTATAAGATGCTGCTCAAGATGCTATTTTCTTACATTTAATTCCCTTTTCACTTGCAGGTTGGGCAACTCTTTGGCTCGACACGCAACCAACGGGAACATTCACTACTTGGGAGGAGCTTCGCGATACACCTTGAATTCTCTCACCCAAGAAAACCAATTTCATGGACGTGATGACGAATATGCACGTTCTTAACCGAGCACACATTAACCGGCTCAGCCACGTTCTTAAGACTTTTAATTTACAAGGTGCTACTGAAGATACTATCTTCTTACATTTATTTCCCTTTTCACTTGTAGGCTGGGCAACTCTTTGGCTCGACTCACAACCAGCACGAACATTCACTACTTGGGAGGCGCTTCACACTACACTTATCAAGAAATACTTCCCGCCTGATAAAGCATCTCATCTTTGTGATCAGATCCACTCCTTTCACATGGAGTCGGATGAACCTTATTATCAATCTTGGGAGCATTTTCAGAATCTTTTATCTCGTTGTTCACGGAACGGTCTCACGCCATGGGCTCTTGTTGAGAAGTTCTACAATGGGCTGAATTACGAAACTCAAACTCGTTTCGACACTATTGCGGGTGGTAATCTAATGGATCGGAAGAATGTCACCGAGTTTAATGAGATGTTTGAGAGTTTTGCTCAATCAAAATATGCCAAACGGCCACATCACGGGAATTCACCTCCCGTAACTAGTACAGCCTCATATGTTTGAGGCGTGCATCATGTTAATTTGGGCACTAGTGTGGCTGCTGCTTTGGAATCGTTGACTAGAGAGGTGAAGGAACTCAAACCCAAAGTTGATAAGTGTGAGTTATGCCGGGGTGGACATGGTACTTTGGAGTTCCCGTTGATGAACTAAGAGGTAGATTTTGTTGCTGGTCAGAATAGGTTTTCCAACACTTATAACAACAACAATCAGAATTGGAACACCTACAAGAACCCAAATCAGAATAATTTCAATTGGCGTACGTCCGGTGCACCGCCTAGTTTTCAAAATGCTTACAATCAAGGACAAGATCAGTATTTTAATAATAAGAATAATAACAATAATAATAATAAAAATAATAATAATGGTACTAATGTTCAAAATAATGGGCAGGACTCGTGTGGTGGAATGGGACGATTAGAATATATGATTAAGCAGATCCTGAAAAGAGATCAAGCTACACAGAAGTTCACCGAGCACGACCTAGTTTTAAAGAATCAACAATCATCATTACTTTACCTTCAGAGGTCCGTTGGTGATATTGCTCGGTGTCTCGACGAAAGACCTTATGGACAGTTTTCAGGTACTACTCAGCCGAATCCGGCCGCTCAATTGAAAGCAATTACTACTCGTAGCGGAAGGGTTTTGGGTCTTGAGGTAGTTAGAGAAAGAGTTGAAGTTGAAGATGATGAAGTGGTTGATGAAAAGATCGAGATGGAGGTTCCAGGTAAGACACAAGGTAACACACCAGTTATTGAACAACAAGTTGAGAAAAAGCCGGTTGAAGCCCACCCGTCACACATCATTGATCTTGCTCACGTCCCATATACCTCTCTTCTCAAGCATCAAAAGTATACGACGGAATATGGGCATTTTCTCGATATGTTCCGACAGTTAAAGATCAATATTTTGTTTATTAAAGTTATCCAACATATGTCAAAGTATGAAAAAATTTTGAAAGACTTTCTGAAAAGAAAATATCGGTTGGGAGATGTTTCATCTATTCCTCTTAGTGGGGTTTTTTCGGCAGTGTTTATAAATCGGGTACCGGAAATGTTATCGGATCCGGGTATGTTTACGATACCGTGTATGTTTTTTAGTGATATAAAGAGTCAAGCGTTGGCGGATTTGGCTGCTAGTATTAATCTTATGTCGTATTCTTTGTACGAAAAATTAGAGTTGGGCGAGCTTACACCAACTCGCATGACATTGGCAGATCGTTCGGTTAAATATCTTTTGGGCATTATTGAGAATTACTAGTGAAAGTAGATAAGTTTTTGTTCCCGGTGGATTTTGTGGTACTTGATATGGAGGCCGACGAGAGGGCTCCCATTATTCTTGGTCATCCATTTTTGTGAATGGTGAAGGCTCTTATTGATGTGTTTGATAGGAGGATCACGCTTCGGGTTGGTGATGCGAATGTTACTTATGATGTTGCTAAGTCAATGAAGCACCCGAGTGATCATGATGATTTTAGTGTTCCATGCCATTCTGTTTAACTCTTTTATTCCAGGTTTTGATACATGCCTTGATTACATTTGCGGAGCGGATCTTGTTGGGATTGGTATTAGGGGTGCAAACGAGCCGAGCCGAGCCCGAGCTCGACTAGGCTCGAGCACGGCTCGTTTAACTTACACTAAGCTCGAGCTCGGGCTCGGCTCGTTTCGAGCTCTATTTTCAAAGATCGAGCTCAGCTGTGAATGGATTTTGAAGCTCGAGCTCGGCTCGGGCTCGGCTCGTTAATATTTATCAATTATTTTTAATATAATTATAATTATTATATATATTTTTTTCTATTATAAATTTATGTATAAAAGAATATATATTATTTAGTTATATTTATTTATTTTTTCATAACATTATATTTATTAATTAATAATTATTAAATATATATTTTAAAAAATTTATATAAATGGCAGGCTCGTTTAGGCTCGCTAGCCGGCTCGAGCTCGATAAGTAAAGCTTGGGCTCGGGCTTGTTTATTAAACGAGCTTATTTTTAGGCTTGAGCTCGGGCTCGGGCTCCATAAAGCTCGGCTCGAACGAGCTTTTTAACGAGCCGATCTCGAGTAGCTCGCGAGCAGCTCGGCTCATTTGCACCCCTAAATTTGGTATTGATGAAGAGTTGAAGAGGTAGTGGATGATGTTTCTTGTTTGGCGGAGATTATGGAGGTTAGTGAGGTTATTTGTGAGAAGGATGTAGAAAACCCCGCTCTGTTGGAATTAAAAGTTCTCCCGTCACATTTGTGTCTTCCAAGTTGACGGAGGAAGAAAATATGAAGTTGATAGAGGTGTTGAAGTTGCATAAAGGGGTGACTGCATGGAAGCTTTCGTATATTCAAGGTATTAGTCCCCCTAATTGTACCCACCGAATTTTGATGGAAGATGAGTATAAACCGGTGGTTCAACCACAAAGCGTCTTAGCCCAAACATGGAAGAAGTTTTCAAGAAAGAGGTTCTAAAGTTGATGGCTGATGAAATGATTTACCCGATTTCAGATTCTCCATGGGTAAGTTCGACCCAAGTTGTTCCAAAGAAAGGGGTATGAAAGTTGTTATGAATGAAAAGCATGAGCTTATCCCTTCGTGTACGGTTACTGGTTGGCATGCGTGTAATGACTATTAGAGGTTGAATGATGCCACCCGGAAGGACCATTTTCCGTTGCCGTTAATTGATAAGATGTTGGAGCATCTTGCAGGTCAGCAATTTTATTGTTTTCTTGATGGTTTTTTCAGATTATTTTCAGATTCCAATAGCACTGAAAGATCAAGAGAAGACGACTTTTACATGTCCTTATGGCATGTTTACGTATCGTTGCACGCCGTTTGGTTGTGTAACACTTCGCTACTTTTTAGCGTCGTATGGTGGCCATCTTTCAGGATATAATAGAGACGTCCATGGAGTTATATATGGATCATTTTTCGTTTATGGTTATTATTTCGATCAGTGTTTGGGGAATCTTGAAAAGATGTTGAGGAGGTTTATTAAAACGAAGTTGATGTTAAATTGGGAAAGTGTCACGTTGTGGTGACGAAAGGTATCGTTTTGGGTAACAATATTTCAAGAGATGGTATAGAGGTGAATCGGGCGAAGATTGGTATGATTAGTAGACTTCCTCCACCGACGAACGTCAAGGCTATACGGAGTTTTTTGGTCATGCAGGTTTTTATCGGCGGTTTATTAAATATTTTTCCAAAATTACCCGCCCGATGACCCAACTACTTGAGAAAGATGTTCCCTTTGTGTTTGATGAAGATTGTTTGAAGGAGTTCAAGTTTTTGAAAGAGCAACTTGTGAGTGCTCACATTCTTGTTTCACCTGATTGGAGATTGCCTTTAGAGCTCATGTGCGATGCAAGTGATTATGCAGTTTTGGGGCAAATGCCTGAGAAACAATTTCATCCAACTTATTATGCAAGCAAGACGTTGAATGATGCCCAAGAGAACTAGACCACCACCAAAAAAGAACTTTTAGCTGTTGTGTTTTCATTATACAAGTGTTGGTCCTATCTTGTGCTTTCGAAGACTAACGTTTTTACAAATCATTCAGCTTTGCATTTTCTCTTTCATAAGAAAGACATGAAGCCTCGCCTTATACGGTGGATTTTTCTACTTTTAGAATTTGACATAGAGAACAAACACAAGAGGGCACGGAGAATGTAGCGGCTGATCATCTTTTCTGTTTAGAAGATCCAGAGAGAAGAGATTCATAAAGAAGAGATTGGAGATAAATTTCCCCATGAGTCAATTTATTTTGTTGCGGCCGAGAAGCAAGGTATGCCATGGTTCAATGATTTTACTAATTATTTGTCTAATGGCATTGTGTTGAAGGGGATGACTACATAACAAAATAAGAAGTTTTTCTGGGATGTTACTCGGTATGTTTGAGATGATTTGTTTCTTTTCAAGATTAGTGGTGATCGGATTATTAGAAGGTGTGTGATTAGAGAAGAAGGGTTGGATATTCTAAAGCATGTTCATGAAAGTTTGATGGGAGGTTTTCATGGTGCGCATGCCATGGCTTAGAAGGTATTTGATAGTGGTTTTTATTGGCCGATGGTTGTGAAAGATGCTATGGAGTTCGTTAAGACATGTGATGCTTGTCAACCCAGCGGTAATATTTCATCTAAGAATGAGATGCCATAAAACCCCATACAAACTCTTGAATTTTTTTAGTTTTATGGGACCATTCCATGTTTCTGGTGGTTACAAGTATATTCTAGTGGCGATATATTATGTTTCCAAGTGGGTTGAAGCCCAAGCATTGGCCACCAATGATGCTCGGGTTGTTGTAAAGTTTCTCAAGTAGTTATTTACTAGTTTCGGTACTCCGAGGGCTATTATAAGTGATTGGGACACCCATTTTTGCAACACCGTCATGGAAAAGGCACTGGCTCGTTATGGTGTTACTCATCGCACCTCTACCGCTTACCATCCTCAATCGAGTGGTCAAGTCGAGAATGAAAATAGGGGAGTGATGAGAATTTTAGAGAAGACGGTGGGGATAAGTCAGAAAGATTGGTTGGAGAAGTTGGATGATGCATTATGGGCATTCAGTACTGCATATAAGACACTGTTGGGTACTACGCCGTCTATGCTAGTTTACGGTAAAGCTTGTCATCTTCCCGTTGAGTTAGAGCACCGGTCATTATGGGCATTGAAGACGGTTAATGTTGATCTTACCAAGGCTGCGAGGAAGATATACTTTCAGATTTATGAGTTGGAGGAACTTCGTGATGCAGCGTATTCTCGATCATAGATTAATAAAGAAAAGACAAACGTTTTGCATAATCGAGGTTTGAAGGGAGGTAAAGAGTTTAAGAAAGGTGATAAAGTATTATTATTTATTTATTTAACTCTTGTTTGAAGTTATGTTCAGGTAAATTGAGATCAAAGTGGATGGGGCAGTGGAGCTAGAGAATCCAGACAATGGAGCAGTGGAGCTAGAGAATCCGGACAATGGAGCTTCGTGGAAGGTAAACGGCCATCGTTTAAAGCATTATTTTGGAGGACCGGAGGATTCAATCGAGGTGGAGGAAACTCCCCTCGATCCATCGATTTGAATCATCAAAGGAGTTCTTGAGTGAAAACTCAAATTTATAGTTTGTATATTTTCATTTTTATTTTGCGATTTTAATTTTCTTTGAGTCACTAACGATAGTTTTTGTAGTTTTGTTTGTGTCGTTGAGTCGTTTCAAGGAATCATTACCATCATGAAGAGAGAATTTGACAAGAATTCAGAGGTTCTAGGTAAAGGTTGCATATAAAAATGACATAAAATGGGCATAAAAAAAACTTGGTATTTTTTTTGAATTTTTTTCTAAGGCATTTAGGCATCAAAAAATAGAAACTTTCAGGAAAATCACCTCGTCGCATCGCGCGACAAGGTGAGCATACCTCCCAGCGGGCAAAGGAGAGCCGGCCAAGGACCACGCTACGCAGCGCGACCAGGTCCCCACCCTGTTCGCGCGGCGCAGCTAGCATGCAATATTCCAGATTTTTTTTCCTTTTTATTCCATATTATAACACTTTTTTTCCCAAATTTTCAAATCCCCCTTTCTCCCTCACCCAAAACCCACGAACCCGAATCCTCTTTTTCACCAAATCCACCATTTTTTATACCCTCTTTCACCAAATTAAACCATAAATTCGTCATAATATCATCACATTATCATAACCCATCATAAATTTTCACTTATTCTTCATCATTCAAGTCACTTGCACCACTCTCAATTTACAAATTTTTGCAACCTTAATCCTTGTTTGTTTCACTCAAAGGTATAATTTCTTGTATGCGTGTACTTTATATGTATTATTATGTCACACACCCCGCCCCAAGGCGGAAATGTCGGGGCGTGCGTAGATTGAAATCATGCACTTGGTATTAAATGTAAAAACTCTTATTAACATAAACCAACACTTTGTTCAAACCAAACATAATCCAAAATAGAAAATATGACATAGCAGTTAAAATTCTAAGTATGACACATCCCCTATATGAAACTTCAAGAATCTTCCTTAATTTCCATTACCTGAAAAACATGCGAGAGTGTCAACTAAAACTAGTTGGTGAGAACATAGGTTTTAAATTTAAAATAATAGAAAAATATGTTTTATGTTGAAAACATTCCATATGTGTTAAGTTACTTTATATTCTTTAGTGATTACAACCAAACCTCTGACACGATTAGCGAGTCATCTAATTCATGATTAGACTATTATGTTTAATGTTTAACGATCTTCGGATTCTGAACACACATGCCTCTACCCAAGGCCTGCGTGGGTAGTTCGGGCCAATAGATCTATCATCATACTACCACGGGCTTAACAAGTTAATGGTAGTACATGCGATTAAGTATATACTTGTAATGATTACACACAATGAATATGAATAAAGCTTGAATCAAATAGCAGTTATAAAACATAGAATAAATAAGTTGCATGTTTCCACCCCAAATTATAAAACGTTTAAAACATGTAAAAAGGTCTATGAACTCACCTTGCTGGATAGATGAACACGAACACGAGCAAGGGTTAGTTGAACCGGTCACAGGATGCCCTAGATTAAGTTTTGATTTTTAAATTAGTTAGAGTGTCGCATACAAGAATGTTCTAAACCAAGAGCATGACCTCCAGCATGTTGATTCCCAGGTAAGAGTCACGAGTCCAATGGAATTATTTACGCCACTCTTGCCTTAGGCAGGACCGTTTGCTCGTCAGATACATGCATACCCGGTTTATACTCTATTTGTATACTAACTCAAAATGTTTTAGAATGATTTTGATTAGTCATAAAGTACGAGGTTAAAAGTGTAATATCATATAGTTTTGTGTATTTATTATCATTTAAGAAAGTATAGGGTTCAAAGTGTAAATATTATAGTTTAGGATGTTTATTGACATTTATGAAAGTATAGGGTTTAAAGTGTAAATATTATAACTTATGATATTTATGAGCTTTTGAAAATCATTAAAATATTCATAGCTGTTCATGAAAAAATTATACATTTGATTCAAGATCTTGAGAAAATAATAGTGAATTCTTGGAATAACATAATCATCATAATATTTTAAAGCAAAAAGTAAGGGTTTTATTAATAATTTATGATTGATCATGGTGAGGGCATATGAACAACTATGAAGATTCAAAGGAAAACTTAAGAACATAAGAAGAAACAAGAAGAAATTCATAATAGAAAGCAAAAATGTATAAAAACATCAATGAAAAGCAAAATAATTATAAAGACTTACTTGTTTATGCTTAGAGAGAAAAGAGAGAATGAAATTTGGGGTGAAAAATAATGAGAATGAGAGCCTCTATTTATAGTGAAGGTAAAAAGGGTTTGAATACAATTGAGATAGAGATAAAGGTTGTTTAAAGATTAAATGATAAGCTTAATGATAATTATAATAATAATTATAATAATAATAGTAATAATAAAATAAAAAATCAAAGATAATGGTAATTTTGGTGGCTCACGGCCAAACGTTTTTTTTTTCAGATATATTTCTTTTTCTTTTTCTTTTTCTTTTTCAAATTAATTTAATTAGATAAGATAAAACTTGAGGAACAATGTTAAGATAGAAGGTTCTAGAATGTTTCATATTTTAATCACATGATTAATTTAAATACTTAGAATAAAATATTAATAACAAAATATTTTGTTACATGTTATAAAAAATTAATCTAGGCATTCTGGTTCAACGTTTCATATTAACGGTTAAGCATGTTTATGATGAAGTGATTATAGGATCATATAATTACGCATGCAAAGATAATGTTATTCAATAAATAACATATAATTCAACACTAATAAATGTAGACGACGAAATGAATACGAGAACTTTATTAAATGAGTAAAAAAAAACTAGTGTTTATTAACAAGAAAAATCCATAGATTTTACATATTAGATTAGTGTTAGTTTTTTCTTTTATTTTGTTAGTTGGTTGTCGGGTTTGGTTAAGAACTAGTTGGAGGAGTTGGTTTATGGGTGCGGGTTGGTTTGGATTGGCATATTGTTTCAGTTTGTTGAGAGCGGTTGGATTGGGTTGGTAATTTTTGAAAGATTGTTTCAAGGTTGCGATGGGTCGGTTTGGGTTTAGCCGAGTGTATCTAGTGTTGGGGTTTAGTTTTGGGATGTTGAACTTGAAATTTTTAGAGGTTGAAACGAGGTGGAAAACGGTTTTATTAACTATATATTTTGCCAATTTTTGGTTTTCCGTCGTTTTTACTCAATGTTCAGTTTGTTTGGCACTTGGGCTTAATTGGTACAATTAAAGTGTCGGGAGGAAGTAATGCACATTGAGTCTTTGTTGTGATATCGGTTTTGTAAACTAACTTTGTTTTAAAATTTTGGTTTTTCGTTAGCTTTATTTGATAATACACCGCTCATTAATACTCAATTTCCATTCGGATGAGTTTGGTTTGATACATTTTGTAACCCGGATATCCAAAGTTATTTTTTTCAGTTTTTATAATTATTTTATTTTCAGTTTTTATTTAAAAACATCCAAAAATTAAAAAAAAAATATTTATGCTTTTTAGTTTACTTACTCCCGTTGTTTATTTGTTTGTCTGTTTTTGTTTTCAGGATGTCGGATATAGATGTGTCTCGAGACGCAGGAAAGCGTAAGAGAGTTCCAATTATGCGCCCACAAGGCGGGCCAGTCGAGGTTGTCATTGCTAAGCCGAAAATTCGTATTATAAATTACCAAAACAAACCGATTGTTTCAAGAAGGAAAAGTCAAAAGCTTTGTGATAGTTCGTTACAACAATTTGCGGAAGATTCGGAAGAGTATATTCGGATGGATAATCTTCTTAATTCGGATTTGATTATTTACAAAACTATTGATTGGACTTTGTTGGATACTATCAGTCTGAGGGAACGAGTAGAGGAGTTGTTGGGCCCAAAGTTTAAGGCGATGCTATGTCTCGACGAGCCGCAATATAAATAGTTGACGTTGGAATTTTTAAGTACTTATCAATACAAAGATGGTAATTTTAGTCAACCGAATGCGTTTACGTTTGCCCTTGGTCAAAGACGTATGAGATGGACATGTTCAAGTTTGGGATAGCGAGCGGTTTTTACTTGCTCGCGGAGGTTCAGTTACCGGAGTTTGAGATGAGTTTGAGGGGTGCCTTCAAGTACCCGAACCTAGTGAGTTTTTCTAATGTTCAGTTGGCCGAGTTCTGGGAGAAGATAGCGTGTTCTCCGTTTTCATGTAGTATGGTGAGCTCATATATTCGAGACCCGGTACTTTGTTATATTCATCGCATTTTGGTGAACACGCTTATTGGTCGAGGTTCGGTTGAGAATAAATTAAATTGGTTGGATTTGTTTCGTTTGATGGTGACGGTGGAGAAAGTGCCGGTTAATTATGCTAGTATTTTGGCATGGTCGTTTTACCGCGCAAGAATGGGAGGAGCAAATAAGTGGTCGAAGCTTGATATGGTCCATATATTACGGTAATATCTCAGAATTTGGGTATTTTTCAAAAATTTAAACCGGATTTTATGAGAAAGGGGCCCGCGGTGGAATTTTTTGGAGTTAAGGATTTGAGGAAAGCAGGAATTCTAAACCTTAGTGACCTGCTAGCTTAGGAAGATATAAAGGCGGGTCCACATGTTCAGCCACCACTGGATTTCGAGGCTGTTGCGGCTATGAGAGTCGGATTGCCTACATATCATCAGAGGCCTTTACATCGGTCTGAGAGGCCGAATATGTAGTTCCCGATTTGGGAGCCTTGCCTCGAGATGCTTACTATTTGAGTCATTGTATGGCCGGATGGAGTCCGGTTTTGATCAGATGCGGGTTATATGACCAAACAGTGTGATGACTTGAGGCGGATTATGAGAGAGAACCAGCAGAGGCAGGAAGACACATTGAGACTCCTGATGACTGGGCTGAACATTGGTTTACCTGATTATCTCCGACATCCAGATGTTGCGATTCTGAGTGGTTCGAATGCCCCGGGTTCTTATGGTTATGGTCATAGGGCACCGTTCTGCATGCCGGGTAACCCGGAGTTTGATAATGCATAGCCGTATCGGACGTTTGAGTAGAGTTTAGAGGAAGAAGAAGAATAGGAGGAGGAAGAGGATGAAGACTGAGAATGGAGACGTTACATCAGCATTGGGGGTTTGTATCTTTTAGTTTATCTATTTTACTTTTTATGATGTTTTTAGTATAATTTGGACGGTGCTGATATTATTCTAAACTAGTTGGTCGGGTAGGAGGGTTGGAGTTTGGTGACTATTTGACTTATAAGTAACTTTCATTTTCTAGATATTGTGTTTGATGTCACTTAGGTATGCCGAGAGGAGTGGTCCTGTACGTGCAAAAAGAGAGAATGAATTACTAAAACATGGTGAACGGTCGGTAGGGAGAGCACCCATGGAAATAGACCGACACATTGACAGTCTCTCATATTACCAGCTAGGTCTTTTCCAATGTACTTTGTTTTTTTATTTTTATGTTTTTACTTTTTAGGTTTTTGTTTTTACTTTTATAATTTTTAGGTTTTTGTTTTTAATTTTATTGAGCCGTGTTTCCGTTCATGTATTAGGGACAATGCAAAATTTAAGTGTGGGGATGAGAAACAAGTTTTTAATTAACTTTTGTTTGAGTTTTGTTTTAAGTAATAATAAAAAATAATAATAATAAACAATAATAAATAAAGAAATGAAAAAGTTTAAAAATGTCCCTTGAATATAGTTTCTGCGTGTAAGTTGGATTTGATAAATGGGTCACAGAAATCTCTAGTGCGTTATAAATATGTTGAATTTTAAATTTGAATACGTTATCATATGATGTTTGGGTAGGTTTAACGTTAGATTATGCTAAGTAGCAGGTGATATAAATCTTAAACTGTCTAGCTTTAGTGTTTTATATTTCATTGGCGTATGGTTTTATAACCTTAAATCTTGTATTGATGGGATGTCTTGGGTCCGGAGACTATGGGTCTGTATGCGGTTTGTCATCTGGGGATTCACAACTCCTAAGTGGGGTAGTGTGTATTAAAAAAGCTAAAAAGGAGCAAACTCGCAGTTATCTGCCACATAAGTCATTAAACTTGATCATTACGTACTTAAAGTACAAATACACAACTAACTTGATCATCCACACTGTTAGCCATGTGAGGTCCCCTTGCTAGCGTCTCATTACCATTAATAAGCGGACCACAAGGAACACGCCACATGTAAACCCAATAGATGAATTCGTGCATACTCACCTATGGTGAAGGGTTCGGGTATTGCTTGATAACGGGGGTATGCATGTTGTGGGGAACACTAGCTAATTAATTAATTATGCCTTAATCATATCAAATGGATACTTTGGTAGACTTTGATGCTTAAACTTAGGTGGATAAACTATACCCTTGACCGTCTAAACTATTCATAAAAAAAGAGCAATAAAAAAGTTATAAATCTGCTAGTTTTGAGGCTTAAGTCAATTTGGGATGGCTGATCCGGTAAAAGCTGAAAATAAACGGGTCTTAATTGTGTAAACCACTAAGTTATATAAATAAAGAAATTGTCGGATCTTATTTGTCCCAGTAAAAGTAAAGTTTCCCGGGACAGAGGCTTCCACTCCTAAATTCACCAAACCAGCCATGACCCACACATAGGTTTACCCGTATCCTTCCAACGCCAAGTAGAAAATATACAACGAAAACAAGTCAAGGTGCCAAGAACCAAGCCTCAACCAAAACCCTCCAAGCTAACCCTTCAAGACTCTCCCACAACAAGCCCAAAACATTCCCCAAAACACCGAACCTCACCATCCAAATACCAACCTTTCCTAACCAATCCATGACCTCACCACAAAACTCACTGCCTAGATCCTCACCCCTTAGGTTCCCTAACTTTGCAACCTCACCACTTACCACTTCTTTCTAGACATCTAACTTTACATCTTCACCTATTTCCTTGCCACTTTCCATTTCCCTTCCAACATCTTCCCAACCTCAAACCCAAACCTTACCCCTAACCCAAACCACTTCTACCAAACCCAAGCCTTAACCATGCCCATCAAATCAATCACATAACCTACCCAAACCAACACTCCACCCTCCACTAACCTACATGAAATCCTACCCCCAAACCCTTTGACTATGGGCAAAACTCCAAAGTCTCCAGTGTTCACAGATCCAATTCTACAAATGATCGTGGCATTGGAGGAATCCAACAAGAAGAGGGGAAACGCGAGAGTATTATGACTGATGTTGGGAGAAAACAAAGTTACAAATGGATATGTTTGCGAAGTAGGAATAAGATAAGGAGAAAATTTCAAGGCATGAGGTCTTGATAGCAACCCTTCATAAACGAATGGACAACCAACAACTCCTAATGAACAATCAATCGGTGTCACTCGCTGATAGAACTGCGGAGGTCGAAAGACTCGAGTTCAGGTTTGCATCATTGGAGAATGATCTGGAGTCCTCGAACAACACTGAAGACAAGTTAAGGATTGAGATCGCCCAGCTTAGGTCTAAGATCGAGAGGTTGAAAGTAGAGAACGAAAATCAACTAAAGATGAATGAAGCTCAAATAAAGATCCAAGAAGATGTTGTAGCCAAGTACAAAGTTGCTTATGAGCTCATTACCTTATCATATAAGGGCAATGTTCATCTGAAAAGGCGAGTTAAGAAAGTATTAAAAGGTTGGGAAGACTCCAATGATACGACTGGTCCAGTCGTATTAGTGGTGACGTTGGTGGTGGTGATGCTGGTGTTGGTAGTGTTGGTGGTGATGGTGATGGTGATATTAGTGGTGGTGATGATGATGATGATGGCGGTGGTGGTGGTGGTGATGATGATGATGATAATGATGATGATTGTGGTGGCGATTATGATGATGATGATGATGATGATGATGATGATGATTGTGGTGAAGGTATTGCTGGTGTTGATGGATCAGGTGATCAATGCGCTCTAGCAGGTGATAATACAGCAGCTCATGATGACCCTTATGCTGAAGATGCAGCCATGGAAACTCATCACTTGGATACCTAATTGGAGAGCGAGTTTAATGATGTTTTTGGTGCAGATTTAAATGCTTGTTCAGGATCATTTGTCAAAGATAGAAGCTTGGATTCTCATTACAGTGTTGACTATTTGTTTTGCTTCGTAAGATCTTGTGCAAGTTTTAGAAGCTGAAAGTAAAGGCTAGCTTTTGAGGTGTGCGAGTTGTACCCTCGGCCGAGGCATGGTTTCGGTAGATGGCACAAAACATTTAAACATACATTAGTCTTTTTATAAATTACAAGTGAAATTAGGCTATTGTCTTATAAAATAATGAGAAAAGTATAAAGGAAAAGGATATAACAAAGAAAAAGAAACATTAACGGAAAATATCTTGGTGGGAAGTTTGCAGCGGGAATGTATTTTTGGAAGAGACAAGATGATTAGAAATTTTATTTTAATATATTTGCTTCTTTAGTGCATACCTTTTGTCTTTCCAAAATGGATTTCTCCTCTCTTCTTTTTTTTCTTTACTAGATAATAAAAAGTTAAAGTAAATTGTCAACTAATAGGGTTATGCGTGATTGCCTTTTTTTTTAGCTTATCTAAATTGACTAATTCAAATTTAAATTATTTTGTTAATATATACTCTTATTTTATTATTTTAAACATTAATGTTTCTTCCTTTAGAATAAAGTCAATTGACAATAACTTTTGTATGTAAAACTTTATGTTTTTAATAATAAAGAAACGTTTATTTTTGTAAACCTTTATATATAAATAGCTTAAATATATCTATAACTTTTCCAAAGTTTAGGCTATTCCTCGATTAAGATCTAAGCTACGAGGTAAAATGTAACACCCCAGCTTTAAGCAGAATACGCCCGGGTGCAACGTCATATCATTCATAAGCTCGTAACACTATTAATAGTGACAATATATTTATTTTATTCCATAATTTCGCAAATACACAAATAGTTCAATAATAGGACAAATAACATCACATCGAAATAAAACAATAATTATTCGTTTAAATAAATCATAAGGTCGGTCTAGTTTTCTTGTCCTTGCACTTTATCGTATCAAACTGCAACACCTTTAAAATAATAATGTTTGTCAACAACACATGTTGGTAACCTTTCATAAGATTTTGGTATATATATGTGTGTAAAACGTGTGATTCAACAATCATCATGTGTTATAAATTCAAACATAAAGTAAATGAAAACAAATAATTTCGTCCTTCTGTTCCTTTAGCTAAGGTCGTAGTAATAGGGGAAATGAGAACCACCAAGCATTACAACTGAAGTTGAAGCGTTAGGCGGCGCAGAGACGTCCTGTCGGACCCTCCTCCTATGTGTATATGTTTGTGTAACTTCCACCATAAAACAGTAAACATGTTGCACATAATACACGTATGCATCATAAACAATATGAATGAATAATAACAACATAAACGATATAATGTGAATCGCTTTGTAAACAAGTGCATAACTAACGAAGTAAAAAACTGAGACGTGCTACACCCCAAAAATATTGTAAAGTGGTAAAAAGAGATTATGAAAAACTCACCTCGAAAATAAGGGCACTAGTTTGAACGAGTCGAACAAACGAGGTGTAGAATCATGATGGATTATCCTAAACAAGTAAATACGTATGACAGATTTTAACAGCAAACCTAAATAGAAAGGAAACTATGACAAATTGGGACTTATGGATTTTTGTTTTAAATGAGTTTAACTAAAATTAATCAAAGTTTATATAAATTATTTGATATTTGTTAGTTGAAAAATGATTTGTAAATGAATAATTATATTTTATTAATATAAGTTGAGATAAAATTAAAATTTATTTATGATTAAACGTTTCCTTTTTGAGTAACATAATAAATTATTTTACTAACTAATAAATTTAAAGGTTTTTACATGAATTATTTTAAAGAAATTATACATATTAGTTTACGTTGAACAAAAATAATAAACAATATTAATTTACTCAATTAATTATTTAAAGATAACAAAAATAATAAACAATATTAAGAGTATATACAAATGGATGGAAGGACATATGTTGTCACAAAACATAAGCAAGTTGAAGTCGGCAAGCGCACTAGCGGGAGTACAACACACAAAGCAGACTTCACAAAAAAAGAAGAATAGACCAAAGAAAAACAAAGGAAAAGTGAATACAACTGATAGAGTTTGAATCGTGATCTTCTCATTCAATAATTTACAATATAATTACACAACTATGTCCTCTATACAACGCAATGATTTCTCATATTAACAACCAAAACACTCTAAATATGTAACCGAATCAATCTAATTATGGAACCGAATATACAGATATCTTTGTGCTCTAATATACCCCCTCAGTCTAAGCAGGAGGATCGCGGATGTTTAGAGTGTCCCGGAAATCGTCAAATAAAGCCCGTGGAAACCCTTTGGTGAAGATATCCGCAAATTGATGACGGGAGGGAACATGCAAAACACGAATCTGACCTCTTTGAACCTTTTCTTGAACAAAGTGAATATCTATCTCGATATGTTTGGTTCGTTGGTGCTGAACCGGGTTGAGTTAGATTGCACTGACGTTATCACAATAAACCAAATGTTGAGTCAAACAATTTACCTAAGGGGGAGATTGTTGAGTCAAAGATTTGACCAAAATGAAGTACATGGAAGATTGGAATCTTCTCAACCTCCTCAGAATTTGCTAAGTATGGATCCGGGCACACCTTAGACATCCGAGCAAGCTTTTACTTAGCCGGGTACGATATTTTGTCTATCGGGCAAGGTTTACTTCAAGTAGTCTTCTTTAGTAGATATCCGAGCAAGGTTTGCAAATTAGTGCATTGCCGGGCAAGGTTCACTAGTTTATGTAAATCCGAGCAAGTTTCACTTTATCAAACAAGTCTGTTCTTCATAGCCAAGTAAGGTTCTATCACGAGTAAGCTTTTGGCTAACCAAGTCCATGAAGCCAAGTAATTGGAAGACCGGGCAAGGTATTTATTAATAATAGTGGTCCGAACAAGCTTGATGTAAATGGAATATCTCTAAGTAACATCGGGCAAGGTTCCCGAGTACACTTTGGTAATAAGTTATTTTATAGCAAAGAGTTGAAGTGGACCATTGAAGAACAAGGTTGCTTGTAAGGCTCTGTCGGGCAAAGTTTGGCAAAGTCAAGAAGACTGAAGTCTACCCGGTGAGTATTTTACTTGGTAAAATACTCTTCAAGTAAAGTCTACCCGGAAACTGATCCCGGGTACACTTCTATGTTACCAAGTCCTGAAGGATGGCAGAGTACACAGCGTACTCGGAAAATGAAGATTGATGCAAAGCCTACCCGGAAGACTTGTTTTACACTTAGATTATTTTGAATATGTAATTTGATTATGTACGTTGTATTTAGGGTTTCTAGAAGGAATGACAGCTGTCCAAGGGTGTCAGGCCTATAAAAGGAATAATTAAGGCACACCTGAAGAGACAGAGAGACACAATACGGAAAAATAGGCGGCTGAATACGATAATCTTTATACTGTCGTTTTCCTAAAAGAAACCCTAAATCGATTATCCACTTTGTATGATGAAAATTATATAAATGGAAATCTTTTGAGTGAATCTTGTTTGTGTTATCTACCTATGATTATTAATTGCAACTATCATGTTTGTTATTGATTCCGCCTTTAACAAACAGTAATCTTTCTAAATATAGCAACCCGTCATTAACTCCCTTGTCGACACATCAATTTGTGTGAGTTATGACATGATTAAGTAAGATCCAGCAGAAATCAGGAACCTGACAAGTGGTATCAGGGCTGATTACTGCTATTTTAGAAAGATTGTTGCTGATTGAATATTTGAAGAAGAATGACGTAAGCAGACCACTGTTACATTGAGAAGTGACGTCAGCAGCTCTAATGACGTCAGCAGCTCTGTTTTTCATTTTTCTTCCTGATCTACAATCTACCGATGTTTTCTCTTCCTTATTTCAATTAAAGCTTTAATCTTTATATTTAAATCTTGTTCTAATCACATCAGACACATCAGATCTGAGCAGTCTGTTTTCAGATCTGATTATTTTAAAACTCTGTTTTTACAAAGAAGCTGATTTTTGATTTCTCAAAATGTCTGGATATGAGGAACAAGAGGTGTCTACTAACAAGATACCAAGATTTTATGGACAGGAAAACTTTACCAAGTGGAAAGTACTCTTTGAAGCAGCCGTATGCTACAATGATGTTGATATGTGGAACTCCATCAGGAATGGTCCACAAGGCAATGTTGAGGAAGGTGCAAATCCTGCAGCAGTTGCTGCTGTGAGAGAAAGGATGAGAAAGGTTAATGACAAGGCTTTAGCTATGTTGAAGCTAAGTCTATTTTGGGAAATACTTACCAAGGTTGCACATCATCCCACTGCCAAGGAGATGTATGATGCAATTCTTGAGATGTTTGAAGGAAATGTTGAACTCAAGAACATCAAGAAGCAGAGATTGAAGCAGCAGTTAGAAAGATTCAAGTATAAAGAAGGAGAAAGGTTAAAATCAATTCTGGAAAGGTTTCTAGGAATTGTGAATGAGCTCAGAACCACATACTATGTCATGACTGACTTTGAACTTAATACCAAGCTGCTCAATTCTATGCCAAAGGAATGGTATACTGCCTGCAAGTTCATCCTCACAAAGCACAACTTCAATGAGTTAAAAGTAGATGATGTAGTGTGTTTTCTTCAAGCTGCTGAGATAGAAATGATAGAGAATGAAATGATAAAGGAAGAAAGACCCTGCTTCAATGTTTCAAATGCATTGATTGCACCTATGGGTAATCTAACTATCAAGAATCAACAGCGGATTCCTATCATTGAAGAGCCTGTTGAACTCAATTCTGATACTCCAAAATCATTTGTTGGTGTTAACTCAAGCAATAAAGGAAACCAGCAAAGATTCAATGTGCAGCTAATTGATGATACTGATTCTGCCTCTATGGAAAGTGGGAATGTTCCTCACACTAGTGGTGGACATGGTCAAAGCAGTGATACACAGGCTTTGCTTTCAATGTTCACTGAATCATATAATGCATTTGTTGCAAAGAACTTAATTCACACAAGTGTAGTGCAAGATGATCTTGAGCAGATAGATGCTGACGATTTGAAGGACATGAATTTGAAGTGGCAAGCTTCCATGTTAGCTTTGAGAAGTAAGAGGTTGTATAATAGAACTGGTAGATCTCTGGTTTCTGGTCCTAATGAAAGGATTGGATTTGACAAGTCAAAGGCAATCTGCTACAATTGCCAACAGCCAGGACATTTTGCAAGAGAATGCAACCTACCAAGGAACTATCAGCTGAATCAATTCCAGAATCAATAGCCAAGAGGTCAGCAGCAATACCAGCAAAATCAGCAAAGAAACAACAACCAAAACTTCAATAACAACCAAAACTTTAACAACAACTTCAATCCCAACAACAACTACAATCCTAACTTCAACAACTTTCAGCCTCAAATGAATAATCTTAATCAAAGTATGCAACAGAATCAAGGTTTTCAAATGAACAACAATCAAAACCTTCAAGCAGTTCAAAATATTCCAAACAACACTGTTCTAGCCAACCAAAATCAACCAAGAAATCAAGAAAATGTGGCAGTGACTACACAACATGAAGGAAATTTTGATTGGAGCAATCATGAAGAAGACATTGCAGATGATATCAAGAGGGCAAATGTGGCATTCATGGACATAATTGAGAAATAAGCTGGTTCATCATCTCAGGTACATTCTGCTCCTACTATTGATTTAACTGAAGTTATCAATGAACTAAAATTGAAGGTAGGCAAGCTGGAAAGTGAGTGTTATAAGAAACAAAGTATTATCAATGCATATGAGGCAAGTGAAATGGTGAGTGAAGAAAGAATGAAAAGTTTGGAGGAAGACTGTGTAAACAGTTACAGAGCTCAGAAAAGATTCACCACTGAAATTGATGGGTTGAAGAAAATGATTATAGAAGAGAAGTAACTGAACACAAAACTGCAAGTTGACAATGAATTCTTGAAGAACTTGGTCTCCACTGGAAACATCTATGGAATTCTAAACCAAGTTAAGGAAGAAGACAAATACAAAGCAGTACCACCACCATTCAACAACAACTTTATGCTAAAAGTTGATAAAGAGAAAAGAAATGCATATCTACAACAATTCAAAGATGTCTTTCAAAACAAAGAAGAACTTGTAGATTTGTACAAGAATGTTGATGTGAGTGAAGAAAGAGAGTTTGTTGTGAAGAAAGAACTGAAAGAAGAAAAGTCAATTGGAGTTCAAGTCTCTGAAGATGACCTTGAGTCAATTGACTTGAATCAAGATGACTTGAGTTATTTGAGTGATCAAATTACTGAAAAGGAACTTAAAGCTGCAGAAAGAGGAAGAAAATATAAGAAACCAGAATCAGTTCACAAACTTCCAAAGTATCCACCAGTCGCACCAAGAATGAAGAAACAGAATGAAAGAATGAAAAGAGAACACGTGTCCTTTGACATATGTGAAATAAAGAAGGTAAATTACAATGCTGTAAGGCCTCCAAGCCAAGAAGTATTGGAAAGGATAAAGCAGAACAACAAGAAAAGGGTGCAAGAAGATGTGAATGTTGAGAACTTTATCCCTGTTTATCCTATTTTCTCTAATCATGAAGTTCTTGATATTGGAGAAGTGGAAACTATGGAAGAATATGAGAGAAGACAATCAAGACATAGAGAAAATCAGGATGAAGAACCACTGAATATGCAATAAAATTGTGTTTGTAAAATGCAAGACTGAAAGAAAAGACATCAAGATTGAGGAATTTGTTCCTTTCTCAATCAATTTTGACAGTCTAAAGAACAAGAAGACCATTGGAGTCAATGAGCCAAGACCAAGTGAAAGGTTCAAGAAACCTAAAGAGCATGAAACACTCAAAGGAAAGGTTTGGTGTAACAAGTGTGATGAGTATGGGCATCATACAGACTCCTGTAATGCAAGACTCAAATTCAAACATTTTCATGTCCCAACAGAACTCACTGGTGATGAAAAGTTTCTGTTAAAGCATGGATATGAACCACAAGGTTTCCTTTGGAAACCTAAGACTGAGATTAAGGTTGAGATAGTTGCAGATGTGAGAGACTACTCTGAAAAGAAGGACTATGTGATAAAAGAGTATGACACTGACTCTACTGAGTACCAGAACTCAACCTCACTAGTCAAAACCCCAAGATAGTGTGGTTATGAAACAGACAATTCAGACAATCTAGAAATTACTCATGAAGATCCTGACCCAACAACACTCATTTCCCAAGTTGTGTCTGAAACTGAATCTGATGAGCTTCAAGTTGATAAGGCTTGCACTTCATCACTAAACTAATCAAACTTTCTTTATATGTGCAGGAACAGTCCACTCCTCTGAATGATATATGGTACATGGATAGTGGTTGTTCTAGGCACATGACTTTTGACAAGAGATCTCTTGTCAATTATGAAGAAAAGTATGAAGGTCCAGTAGGTTTTGGGAATGATGAGAATGGTGGAAAGATTGTTGGAAAAGGAATCTTAACAAATCGGAAAGTCTCATTTGATAATGTATTTCATGTTGAAGGTCTTCAGTACAATCTGCTGAGTATATCACAAATGTGTGATAAGGGATACAAAGTCAGTTTTGATGATTCACACTGTTTCATTCTAAAACCTGAATTTGTGATTCCACCTGAAATGATTATGATGATGGCACCAAGAAATGGTAACTTGTATGAATTGAATATGAAAGAAGCTATTTCAAGAGGATGTACATGTTTTGTTTCCAAAGCCACTGAAAATGAGTCAAATTGTGGCATAGGAAACTGTGTCATGTGAACTTGAAGAACATGAATAGACTAGTCAAAGGTGAGCATGTCATAGGCTTACCTACAAGAGAGTTCAAATTGGAAGATCATTGTAGTTCATGCCAAAAAGGAAAACAACACAAATCTACTCATAAGCCAAAACTCATCAACTCAATTGATCAAGCACTTGAATTACTTCACATGGATCTCTTTGGTCCTGTGAGTGTACCAATTATAGGGAAGAAAAGATATTGTCTTGTGATCATTGATGACTATTAAAGATACACTTGGGTTTATTTCCTAAGTACCAAGGATGAGACTGCAGAGTTGATTAAAGGTTGTGTAATAATGATTGAGAACAAGTTGAATAAGAAAGTCAAGATAATGAGAAGTGACAATGGTACTGAGTTCAAGAATGGAGTTATGCAAGAATTATGTGAAGCAAAAGGAATACAACAACAATTCTCAGCTCCTAGAACTCCTGAACAAAATGGTGTAGCAGAAAGAAGAAATAGAACTTTAATTGAAGCTGCAAGGACCATGTTAACATATGCTAATCTGCCTGTCACTTTTTGGGCTGAAGCCATCAATATAGCCTGCTATGTTCAGAACAGGGTGCTTGTAAACAAAAGGCATAACAAGACTCCATATGAAATATTCAATAATAGAAAGCCTTATATTAAGTTTTTCAAGCCCTTTGGATTCAAATGTTTTCTACTGAACACAAGAGACTATTTGAACAAGTTTCAAGCAAAGTCCCTGGATTGTTTCTTTGTTGGATATTCTACACACTCAAAAGCTTACAGAGTTTATTTGAAAGACCACCTGAGTGTTATAGAATCATCTGACATTATCTTTAATGAGAATCAATTCAATACAGTTGATGGTGCATCATGGTTGTTTGATCATGAGAAGTTGATTAGGTCCTTCAAGATTTATCCTGAAGACCTTGATGAATCTTTCTACAAGACCAGTGAAATTGAAAAGAAAAAGAAGAAATCATTGGACTTGGAAGAATTATGGAAGAAGGTTGCTAGAAAAGAAAAGGAGTATACTTTTGTGAAGAGTTCCTCATGTGAAATTGGTGAACATGATCATGCTAAGAACATTCAAGACAATCAAAATGTCCAGAATGATCAGGTTCAGAATGAGGGTGACACAAGAAACCATTCAAGTGGAAAAGAAGCTGCCTCCACTGCAAGATTTCAAGATCTATTTCAAAGATTGAACTTAGAAAACAATGGTGCATCTAATTCAGGACAACATAATGATGAAGCACTAGAATTTCATGATACAGAAGCTGATTTGATCATTGAAGAACCAGAGCTCAATGAAACAAATCTTGACATAAATTTGTCTACAAATATGATTATACAAACTCCTTATGTGGAAAAGAATCATCCTTTTGAAAACATCATTGGTGATTTGCATGAAAGAGTTACAAGAAGTCATTCTGAAATTGCAAACATCTGTCTTTACTCCTGCTTCCTATCTCAAATAGAGCCAAAGAACATTGCTCAAGCACTAAAAGACAATAGTTGGGTGGAAGCAATGCAAGAGGAATTGGCACAGTTTAGAGACCTACATGTGTGGGATCTTGTTGAAAGGCCAATTGACAGATAGCAATATGAACCAAATGGGTTTTTAGAAACAAAAGGGATGAAAGGGGTTTGGTGATTAAGAATAAAGCTAGACTTGTAGCACTGGGATGTCTTCAAGAAGAAGGAATAGACTTTGAGGAAGTTTTTGCTCCTGTTGCAAGACTTGAAGCTATCAGGATTTTTCTTGCATATGCGGCCTCAAAGAACATTAAAGTGTTCCAGCTGGATGTTAAGTCTGCATTTCTAAATGGAAAGATTGATGAAGAGGTGTATGTAGCTCAACCTCTAGGTTTTGAGTATCCAATGTATCCAAACAGGGTATATAAGCTAAACAAAGCCCTTTATGGATTGCATCAGGCTCCTAGAGGATGGTATGATGAGTTGTCAAATC
Source organism: Bidens hawaiensis (assembly GCF_021521415.1). Lineage (NCBI taxonomy): Eukaryota > Viridiplantae > Streptophyta > Magnoliopsida > Asterales > Asteraceae > Bidens > Bidens hawaiensis. The sequence continues at coordinate 6,263 of NW_027493458.1, read as the reverse complement.
ATCTTCTTGAAAATGGTTTCAAAAGAGGAGCCATTGACAAGACACTCTTCTACAAAAGAAAGGGATCAGACTTACTTCTGTTACAAGTATATGTGGATGACATCATCTTTGGATCTACAAATGAACAAATGTGCATGGAGTTTGAAGGGGTAATGAAGTCCAAATATAGCAGGAGTTCTATGGGAGAAATGAATTTCTTTCTTGGATTGCAAGTTCAACATAAAGCTGAAGGGATCTTCATTCACCAAAACAAATATGTGCAGGACATCTTGAACAAGTTCAACTGTCATGATTACAAGACTGCTTCAACTCCAATGGACACCAAAGAAAAGATGATTGCAGATGAAAAGAGGGAGCATGTAGATGAACATGAATATCGAGCCAAAATTGGATCCCTGATGTATCTGACTGCAACAAGACAAGATATCATGTTTGCTGTATGTGTGTGTGCAAGATTCCAATCAAGTCCAAAACCACGTGAATGTTGTTATATTCAGATATTTGAAGGGAAGACCAGACTTAGGGATTTGGTATCCAAAAAACCAAGCTTTTGATCTGATTGCATATACAGATAGTGATTATGATGGCTATAACATGAGCAGAAAGTCAACCTCATGAGGATGTCAATTTTTGGGTGAAAGGCTAGTGTCATGGCAATGAAAGAAGCATACTACAGTATCAATCTCCACTGCAGAAGCTGAATATGTTGCTGCATCTGCCTGCTGTGCACAAGTTCTATGGATTCAAAATCAGATGTTGGACTATGGTTTGAATTTTCTGAACACCCCTATTCTTATTGACAATACTGCTGCATATTTTACTGTTTAGAATCCTGTTCAACGTTCTAAAACTAAGCACATTGAAATCAGACATCACTTCATCAGAGATTGAAGTGAAAAAGGTTTGATTGAAATGCAAAGAGTTGATACAAGTGATAATTTGGCTGACCTATTCACCAAACCACTTGATAGAACTAGGTTTAACTTTCTTCTGAAAGCCCTAGGGATGATCAACTCTGATGAGATCTGATTGAGGATGTGTGTCTGGTTATGTACCTCTATGTGTTAACTGATTACTTTATTTAGAGGTTTCACAAATTGAATGTTATGTGAATATGCTTGAGTATGGTTCTGATTATGCTACTGAATGTGTTAACTGTTATGTGCCTTAACTGATCAAGTGTGCAAAGTTTTAATATAACTGTTTGGTTGATATGTTTGCATGTTTATCAGTTGATGTGCATTTGTGATGTTAGGATAAGTGTTCTTGATATGATCTACTTGTATGAACAAGGTTTCTGACATCATTGCTTAATTGCTTGAATATGTGCTTTATCTGATCTTCTGATGTTATTAAGATAAGTCATAAATTGATTGTTAGTGCTGTCTACTTGTCTTAATGATTTCATGTTTGATTAAGATTTGAATATGTTACAACTGTTTGTGTCAAAATATGTTTTATGTCAAAATTAAGTGATGAAATGAATATTTTCCAATGGATTTTTGCATAAATACTTTATTTTGATCAAAACATTAGCAAGTTGATTAATGGTGTAGAGATATGATAAGATTATTCAGTTCAAGCTTTAAAAGAATCATAAAAGAAATATTTTTTTAAGAAAAGTCTCAATTAGTTATTTTTGCTGAAAATTATGTCATTTGCCCAGTTGGAAGGACATGCACTTGTGTATGTTTGGTCCTTAAATCTCTACAGATTCAAAGGATAGCCATTGACCTGAATACTGAATGCATTTGGGGCAATAATGACTTGTTTCTTATTCCTTCACTTAAAACTATGTCAATACCTCTGACTTTGAAAGGACATATATTCACATGTATGTTTGGTCCTGTTGACCACTTGTGGTCAAACAGGATAGCCATTTACCTGACAATGAAGAGATATTGGGGTGATTGAATACTAAACTGAAATTATATGGGAAATGATAGTACATTGACTACTTAGCCAATCATATGGATTTAATAGGCTAAAAAGACCTTAGTATAGTCATTGACATGTATGGTTGCTTTCCCATGATGATGTAAAATCTAAGGTGATATAAACATAATGAATATGCTAATCTTTATGTGGAGATACATAGTTGTCTTTGCATGTCTCAGTATAAATCTCTCCAAATGATAGGCAGAAAAGTGATTACCCAGTCATACACGAGCCTGTTATTATTTGGTCAACCAAAAATGAAGCATATTTAAATATGACAAAAAACAAGTTTAAGAAAATTTGAGAAAATATCAAAAACAATGGGAAGTATGAATAAATCAACCAAAAGTTGATAAGTGTTTTAAATATTTTATCAAACAAGAGGGTTACAACTAGAACTACAAAGATGTTGACAAAATCAGTCTCATCTTGAATGAAAGGCCTGTTATTTAACTATAAGTCCAATGTTCAACCTCTATATATGTTTGAATCTCAAAAATACAAAAATACAATAAGTTCTGTCATACAAAAACAATTTTTGACCAAATACAGGAGGTTGGAGTCAAATTGGGGTGATCTGGGGAAAGCCAAATAAGCTTTGAGAAGAGATATGAGGCATCTTAGCACAGTGTTGACCATTAAATGCATTATGCTTAAATTGAACCTTAATCATATCACTAAAGAGATGAAAATCATGCTAAGTTTATACCTGCTGTTAACCTATCTATGTTGTCATAATAATGCTGAGAATGAAGTATTGAGAAAGCTACTTAATCAATATGATCCCATTCTTGAGATCTTTTCAGAAAATGGAAGAAACTGTTTTGAAGAGAAATATAACTAAAATTTGATCTCTAAATGCACCATTTGCTCTTAAACTATGATCTGAAATGAAAAATATATTTTGACAAAGTGGTTTAAGTCAAAAAGTGTTGCATTTTGCCTTTAATAGGCTGAATATGTTAGTTCGGGTAAGGTTTGATGTTTTATAACTTTTCCGGGCACAAAACAGTTGAATATGTTTGAATATGTTACTTCGGGTAAGGTTTGATGCTTTATGACCTTTCCGACCAAGGTTAGTCATTTTTGACTAACTTTATGATTTTCGGGCATGCTTTGAAGTGTTCACACTTTCCGTGTAGAGTACACTGTTGTACTCATTTCCCGAGCAAGCTTCAAGTCTTGAGATGATTATGTGGTATAGCTAGCTTTCAACAAGACATTCTTGTTTCGGGCAAGCTTTGCATTTTGTATGTTGATTATTATTCCAAGCAAACTTTGTGAACTTAAGATTAGTACACCGAGTAAGCTTTGTGATTTGTGTGAATATGTTGTTAGGAAAGATTTGTTAACCTTTCCGGGCACACTTAGATATTGTTATTTAAGTTTGTCTTTATCGGGTATGGTTTGATATGTTGAAAACCCTTGGGTAAGGGCATACCTGATGATTGAATATGTGTTTCCTAGTAAGCTTATTGCTAACTTTGGTATTTCGGGCAAGTTATTTTATGTGTTTTTAATCTCATTTATATAGCATGCTCTGTAATATTTGTTTATGATTTCTTTGAAATTACAAGTGTTTTCGGGTAACCTTTGTATTCCGGGCACACTTTATATTTCGGGTACACTCTTGTTCCCTCAATATACTTGGTAATTCCAAAACATGACTTTCCAAGTACACTGTTTGCATAAGAATGTTGTTCGGGCACACTTTGTACTATAGGAAGGTTATTCGGGTATACTTTTGCATAAGAATGTCGTTCGGGCACACTATGTTTCCAATTATGCTTGAATGTATGTGTTTTGAGTATGATTGTTTGATTATGATTCTTATTTCATTAGGGTTTATGCTAGATCAAATCATTTAATTTGAATTCAAGAAACGTATATGGGGATCTTAATTGATTCCAGTAAGAACGATTATTTGATATTTTATACTTGATTATTTGCCTTGTGATTAATTTCTCAAGAAATTTAGTATTTCGGGTAAGCTTTCTTCATAATGTCTTGACTTTAAATTACTTTGATTGACCAAGCAAGGTTTGATGTTTTATTTTTCGGGTAAGCTTTGTAAGTGGAAGTATACCGAGTAGACTTTGGATATATTCAACTTTCCGAGTAAGGTTTTATTAACTTAAAAGATAAATATTGTTTTTAATATATCAAGTGGATAATGTTACTGTGTGACAGCTAATAATTCACAAAATGACAAAAAGCATTTAAAACCCACTTTCAAAAAGGTATATAAGAGGGAGTTAGGCAAAATTTTCAACATTACTTTTCCCTCTCTCTCCTTCCACTGCAACTGCTTACTCACAAAGAAACCTAAACCGACTCATCGTATTCAAATTTTAATCCAAACCCTAACTTAAATCATCCCTCTAATTCCGACTCGGTAAGCAATAATAATGTGTTTTCCGACCACAATTAGACTATAATGGGCTTTGATTATGTATTTGATTACTAATACTCTGTTTATGTGTTTAGGTTATAAATTTGTCGAAGAACAGGTTCTTGATGATTTCTCTCTCTTTCTTCTTCATTTTATACCTTGAAATTACTTAAAGTACTGAACTTTATGACTAATTTCACTTTGAATGTGTTTGATTGTGATGTTCAGATATGGCATACGATGAACCCAAATATGTCTTCGAACCAAAACACAATATGTGTGCACTGTTACAAGTCACACCTGAAAATGAGCCGATAGTAAGGATGATAACTTGGATGGCAAGGTCAAATGTCAGTTTCGCATTCACTGAAAGCCCTGTGATCTACATAAATCATTCCTTAGATTTCTGGAGATCTGCAGAACTTGTTGAAGATATCAATGGAAAAAGAATTGAAGCATCTGTTGCTGGCCATGAAATACATGTGACAGAAAGGATGATCAGAAGATGTTTAAGGTTAAATGATGATGATCATAATTCCATAAACTTCAGCACACCTCACTGATGAAAATATCTGAAGAAACGATGGGGTATCAAGGAACTGTACATGATGGACAGTTTCAAAAGGGTATGTTCCCTATGTTGTACAGGTTTCTTATTCACCATGTGATACATGGATTTGCTCCAAGGAAGGGATTATGGACCTTGATGAGTCATGACTTGGCAAATGCCACGGTTGGAATTATGTATGATATACCCTTCAATTTTTCAAAGATGATATTTGAAGGATAGTAGGAAACTTGAAGAAGGCTGGAAAAGAAAATAATTTTTACAATATCAAGATTCGTACAGATAATCTTCAATAGTAAACTTCAAGATCTACCCACTGTTGGAATACACACCAACTGCAAAACCCTGATACATACAAAAGAATCAAGAATCCAGGTGTGTTTCAAATATGTACAACTCAAATGTCCCATTGAGATATTACCATGGTTGTTGGACCATGATCTGAATGTGATGCCAGTGCCTGAGTTAAGCTCAGAGGGGGAAAAGAGTTGATGATGATGAGAGTGATGATGATGATTCTGATAATGGGGATGATGATATGAATAGAGATGATGGAGGAGCTGGAGTAGCCATGGATATTGTTGCACCTGATCAGGGGGAGCAACTTGAGCAAATAGAACAACCTATTCATACACCACCACAGTCACCACCACATATTGGACCAACCCATTATACTATCACCACCACAAAACCTCCACCACACCAAATTACTCTCACACCACCTCAAACCCTAACCATAAGCCAACTAGAAGCATCAACACGTACATCCACAACACCACAAACACCACCAACAACAAGCCCAATTCATACTGATCCATTCTTTTCAAGCCCACCTCATACACAATCACCACCACCATCCATTTTCCAAACTCACACCACAGAACAACCTGAGTTTGAGCCTTTTTCTACATCACCACCTACAACCCATATTCTGACATAGACTTATTTATGAGAAACCTGGACTATTGAAAGAAAATGTTGAGTTGAGAAGAAGAAATGAGGAGGTGACTAATGAAAATGTGATGCTGTTTGGGAGAAGTTGGGTACAAGCTAATATGAGAATTCAGCCCTGGTGCAGGAGGTTGAGAAGACCTCACCTGCCCCAAAACAGGGGTGAGAATGAATCTATGCCACTGTCTCAGGTGTGAATGTTGAAGAACCTGTAACAGTTGTTGAGATGGCAGACAGTTTAAAACTGATTATGAATGTTTATGATGATGGAGAGGAAAGTAGTGAGGAGAGGAGGATAGAGGATGATGATATGATGGTGATAGATCAGATGTGGGTGAACACGACTATGATTACAATGAAGAAACAGTTAATGTGAAGAGGGATGGAGAGGATGTTGAGACAGAGGAAAGGGTT